>NC_090826.1:74183568-74506484 GCF_028021215.1 Eschrichtius robustus
CACTGTGTCAAATTGTACCTCCTTATTGAATTCCTTTGCCAGCCTACTTTGTGAAAGAAAACATTGGGGTTTCTTTGGCTGTTCTTGATAAGCCTATAAAAAATGACATGTTTTAGTTGCTTCTAGGTAGGTTTTCTTTTTACTCTTCCACAAGAAAAAGAAAATAATAATAATAATAAGACAATGTAGTGTGGTGTTGCAGAGTATCATTGTGAGTGTTTTGTTTTGTTTTGTTTCTGAGATGCTTAGAAAATGGTGAATGTGTAACAGTTTCCAACTGAAGTGAAATCATTCTTTTGGCATGGAGCAAGCAGCGCTATCTTCTGTCTACTCTGTAACGGTGTGTGGATGTATGTTAATATCTATATGTATCTTAAATGTTGGATTTCTCTATGGATGATCTAAGTGGTTTAGCGACTGGAAGTTTGTGTGTGTGTGTGTGTGTGCGTGCGCGTGTATGTATCAGCAGTGAAGATAATCCCACCCTTACAGTATTATTTGTTAATCATCTACTTCTCTAACAGTGATAAAATCTTGTGAATATACTAAATGATGCACTTGTCATGTCAGAGTAATCCCTAGGGGAAGGAGTGCCGAAGTATAAAGTGATTTGAGAGGAAATGTATTTAATTTATGGCTTCAGCTGCAGAAGAACAAGCATGTTTCAGAACTAGTTTTTTTTTTTTTTTCCAGCAGTTTCGTTCATAGATTTTTCATCTTGCTAATTGCATATTAATTGTGGAGGGATTTTATTTTTTCAGTCCTCTTCCTACTAAACAAAAAGACAAAGTGATGGATGCTACTATATCTCCTTGAATGTTTTGATGATTTTTATATAAATCTAACGAGTTGCCTACCCTCTCTTACACACACACACACACACACACACACACACACACACACCAGCACCACCTTTCTGTGCTAAGGGCTATCTGACGTTTTTGTGAGCTTCCAGATTCACCACAGCGTGGCCATCTCACAGACAGGTTTTTGAGGTTTTCATTGAGAATATGTGAGGTAGGGGAATACTTGCTGACGAAAGCTTTAAGTGCTCTTTTGCATCGCAATGAAAAAATAGAGGAGCAGTGGGAGTGGACAGAAAAACAAATACAGTAAGAAAAGAAGAAATCATAGCCCGTGGTGGGAAGGGGAGGAAAAGGGGGATTGTTTTTCTCGACTTTGACTCATTTATAAGTTGCAATGTCTTAAGTGAGAGCTTGGCACCCGGAGGAAGCTGTGCCAGTTCACACAGCACTTGTTTTGAACGAGGATTCAATTTCATTTGCAAATGCTTATTGTCAAGGCAGGGAGTGCCAGTACAGATGAAAGCACCCCAATACATCTCCTCCAGTTCTTTAGGTTTAATCACGTCTCTCCAGTCTCTGAGGGAACTAGAGATGTAAGCAAACATACGTGAACTGGTGTGAGGCTGTAAAAGGGACCATTATGTTTCCGATTCAGAATATATATTCTTCTCTCACTTTCTAAGAATTAAACACAAGCTTTTCTCCCTTATTGATTAGTTGCTGAAGTAAAGGAACCCTGCAGCCTCCCCATGCTATCTGTTGACATGGAAAACAAGGAAAATGGCTCTGTCGGTGTAAAAAAGTAAGTGAAACTGGCTTGTGAGTTCTGCTTCTACAAACAACAGAGGGACTTGGGTTCTATTTTTATACTTCTTGCTTATCGACTACAATACACTGTTTGGGGGTTGTCTTGGTTGATTGGTCTACACTGGCCACCAGCCTCCCCTCTCCCTCCAGCCCCAACTGCCTTTTTCTGTATCCATTTCTAAGACAGAGGTGACTCAGACATCAAACTGTGCATCAAGGTTTAGTGTATCAGCCTTTGGAACAGGGCAGGTTGAAGATTCCAGCCTTGAGTTCTGTATACTGAAACAAAAACACAGAGCAAACATAGACTCTGCCTCCCAAGTCCACAGGCTACACGGAGGGGTGGGGTGGTGGTAGGAGGAAACAGAAAAGAGAGCTTGAGTCTTTTTTAATAAAATCACCCCTCTCAAAACTGAAAGCTATAGGGAGAGAAGGAAAAAAGTGTCTGTAAGAATACTAAGTTTAACGACTTCTCTGTCCTAATTTTATGAACTTGAATGTGAAACATTTCCATATATACCATAGTCTTCTCTTTTTACATCTGTTCTTATAGTTGAAACTTGTGTTTATATTTATTGTGAGTTATATGCTTGATTCTTTTAAATAAGAAAATTTAGTTGCATTATGTAGCGTATTCTGAAACACGCTACATATTTCAGACTAACTCATAAAATATCTGTAAGTATATGAAAAAAATGTATATTCTCTTTTAGGAGTTACATTTTAGCTATAACCATTTTGCTTACAAGGAAAAAGTATGTTCCGAGACGGTGCTGTCTGTTTCATTTTTCCCATGTCAGTTAGTTTAAAATTGCCTTCAACTTGAGCTTTGGAAGAAACTAATTAAATGTAATCCATAGAAGCTGTGATACCTAAGTGAGGAAATAGTGTGCTATATATGTTTATGAATAGAAGGTGTATTTTACATTAAACTTACACTAAACTTAATAAAATCTGCTTTTAAAACTTCTCCCGTAATTTATATATCAGTGCCATGCTACCATGCTTATTCCCAGTTCTGAAGTTTGGGGTAAGTAGATGGAGGAAGAATGAAAGAAACAGATGTTTTTTAATGTGTTAGTTAGATCAGCTGCTTCGAATAGTACTCTGAGTGGTGATGAAAATGTCCTACACTTGTACTGTCCACAATGATAGCCATGGCCTGCACGTGGCAATTAAAAACTTGAAATGTGACTAGTGTAACTGATGAACTGAACTTTTAATTTTACTCAGTTTAAATCAACTTTAAAAGTTGACAGCTTCATTGAAATATAACTGACATATAATAAACTGCATGTGTTTAAAGTATAAAATTTGATAAGTTTTGACATTTGTATACAGCCATGAAACCATTACCAAAATTAGCATAAACATATCTATCACCCACAAAGGTTCCTCATAAACCTTTGTAATTTCTCCTTCCTGCCCTTCCCTTCCCTCATATCCCCAGGCAACCACTGATAAGCTATCACTGTAAATTAGTTTACTTTTTCTAGATTTTTATATAAATGGAATTATTCATAATGTACTTTTTTGGGGGGAGGGAATGGGTCTGATTTCTTTCACCCAGAATAATTAATTTGGGATTTATTCATGTTATAGTGTGTATCAATAGTTTGTTGCTTTTTATTACTGAGTAGTATTTTATTGTATGGATATACAATACTTTGTTCACTGTTTATCCACCCACTTGTCGCTGGACATTTGGGTCGTTTCCATTTTTTTAGGGATTACAATTAAAGCCGCTTTGGTCACTTGTGTACAGGTCTATGTGTGGACATACTCATTTCTCTTGGATAAATCTCTGGGAATGAAGTGGCTGGGCTGTGTGGTAGGTGTATGTTAAACTTTGTAAGAAATTGCCAAACTGTTTTCCGAACTAGTTGTCCCATTTTACATTCCCACCAGCAGTGTGAGCATTCTGGTTGTTCTATATGCTCAGGAACTTGGTGTGATCACTGCTCTTTATTTCACTAGGTGTGGTTTTAATTATCATTTCCCTAATGACAGATGATATTGAGCATTTTTTCACGTGCTTATTTTATCCATAGATCTTCTTAAGTACTGTTCAAATCTTTTGCCCATTTCTTATTGGGCTGGTTTTTTAATATATTATTATGTAGAGCTTTTATGTATTCTGGATACAAGTCCTTTATCATATACATGATTTGAAAATATTTTCTTGTGGTGTGTGATTTGGTTTTTTTTTTTCATTCTCTCTACAGTGCCTTTCAAAGAGCAGAAGTTTTAAATTTTGATGAAGTCCAGTTTATAAATTTTTTATTTTATGGATAGTGCTTTTGGTGTCATATCTAAGAAATATTTGCCTCACCCAAGGTCACAAAGATTTTCTCTTATGTTTTCTTAGATTTGGGACTATGATTTTTGAGTTAATTTTTGTGCATGGTGTGGGATAAGGATTAAAGTCTTTCTTTTGGTGGTGGTCATGGTGGTTGTGTTTTTTGCCTGTGGATATCCAGTTGTTCCAGCACCATTTGTTGAATTGTCTCTGCAACTTTGTTGAAAAATAATTGATCATATATGTGTAGATCTATTTCTGGACTCTATTTTATTCAAATGATATTTTTGTATATATTTATGCCAATACAACACTGTTTGGATAACTATAGCTTTATAATAAATCTTGAAATCAGGTAGTATTAGCCATCCAACTTGTTCTTTTTGGAGCTAGTTTTGGCACTCCTAGTCCTCTGAATTTCCATATAAATTTTAGAATCAGCTTGTCAATTTCTACCAGAAAGATGCCTGCTGGTGATTTGATTGGCATTGCATTGAATTATAGATCAATTTAAGGAGAATTGACATCTTAGCAATATCACGTTTTCCAACTCATTAACATAGCATTTTTCTCTGTTAACTTAGGTCTTCTTTAATTTCTCTCGCAATGTTTTATAGTTTTCAGTGTGCAGGTCTTACACATCTTTTGTCTATATCCCTACATGTTTCATATTTTTATGCTATTATTAATGGTAGTGCTTTTTAAATTTAAATTTCCAGTTGTTTGTTGTAGTATATAGAAATACAATTGATTTTTTTTTTATATTGACCTTGTATCCTACAACCTTGCTAAACTCACTTATTACTTCTAGTGGCTTTTTCATAGATTCTATCAGATATTTAACATAGACAGTTATGTCTTGTGAGTAAAGACAGTTTTACTTTTTCCTTCCCAGTGTGGATGCCTTTCATTTCTTTTTCCTACCTTATTGCACTGAATAAGACCTCCAGTAAAAAGCTGAATAGAAGTGGTGAGATTAGACATCCTAATTTTGTTCCTGATGTTAAGAGAAAACATTTACTCTTTTTCTTGTCTTTGTTCTTCTGTATAAATGTGTCTTTCTTTTCTGTCTGCTTTTAAAATTTTCTCTTTATCGTTTATTTTTGAGCAATTTGATTATGAGACTCCATGTAGTTTTCTTCATCTTTCTTGTGTTTGAAGTTTGTTTTGTGTTTTGGATTTGTGGACTTAGTTTTCATCAAGTTTAGAAGTTTTCAACCATTATTTTTCAAATTTTTTTTAGTCCCCCTCCACTTCTCCTTTGGGGACTCCAGTTATAGGTTTATTTAATCACTTGATATTGCCCCACAATTCACTGATGCCCTGTTAATTTTTTTCCAGTCCTTTTTCTGTGTTTCATTTTGGATAGTTTCTACTGCCTCCCCTTCAAGTTCACTAATCTTTTCTTCTGAAATATATAATCTCTTGTTAATCCCACCCAATGCATTTTTCATTTCAGACTATGTAGTTTTCATCTCTAGAAGTTCAACTTGGTCTTTTTTTTATATCTTCCATGTCTTCACTTAACATGTTCTTCCCTCTGGCTTCTGAACATATGAAATATAGTCATAATAATTGTTTCAACGTCCTTGTCTACTAATTCTATCATTTCTCAGTCAGTTTCAGTTGATTGGCTTTTCTCTTCATTATGGGTCATATTTTTCTGCTTCTTTGCATGCCTGGTAATTTTTTATTATAAGTCAGGCATTGTGAATTTTACTTTGTTGGGTGTTGGATATTTTTGTATTCCTATAAATATTCCTGATCTTTGTCCTGGGATGTGCCTAAATTACTTGGAAACAAACAATTTGATTCTTTTAAGCATTGTTGTGCAGGACCAGAGCTGTGTTTAATCTAAGGGTATTTTTCCCCTTTTATTGAAGTAAGACCCATCTTTGTACTCTAACCAATGCTCCTGAATGATGAGATTTTCCTCTCTGGCAGATGGAAACAGGCACCATTCCCATCTCTGTGTGATCTCTAAGGATTGTTGTCTCTTTTCCGTGGTTCTTTCCCCAGCCTCTTTCCTCATGTGTATGTGATAATTAGTACTCCGCTGAGCACTTGACGGGAAGCCTCTACACCTCTCCAGAGTTCTCTCTGTGTAGCTCTCTCCTCTCTAGAACTCTTTCCCGGGCACAGCCTAAAATACCTCTTCAGGCAGTAAGTGGATACGGCTTACCTTGCTTGTTTCCCATCCCTCAGGGATCACTGTTCTTTATTGCCTATGTACAATGCCTTGAGTGCCATTCTCACATATCTTGTCTATTTTTTTAGTTGTTTTAGGCAGAAGGGTAAATCTGGGCCCCGTTACTCCATCTTGATCAGAAATAGAAGTTCCAGTTAATTTATATAGCCAAGTGGCTATCAGCTAACCTGTTGGGCAGGGTAGAGTTCGATTATAATACAGAATTCCTAAAACATAGAGTCTTAAGGCTCTTTCTGAGATCTGCCCAAATTGGGGCTCACAGTTGCTTCCATTTTGTTTTCCAGGTATGGAAAATATAGTTGCTTTACTAGGGAATGTACTTCACAAAGGGTCATTTCCAAAGAAGCCTAGGATAATGGCTCTTATTCACTGGCCACATGCTCCTGATCAGAGCTTTAGTTTTATAAGGCTACTATTTATGGTGTCCCTTTTCTGTGACTAGCACTTTGTGTGAGCTTTGTTAATCCTCACAACCATATTTTGAGGTATGTGCTATAATTCCCACTTTATAGTGGAGAATACCAAAGCTCCAAAAGACCTTTTAAGAGTTCACAGCTAAGAAGTGCTGGTGTTGGTATTCAGGTTCTGAAGCCTGAGTCCTTTCTTCTGCACTAGGGTGACTAGGTTGTTTAAAGGTGGCTTTCAGTCACTTTCACCAAAGGCATGGCTCTCACTACCAGGAGGCTATAGAAGCCTATTTTTGTCTCCAAGATTTGTAGATGTTGCAAACATTCAAAAATATGACCATAACAAAGACAGGACTTCCTTTCCAAAATGGCATATTTCTTCTAAGTACAGAGTATTTTAAAGTCTGCTCTAAGTACTAGGCCAGTGATTTCTCAAACTTGAGTTTGTGTCACTTGGAAATACAGATTGCTGGGCCACATCTCCAGAGTTTCTGATTCAGCCTGGGAATTTGCCTTTTAACATGTTCTCTGGTGATGTTGATGCTGATAATCCAGAGACTCTGGAAAACAATTTGGCATTATTTTCAAGTGTAGAACCATAAAATATTTTATAACACAGCAATTCCGTTTCTGGATATATACAAGTGCTGCTCAGTAGAAATGATATTTGAGCCATGTATGTAATTTAAAATTTTCTAGTGGTCATATTTAAACAGATGAAATTAATTTTAGTACATTTTATATTTGACTGAAAATACCCAAGATGTTATCATTTTGAACTGTAATCAATATAGCATATTATGAATGAGATAGTTTACATTTTTGGTGCTAAATTTTATAAATCCACTATGTATTTTATACTTAGAGTATGTCTCAATTTGGATGCCAAATTTTTATCAGAAATGCTTGATCTCTATTAGATTTCATAAAATTTGCAATCGAAAAAGCAGAATCGCATACCCTAATAATTCCAAACATACCTAAAAGTCCCAATACATTAATCACGTACCAAAAAATTATTTTCTCTTAATATATGCATGTACATTAACACAACTGGTTCTTTTTTTTAGAAGATTTGATTTGACTTTGAAGCAATAACATATCAGTTTCAAAACTATCTCTGTCCAAGTTAAATAAATTTACTGATACTTAAGTCATATTTTTAACATTAAATTCAAAAAGGTATTGCATAAATTTATAAGCAACTATAAATTTATCAATGTCAGCAAAGCATTCTTCAATTTTTTTTTAAAATTGATTTATGTTAGAAAATGTGTAAAATTAATTTCATTGTATTGTACTCTGAAAAGTTTCAGTTTTAACACGAAATTTTGTGCCTGTTTAGCTAGGTTAGCTAGGTTACAAATCAGCATTTCCTTTTTTTTTAGGAGCTTCAAATTAAGCTCATTTACATGTAGTCTGATATCAATGAGAAAATATAAATTACTCTGCCATTTTTTTGTCTTTAAGTATTTTTTTGTCTTTAATTATTGAATATTTGAGAAGCATTTTTTTGTTTTAATGAAATCTTGAATTGGACTTAGCAATACAATAAATCTTTGTATATTTCTTCCATGACTTAACCAACAAGTACAGGCAAAGAACACAGATATTAAATGTATTGTGTTCTATTTCTTTTAAGAGTTCCATTGTCTGGCATTGATCCATAGCATTTGCAAATATTTACTGAATGATTTAACAATGGTATCCATGACACTTTTCAGGAATCTGCTTTAGAAGACTGAACATGAGTATCATACAGATACAGAATCAGCTCAGATTCTGTTTAAAATCACTTCAAGATGTTTCACTGTACATTTAATTTTGATTACAGGTGACTAATGTCATCAATTCTTTTTGACTGTTGAGAAGCAAGTTATCAAGTTCCCTATGTCTTTGCTAAAAATGTCCCTTAATATTGTCCATTTTTTACACAGCAAACAAATAGCTTTTTTCCTTTTGCTCTGCTCCAACAAATTGCAATTGCTGTTTATCATGAAATTTCCAACATACTTTCAGCCAGGCTCCTTTTTCTTTACTGTTCTGGTTCTACTGCCAGTTTCTGCATCTCCTTTTGATTCTGCATCAGTAGTATGCCTCCTTTTCATTATTTTACTTTGTTTTATTTTTATTGGAGTATAGTTGCTTTACACTGCTGTGTCAGTTTCTGCTATACGGCAAAGTGAATCAGCCATACGTATACATATATCCCCTGTTTTTTGGACTTCCTTGCCATTTAGGTCACCACAAGACACTTAGTAGAGTTCCCTATGCTATACAGTAGGTTCTCATTAGTTACCTATTTTATACTTAGTGGGGTATATATGTCAATCCCAGTGTGCCAATTCATCCCACCACCCCCTTCCCTCTTGGTATTCCATACACTCGTTCTCTACAACTGTGTCTTTATTTCTCCTTTGCAAATAAGATAATCTAAACCATTTTTCTAGATTCCACATATATGCATGAATATACTATACTTGTTTTTCTCTTTCTGACCTCACTCTGAATGACAGTCTCTAGGTCCACCCAGGTCTCTGGAAATAACACAATTTCATTCCTTTTTATGACTGAGTAATATTCCATTCTATATATGTACCACATCTTCTTTAACCATTCCTCTGTTGATGGACACCTGGGTTGCTTCCATGTCCTGGCTATTGTAAATAGTGCTGCAATGAACATTTGGATGTATGTGTCTTTTTCAATTATGGTTTTCTCTGGATATATGCCCAGTAGTGGGATTGCTGGATCATATAGTAGTTCTAGTTTTAGTTTTTTAAGAACGTCCATACTGTTCTCCATAGTGGCTTTGTCAATTTACATTCCCACCAACAGTGTAAGACGGTTCCCTTTTCTCCACACCCTCTCCAGCATTTATTGTTTGTAGATTTTTTAATGATGGCCATTCTGACTGGTGTGGGTTGATACCTTATTGTAGTTTTGATTTGCATTTCTCTAATAATTAGTGATATTGAGCATCTTTTCATGTGTTTGTTGGCCATCTGTATGTCTTCTCTGGAGAAATGTCTATTTAGGTCTTCTGCCCATTTTTGGATTGGGTTGTTTGTTTTTTTGATATTGAGCTGCATGGGCTGTTTGTATATTTTGGAGATGAATCCTTTGTCAGTTGCGTCATTTGCAAATATTTTCTCCCAATCTGAGGGTTGTCTTTTGGTCTTGTTTATGGTTTCCTTGGCTGTGCAAAAGCTTTTCAGTTCCATTAGGACCCATTTGTTATTTTTGTTTTTATTTTCATTACTCTATGAGGTGAGTCAAAAACGATCTTGCTGCAATTTATGTCAAAGAATGTTCTGCCTATGTTTTCCTCTCAGAGTTTCATAGTGTCTGGCCTTACATTTAGGTCTTCAGTCCATTTTGAGTTTATTTTTCTGTATGGTGTTAGGGAGTGTTCTAATTTCATTCTTTTACATGTAGCTATCCAGTTTTCCCAGCACCACTTATTAAAGAGACTGCCTTTTCTCCACTGTATATTCTTGTCTCCTTTGTCATAGATTAGTTGACCATAGGTACGTGGGTTTATCTCTGGTCTTTCCATCCTGTTCCTTTGATCTCTATTTCTGTTTTTGTGCCAGTACCATACTGTCTTGATTACTGTAGCTTTGTAGTATAGTCTGAAATCTGGGAGCCTGATTCCCCCAGCTTCATTTTTCTTTCTCAAGGCTGCTTTGGCCATTCGGAGTCTTTTGTGTTTCTATACAAATTGTAAAATATTTTGTTCTAGTTCTGTGAAAAATGTCATTGGTAATTTGATAGGGCACAATATTGATTCTTCCAATCCAAGAACATGGTATATCTCTCTATCTGTTTGTGTCGTCCTTGATTTCTTTCATCAGTATCTTATAGTTTTCAGCATACAGGTCTTTTGCCTCCTTAGGTAGGTTTATTCCTAGGTTTTTTATTCTTTTGAATGTGATGGTAAATGGGATTGTTTCCTTCATTTCTCTTTCTGATCTTGCATAGTTAGTGTATAGGAATGAAAGAGATTTCTGTGCATTTATTTTGTATCCTGCAACTTTACTAAATTCATTGATTAGCTCTAGTAGTTTTCTGGTAGCGTCTTTAGGATTCTCTATGTATAGTATCATGTCATCTGCAAACAGTGACAGTTTTCCTTCTTTTCCGATTTGGATTCCTTTTATTTCTTTTTCTTCTCTGATTGCCGTGGCTAAAAATTCCAAAACTATGTTGAATAATAGTGGTGAGAGTGGGCAACCTTGGCTTGTTCCTGATCTTAGAGGAAATGGTTTCAGTTTTTCACTATTGAGAACGATGTTGGCTGTGGGTTTGTCATATATGGCCTTTATTATGTTGAGGTAGGTTCCCTCTATGCCCACTTTCTGGAGAGTTTTTATCATAAATGGGTGTTAAATTTTGTCAAAAGATTTTTCTGCATCTACTCAGATGACCATATGGTTTTTATTCTTCAGTTTGTTAATATGGTGTATCACATTGATTGATTTGCATGTATTGAAGAATCCTTGCATCCCTGGGATAAATCCCACTTGATCATGGTGTATGATCCTTTAATGTGTTGTTGGTTTTGGTTTGCTAATATTTTGTTGAGGATTTTGCATCTATGTTCATCCGTGATATTGACCTGTAATTTTCTTTTTCTGTGATGTCTTTGTCTGGTTTTGGTATCAGGGTGATGGTGGCCTCGTAGAATGAGCTTGGGAGTGTTCCTCCCTCTGCAATATTTTGGAAGAGTTTGAGAAGGATAGGTGTTAGCTTTTCTCTAAATGTTTGATAAAATTCACCTGTGAAGCCATCTGGTCCTGGACTTTTGTTTGTTGGAAGATTTTTAATCACAGTTCAATTTTATTATTTGTGATTGGTCTGTTCATGTTTTCTATTTCTTCCCAGTTCAGTCTTGGAAGGTTGTGCTTTTCTAAGAATTTGTCCATTTCTTCCAGGTTGCCATTTTATTGGCATAGAGTTGCTTGTAGTAGTCTCTCATGATCCTTTGTATTTCTGCAGTATCAGTTGTAATCTGTCCTTTTTCATTTCTAATTTTATTGATTTGAGTCCTCTCCCTTTTTTTCTTGATGATTATGACTAAAGATTTATCGATTTTGTTTATCTTCTCAAAGAACCAGAACCAGCTTTTAGTTTCATTGATCTTTGCTATTGTTTTCTTCATTTCTATTTCATTTATTTCTGCTCTGATCTTTATGATTTCTTTTCTTCTACTAACTTTAGGGGTTTTTTTGTTCTTGTTTCTCTAGTTGCTTTAGGTGTAAGTTTAGGTTGTTTATTTGAGATTTTTCTTGTGTCTTGAGGCAGGATTTTATTGCTATAAACTTGCCTCTTAGAACTGCTTTTGCTGCCTTCCATAGGTTTTCGGTCGTCGTGTTTTCATTGTCATTTGTTTGTATGTATTTTTTAATTTCCTCTTTGATTTCTTCAGTGATCTCTTAGTTATTTAGTAGCATAGTGTTTAGCCTCCATGTGTTTGCGTTTTTTACAGTTTTTTTCCTTTAATTGATTTCTATTCTCATAGCACTGTGGTCAGAAAAGATGCTTGACACAATTTCAATTTTCTTAGGTTTACTGAGGCTTGATTTGTGACCCAAGATGTGATCTATCCTGGAGAATGTTCTGAGAAGAAAGTGTATTTTGCTGCTTTCAAATGGAATGTCTTATAAATATCAATTAAGTCTATCTGGTCTAATGTCTCATTGAAGGCTTGCATTTCCTTATTAATTTTCTGTCTGGATGATCTGTCCATTGGTGTAAGTGGTGTGTTAAAGCACCCAACTATTATTGTGTTACTGTCGATTTCCCCTTTTATGGCTGTTAGCATTTGCCTTACGTATTGAGGTGCTCCTATGTTGGGTGCATAAATATTTACAATTGTTATATCTTCTTCTTGGATTGATCCCTTGATCATTATGTAGTGTCCTTCTTTGTCTCTTGTAATAGTCTTTATTTTAAAGTCTATTTTGTCTGATGTGAGTATTGCTACTCCAGCTTTCTTTTGATTTCCATTTGCATGGAATATCTTTTTCCATCCCCTCACTTTTAGTCTGTATGTGTCCCTAGGTCTGAAGTGGGTCTCTTATAGGCAGCATATATATGGGTCTTTTTGTATCCATTCAGCCAGTCTGTGTCTTTTGGTTGGAGCATTTAATCCATTTACATTTAAGGTAATTAGCGATATGTATGTTCCTATTACTATTTCCTTAATTGTTTTGGGTTTGTTTTTGTAGGTCTTTTTCTTCTCTTGTGTTTCCCACCTAGAGAAGTTCCTTTAGCGTTTGTTTTAAAGCTGGTTTGGTGGTTCTGAATTCTCTTAGCTTTTGCTTGTCTGTAAAACTTTTGATTTCTCTGTCAAATCTGAATGAGATCCTTGCTGGGTAGAGTAATCTTGGTTGTAGGTTTTTCGCTTTCATCACTTTAAATATATCCTGACATTCCCTTCTGGCCTGCAGAGTTTCTGCTGAAACATCAGCTGATAACCTTACAGGGATTCCCTTTTATGTTATTTGTTGCTTTTCCCTGCTGCTTTTAAAATATTTTCTTTGTATTTAGTTTTTATTGGTTTGATTAACATGTGTCTGGGCATGTTTCTCCTTGGGTTTATCCTGTATGGGACTCTCTGCACTTCCTGGACTTTGGTGACTGTTTCCTTTCCCATGTTAGAGAAGTTTTCAACTATAATCACTTCAAATATTTTCTGGAACCCTTTCTCTTTCTCTTCTTTTTCTAGGACCCCTATAATTCGAATGTTGGTGTGTTTAATGTTGTCCCAGTGGTCTCTGAGACTGTCCTCAATTCTTTTCATTCTTTTTTCTTTATGCTGCTCCCTGGCAGTTATTTCCACCATTTTATCTTCCAGCTCACTTAACCATTCTTCTGCCTCAGTTATTCTGCTATTGATTCCTTCTAGTGTATTTTTCATTTCAGTTATTGTGTTGTTCATCACTGGTTGTTTGTTCTTTAGTTCTTCTAGGTCCTTGTTAAACATTTCTTGTATCTTCTCAATCCGTGCCTCCATTGTATTTCTGAGATCTTGGATCATCTTTACTATCATTACTCTGAATTCTTTTTCAGGTAGATTGCCTATTTCCTCTTCATTTATTTGGTCTTGTGGGTTTTTACCTTGCTCCTTCATCTGCAACTTATTTCTCTGTCATCTTGTTTTGTCGAATTTACTGTGTTTATGGTCTCCTTTTTGCAGGCTGCAGTGTCATAGTTCCCATTGTTTCTGTTGTCTTCCCCCTGGTGGGTGAGTTTGGTCCAGGGGCTTGTGTAGGCTTCCTGGTGGGAGGGACTGGTGCCTGTGCTCTGGTGGGTGGAGCTGAGTCTTTTCCCTCTGATGGGCAGGGCCACATCAGGTGGTGTGTTTTGAGGTGTCTGTGAGCGTAGTATGACTTTAGGTATCCTGTCTGCTGATGGGTGGGGCTGTGTTCCTTTCTTGCTGGTTGTTTGGCATGAGGTTTCCAGCACTGGAGCCTGCAGGCAGTTGGGTGGAGCCAGGTCTTGGTGTGGAGATGGATACCTCCAGGAGAGCTCACACCAATTAATATTCCCTGGGCTAAGGAATACTCTGGTGGTCCAGCATCCTGGACTTGGTGCTCCAACCCCGGAAGCCCAGGTCCAACCCCTGGCCAGGGAACCAAGAGCCTGCAAACTACGTAGCATGACCAGAGAAAAAAGAAAGAAAAAAAAAAAGGAAAATAAAACAAACAGGCAAAAAAAACCCAAGACAAGTAGCAAAAACAAAAACAAACAAATGGCAACAACAACCCACACACACACACAAAAAGAAGAAAACAAACAGACAAACCAAGCCCAAGACAAATGGTAAAAACAAAACCAAACAACCAGAAAGAAGCAGACAGAAAAAACAAAAACAAAACATAGAAAACAAAAAACAAGAGAACAAACAAAGAATTCAAAAATGAGAACAATCAATAAGGACTACACTAATGAAAACAAAAAATGAAAAACAAAACAAAAACTGAAAGCAAACTAATATTTTTTTAAAAGGCAAAGAAAACATAAAACCAACACATAAAAATGATCCCAAAAAAATCAAAAACAGGAAAAAAAACCCAAAAAAGTAAAAATAGAAAAATAAAAAATATTAAAAAATAAAAATAAGTAATGAAAACAATAACACCAACAACTGAACAAAATGAAGCGAACAAAAAAGGAATAATAGTAATAAGAATATTTTCCTGGCGCCTCCTCTGTCAGCATCCTTGCTCCCACAGTGAGCCACAGCCAACCCCTGCCTCCCCAGGAGGCCCTCCAGTACCTCTAGGTAGGTCTCTGGACCTGCTGTGGGCCCTGTGGGGCACTCAGACTCTCACCTGACCAAACTACTGCATGTACTTCTCCCCAGAGTCCACTGCTTCTAAAGCTAGACGAGTCTCAGTTGTGGGAACACTCATTGTCTATTCATATGTTCCCAGACACAGGATTTACCAAGCTGATCATGGAGATTTAATCCACAGCCTGTGTAGTCGCTCTGCCCCTGGAGCTCAGCTTTTGTTTTGGCCCCACCTCTCCATGTGCACCACCTTCAGGCAGCTGTTCCCCACCCAGGCGAGAGGGAGCAAAAACAGTGGCTGATTGGGGCACGCTTACTCAGGCCAGGGAGGGGTATGGCAGCCACAACTGGGGTATGCACCAAGTGCCTGTGGTGGCAGAGACCAGCAGGCAGTTGTAACAGACTGGGGCACGCTCGCTCTGGTGGAGTCCTTCCCAGTGCCCACGGAGGCAAGGGCTGGCATGTGAGGCTGGTGGTGGCCCCACCCATTGCATGCCACTCAACGATGGCACCTCATTTCCTAGGCAGACCATGCTTCCTCTAGGGGCATTCCCAGCCACGGAGCCCCTTACTCCCATCCCCTCTGTTGTATCGGCACAGCCAACAGCAGCACTCTCCCTGGATCTGCTCTCTTAACCCCGCGCTTTAACACTCAGCCCCCACCAGCACTGGTGGATTCCCGTCTCAGGCAGGGGTGCCCAGGGCTGTTTCCCAAGGAGGCTTTGGAATGGGCGGCGCTCAGGACCCTGGAGCCTATGTGGGTCAAGGAGACCTTGGCTTGAGGGGCGGGCAAGCCTGCTCAGATGGGTGCCCCTCCCAGTTCCCACAAATGCCCCAGGGTTGTAGGTCCCTTTTTTGATTCCTCTTTTCTGTATTTCCTTCTTTCTTCCTACCCAGTTGTGAGGGGATTTATATCTTGTCCTTTCAGGTGTCCAAA
Source organism: Eschrichtius robustus (assembly GCF_028021215.1). Taxonomy (NCBI): domain Eukaryota; kingdom Metazoa; phylum Chordata; class Mammalia; order Artiodactyla; family Eschrichtiidae; genus Eschrichtius; species Eschrichtius robustus. The sequence goes on from NC_090826.1 coordinate 74,199,336, forward strand.
GTCTTACGCTAATGTTCAGCAGGTGCTCTGTGAGAATCGTTCCATTTGCAGATGTATTCTTGATGTACTTGTGAGGAGAGACAAATTCTGCATCCTCCTATTCTGCCATCTTGACTCCTCCTATGCCTCCTTTTTAAATTTTAAAATTTATACATACTTATTTTTAACTAAAAAATATTTAATTATATTACAATTAAAATAGTAAGACTAGGGCTTCCCCGGTGGCGCAGTGGTTGAGAATCTGCCTGCCAATGCAGGGGACACAGGTTCGAACCCTGGTCTGGGAAGATCCCACATGTCGCGGAGCAGCTGGGCCCGTGAGCCACAACTACTGAGCCTGCGCGTCTGGAGCCTGTGCTCTGCAACAAGAGAGGCCGCGATAGCGAGAGGCCCGCGCACCGCGATGAAGAGTGGCCCCCGCTCGCCGCAACTAGAGAAAGCCCTCGCACAGAAACAAAGACCCAACACAGCCAAAAAAATAAAATACATTTAAAAAAATAAATAAAATTAAGACTGTATAAAAAAACAAACCAACCCAGTTTCTTAGTCAGATTTTTAATGCTCAACAGCCACATGTGATTAGAGGCTACCGTATTGCACAGGTATATAGCCAAGACAAGCTCTTGCACATGTGCACAGGGAGAAAGGTTAAATGAATATAAGGTTGAAGATGATTACCTCAGGTGGGGGACACAGGGGTGGGATAGATATAATTATTGTCAAGATTATAGTTTTTATTTTGCCTGGTGGATTCATGGTGTTTATTAAATTTAAAAATAACTAAATAACTAAGAGGGAGCCATCTTAATAGTTTGGAATGTGTCCTTCCAGACAGTTTCTGTACAAATACTCTCTGTATCCATATGTATATGTATATAAAGTACACAGAAACCTTTACTGAACAAATGGGATCATAGTGTTCTCTTTTTGTGGATTTCAGATACACAGATTTTTGGATTAATCAAAACCTTTGTACATGACACTCTTACCATTGATCTATGTTTAGCCATGTTAGATCCATGTTAGAATTTTCAATAAACACTAAAAAAAATTCTAGGAGTTTCACATGTATGTTCATATCTGTACAACTTACAAGTATACAATGTGAATTTTTTTTCCCATTCACTTAGTCTTACTCCCTTTTTCATCAGTTGGTCTTTTCTCCCTTCTTCCCTTTTCTCCTAGGATGGAGGAGGAACAAATGTTCCCACACAATAGATGCTAATAGTAAGTTAGCAGCTTCTCAACAACAAGTGGTTTATCTCCCCACCACCACCATGCCCCTCACCCCTCAGTGGAGAAGCTCTACTGCAAGAGAAAGTTCACAGCAACAAAGTTTAGCGACTTTCAAAAGAAGCTATTTCTTATTAAAACCACGCCTTTTCTTGCATGTGTATCTCACCATCTTCCTCTGCCATTGTGTTCAATTTGTTGTTTTATTATGAAGCAAAGACTCTTTTAATTTTGGAAATAACATTTCTTTTAAAATCAGTCAGGTGATACTTTTCTTAGTAATGAATGTTGGAAAGTTTTAAGCTCACTTTAATATTAAAATACTAACTTTAAATACTGAGATACAGTTGACATACAGCATATTAGTTTCAGATGTACAACATAATGATTCATTATTTCTGTATACTGTGAAACGTTCACCTTGATAAGTGTAGTTAACATCCATCACCATACAGAGTTACAAATTTTTTTTCTTGTGATGAGAATTTTTAAGATCTACTACTCTTAACAACTTTCAAATATACAATGCGGTATTATTAATTATAGTCACCTTGCTGTATGTCACATCCCCATGACTTTTATTTTATAACTGGAAGTTTGTACATTTTCACCACTTTCACCCATTTTGTGCACCCCCAATCCCTACCTCTGGCAACCACCAATCTGTTCTCTGTATTTATGATTTGGGGTTTAAAATTTTTTTTTAATTTTTTGTTTTTAGATTCCACATATAAGTGAGATTATATATTTTTGTCTTTCTCTGACTTATTTCACCTGCATAATGCCCTCAAGGTCCATTCATGTTGTCAAAAATAGTAAGACTTCCTTCCTTTTTATGGCTGAATACTATTCCATTGTGTATATATACCACATTTTCTTTATCCATTTATCCATTGATGGTCACTCAGGTTGTTTTCATGTCTTGGCTATTGTAAGTAATGCTGTAATGAATGTGTTGGGGGGGGGGGGTCCATATATCTTTTTGATTTAGTGGTTTTTTCCTTCAGATAGATACCCAGAAGTGGAATTGCTGGATTGTATAGTAGTTCTACTTTTAATTTTTTTCAGGAACCTCCCTAGTGTTTTCCACACTGACTACACCAATTTACACTCCTACCAACAGTGCACAAGTGTTCCCTTTTCTCCACATCCTTGCCAACACTTGTTATTTCTTGTTTTTTGTCTTTTTTTAAAGAAATTCACATTCTTTTATTTATTTATTTATTTATTTAGGACTGTGTTGAGTCTTCATTTCTGTGCGAGGGCTTTCTCTAGTTGCGGCAAGTGGGGACCACTCTTCATCGCGGTGCGCGGGCCTCTCACCATCGCGGCCTCTCTTGTTGCGGAGCACAGGCTCCAGACATGCAGGCTCAGTAATTGTGGCTCACGGGCCCAGTTGCTCCGTGGCATGTGGGATCTTCCCAGACCAGGGCTCGAACCCGTGTCCCCTGCATTGGCAGGCAGATTCTCAACCACTGCGCCACCAGGGAAGCCCCTTCTTGTTTTTTTTGATAATAGCCATTCTAAAGGGCATGAGGTGATATCTCCTTGTGGTTTTAGTTTGTATTTTTACCTGATGATTAATGGTGTAGAGCATCTTTTCATATACCTGTTGGCCATCTGAATATCTTTGGAAAAAATGTCTATTCAAATCCTCTGCCCATTTTTTAATTAGATTGTTTATTTGTTTATTTTTTGCTGTTGAGTTATATGTATTCTTTACATATTTTGGATTTGCAAATATTTTCTCCTATTCAGTGTCTTGCCTTTTCATTTTGTTGATGATTTCCTTTGCTGTGCTGAAGACTTTTAGTCTGATGCAGTCCCACTTGTTTATTTTTGCTTTTGTTGCCTTTGCTTTTGGAGTCAGGTCCAAAAAACAATCATTGCCAAGCTGACGTCAAAGAGCTTACCACTTATGTTTTCTTCTACAAGTTTTATGGTTTCAGGTCTTACGGTCTTAACTTCAAATCTTTGATCCACTTTGAGTTAATTTTTGTGTATGGTGTAAGATAGTGGTCCAGTTGCATTCTCTTGCACGTGGCTCTCTTGTTTTTCCAGCACCATTTATTGAAGACACTGTCCTTTCCCCATTGTATATTCTTGGCTCATTTGTCATAAATTAATTGGCCATATATGCATTAACACTAACTTTTGGAATAGCCCTCTCTGAAGGCTGTTAACTATTAAATATTAAGGTAATTATTAATTTAAAGAAGTTGTCATTTTTGCCCATGTGAATTAGAGGATTAGGAGGTGAATGATAGAAGTAAAATATTAGGGTAGAGTTAGAAATTATTATTTGTATTGCTAGAATTTCAAAACTCTGACTTCACTGTAGAATTATCAAAGAGACTTCTTCTATAACAAAAATAATAATGGCTACTATTACTACCTCATAAAAAAGAATCCAACAGTGTTTACACATACAGCAACCCACACATCAGCCAGGGGTCTAACTCTAAGGGAAGTGGTCACATCTAGGGTTAAATAAATAACTTCACAGGATATTTATTTATTTGCCTGGAAATCTTGCCAGGCTCCTTAGGGAAGGAGGAAGAGGAAACTGTTAGAAGTAATTGTGTGTCTGATCACTGGCTTCAGCTTTTGTTCATTTACTCATATTCCTGTCCTTTTGTGTTGTCAAGTAAATGATCAGCAGTCCTTAGATGTATGTTCTTTGAAAGCAATGAGGAGATTGTAACCAGCTTGCTAGGTAGTTCCTGAGTGTTCTGTTTCATCCACCTTTCCCAAACCCCACAACCACACTGCCCAATTCTACCTGAACACAGTGAGTGATGGTTCCTGGGATGCTGTTCTTTCCAGGGAACAACAAGTGATCATGATGTAAGATACCACTACAGTAAAAGCATGGAAAAATAGAACTCCCAAGACAGTATAAGTGGCTAAATACCAAATACGTCTTAACAGATAGTTTGTTAGGAAGAAGAGAAGGAAGGGAGGGAGGGAGGAAGGGAGGAAGGAAAGAAGGAAGGAAAAAAGAAAGTGAGGAGGAAGAAAAGAGACAGAGGGAGAGAAAAGGAGAGGAAAGGAGGGGAGTAAACTGAGCCACAAATTCAAACCTGAAAAATGACCTTTCTAATCAGGATCTGATGTCATAACCCTTCTGCAGATATGTTTGGTGGGCTAAGTCAGAGTGCCATATGTATGGATTCTTGAATACAGAGAATATGTGGTAGTGAATAGTGATACTTTTAATTGGTGCATTTTTATTTTTCTTAGTGAAGCTAAAATTAATTCCTTAGTATTTTACGGCTGTCTGCTCATTCTGATATATGGTGTATTAGTCTACTCGACTGCCCTAGCAAAATGCCATAGACTGGGTGGCTTAAACATCATAAACATATTTCTCACAATTCTGGAGGCTGGGAAGCCCAAGATCAAGATGCTGGCTGATTCATTACCTGGATAGAGCTCTCTTCCTGGCTTGTAGATGGTTGCCTCCTCACTATGTCCTTACATAGACTTGCCTCACTGCATGCATACAGATCTTATAAGGCTACCAATCCTATTGGATTAGAACCCCACCCTTATGACCTCATTTAACCTTAATTGCCCTATGTCCTAAAAGCCCTAGTCCCAAATAGAATCACACTGAGGGTTAGGGCTTCAACATATGAATTTTGGGGGTGGAGGGGACACAATTCAGTCTTATCATATGATCTTATGCTAAAAGTTTGGTTATGTTTGGTTATTCCCTTAAATTAAATGATGACTTGGGTTATGAATTGATTCTGTTCACTTTTTTGACTTGTACAATTTTGTCCATTGTAAATAACTGCCTTAAGGAAGTGTACATTTCAAAAGAGTAAAATGAATAAAACTATAGAGTCAGCTAAGCATATCATATCATCATATTTTAAGTGTGAAAATAACAGGAGTTCCAATCGATGCCAGCAGAATTCACAAACATGTATTATGTATCTTCTATACATTAGAAGTTCTGAAGGGTTGCTGTTTTCTACATAGATTCTGGTGTGCGACTGATATCCCTACTGAAGGAAACCCGAGTTTGTCTCAGCATTAAAGCCACACTAAGTTCTTTGGAATAGTGACCATTGTGCCATGGCTCAGAGCAGGGAAGGAAAGTTCTTCCGGCAGTCTGTATGCAGTTGTCTTTAGTATTAATGATCGGGATATGAAATGTGCATATGTTTTTGTTTAGTATAAATGTGGGCATGAATTGCATCTGATAGTGAATGAAAAACAGAAATTCATGAGTCCTCTTGAGAGGAGTGTCCTTATTTACACTAGTTCAGAGGTCTTTATACTAGAAAGCTGAGAGCAGATGAGGAAAGAGGCAGCTTTGTTTTCAGAAAGATGGGGTGGGAGGTTCAGAAGACATTCCCAGCAGAGATATGCCAAGGACAGAGTGCCATGTGATTTCAGAGGAAAGCCATGAGCCTGAGGCAAGATGCCTGTTACAGAGGAAAGAAATGATGCAGGAAGATGGCTCGTCTGTTCTTGGGACCTGATCATGGTGTTGCTGCTGATTCGGGGCTCCACACACCTAGCACAGCCTGACTCATACTGCCCTCCTTCCTCCATCTAGCTAGTCCTCCTGTTCTTTACTTGCTTTTTGGATGAAGGCAGGGAACACATATGACCATCTTCATCATGCAGTTGACTTGAGATTTTCCTTTTCACTAGATTAGTTCCCAAGGCTTATCAAGTACCTGGCTCATTGTGGGCAGGTTAAAATTAATTAGTGATTGGAATGGAAGATTGATTGGGGTTATTAGGAAGGTGACATTTAACCAGTATCTTTTAAAAATGAGTAGGGTTCTAATCCTTGGCAGTTGAACAGACAGGGCTTTGAGTAGCATATCCAAAGCTGTGGATATGGGAAAGTCCAGGATGTTGACTGGTTGGATTTCAGTACAAACTTGGAATTGGAAAGAAGCCTGGAAAGTTATGTTTGAATTAAATCCCTGAATGCCAAGCTAAAGAATTTGAAATATACAGACGAGTTATTTGCTTTCTCAATACTTTCGTTGCTTGGGTATGCTGCAGCTAAATGCAGTCAACTCTTATTTAGCTGTATATTAAAAAATGAAAAATGTCCTGTCAAGAAACTTTGAATCATCCTTTCTCTTTTTCCGGCTGTCTTTCAGCCAGATCCCTGCTTGTTAGGATGAAGGGAGAGGGAGAAAAAAATGGAGATAAAACTAAAGCTCATTTGGTCGCTTCATTCTTAGCTATGTCATAGGCCGAGAGATCAGTGTTAATCTATTACAATCAGAATTACATTTTTTTAGCCAAAGGCTGATTTAAGATATGGGCAAAGAGCAGGTTAATTTAATTTTGAAAATAAGTTATAAAGATCAAGGCAGTACAAAGTTAGAGTGCATTTCTGAGTGGAAACACAAGTAACATTGAGAATTAGCTTTATAAGAGTAGCATGATAAATAAATATATCACCATAATTAACTAGTAGGAGGTAACTTTTGCTCTGAACTTTAAAGCAGAAATGCAATTAATAAGTATAATGGGGTTTTGAAATCACATATGGGCTGTATTTATCCAGAGTTTCCTTTTGGTCTGATCAACCCTCAGAATCTATAATATCATAAATACCATAAAAGATACACACGCTAAATTCTGAGAAAGGGTTTCAACTATTTTTCATCTGCCTCCACTAATATATAAAGGGGAAACGGAGACTTTTGCCACTAGCACTTAAAATTATCATGTGCCAACATGAAAACGTTCATCATAAGGTCTCGATCTGCATGTATCTGCCAAATTTGTTATTTATTGCATTTCTGTCCTCATGATTGTGTCTCTTTAGCTCTCTTTAAAAGTGAGGTGATTGTTTAATTAAGGGATAATCAGTTCCTAGTGTGAATTATTCACACATTATGTAATTTTTATCCATACATGATGTACTCAACCATATGCACAGGGACTGAAAGGTGACTATGTTAAATGGAAACATTGATTTGATTAAGTGATGGGATTGGAGACAAATTCTGCCCTTCACTTCTTGCTAGTTTTTTGTAATAAGGTGACATACATATATATTTTTAAAGCCTCCATGCTTGGAAAAATATTCATGAATTTATCATCTTTATACATTATATTCTAGGAAATATTTTGCTATGACAATAATGAATAATAAGTATCAAATGATAATGGAACGTTTATATCTGCCATCTCATTTCATCAGTGCAAAATTAGCAGCCACAGTGGGAACCACCATCTGGGAGGTGTTTTAAACAGCACCATTTAAATTCCTCCTGGAATTTGACATGTATGAGTTATAAGAAAAGATTTGGAGAGAATGGTCCCTTTAAAAGGGAAAAAGCATCTCAGTTTGGCCACAAATAACAGTCCTTGAGGAGACATAATGGCTTTCCCAGTGGGGAAAGGTGACGCTTAAATCCATCCTCTGAAATGTCCTCATAGTTTTATCTGGCCTTGGCACTCTGGCCTCCCCAACACCCACCATCATGTGGCCTTGGATAATCTCCAGGTTTCTTCTTTAAACTGTTGCTGAAACCACTGGACGGGTCCAGCAAAATCATCCATCATTCTTTAACATAACCTAGAAGTGACAGTGTGTGCCTGCATATTTCTGCTTCTGCAAGCCATCCCCTCTCAGGGCAGAACTTAGTGCATGTTTGAAGCAATTGATGCCTTTCAGAATTGCATTAAAAATCTTCAAGTGTCCTAGTCAGGCAGAATTATCCGGGCCCTCCAGTGCGTGCATTGCCAATAGCACCAGTTCACCCCCCCAATTCTAATACTTAGAGTATGCTGCTTCCCCTCACCAGAGTGCCAGCTCCTTGAAGGATATGCATTCCTATCCTGGTAACCCTGCCTCTAGCACAGTACTGAGAAGACAGTAGGCTTTTAGTAAATATCTGTTGTGTCAATGAGTATGGAGTGAAAAGAAGTATAGATTTGGAGGCAAGCATATATGGAATCCAATCCTGGCTTTATACACTATGTGATTTGGGATGAGTTCTTAACCTTTCTGAGCCTTAGTTTCCTAAAAACAGGTTATAGTAGCCAGTTCACAAGGAGCTGGGAGGCTGATAATAGATTATGTGTGAAAAGCATATTGTAGACTCTAAATGCTCTCTGTTTGTTATTCCATTGATGTAACAGATCTTTGCCATGTATCAACTGTACACACCAGTCCAACCTATGCTGAGAGCTGTAGAGATGCAGAGATGGAGACAGATAGTTTCTGCTCTCAGGATGTGAGTGGTCTAACACTGGCTTCTTCTGTGTATCCCCTCACCCTAAGTATGAGACGTTCCTCATTACTGGTGCTCTTCATGGTACGCTGCCAGCAGTTTTGCAAAGCCTTTGTTCTCTGCTGCAATGCTAGTACTCAAGAATATTTCAGAACTGAGGAAGTGATGATGTCATATCCCAGCAGAATAAGAATCAGGAAAGCCTCCCATCCTAAAATTACAACGTAGCATACTTTTTTTTTTATCATAATTAGATGACAATTCTTTATGAAGAAAGACAGCTAATTGAAGTCAGCCGCAGGGAGAGTGAATTCAGATGTTTTCTGGGGCACTTAAAGGTGCATCCGATGGGACGTTGTGCTCACTGCTAGAAGCGAGCTGACTAGAAAACTTAAAAGATTTGTCAAAACAATGAATCCTTTCCAAACATTTTTCAAGCCCAACTTAAGCAAGAGAGGGAAGGAAAATGGTACCTAAAAGAGAGTCCCCTGTGTCAGCTCATGATTGCTTATGTTAAAGAGATGATGGAAAATCCCAGCATGTGGATAATTTTTTAAAAACACATTTAGCTTTGATTTGAAAGTACCTGTTAATGTTTAACAATGTTAGAGTAAAAAATAGTTTTTCCCCATGTATATTGCCTGTTAAATGGTAAGAAGGTGGCAGGGGGGGCACATGCCGTGTGTGAGTGAGCATGTACATGAGTGTGTATGTACATGGGCAGTATTTATAGATTCACAATCTCTATGCCCAAAAGGGAAAATACTTATAACTAGCAAGCATTGACTCAAAATGTTTTTAAATTAAGTGCTAGGTTGATAAGTAGTTGATCACATGTGCCATTGATTAGTGACTCCCTTTAACTAGGAGAGAAGTTTGTTTTTTTAATCAAATATTTTAAGTTCCTACTATGAGCAAAACATTATCCTGGGAACAAGGCAGAGGTACAGGTCAACCCTTGACTTTTGGATGTTTGAAGACTTTCAGGAATCCCCAAAGTCTGGGCAATTTCATTTCCATTAAAAGTAACATGAATCTTTTCAACTTGCACTAAATGTTGAACCTTCCCAAGCTTGATTCTAGGCCCAGTTCTCTTCTCATCCCCTCCCAAGGTTTCACATGCCATCTAAACGCTTCTGGCTCCCCAATGTGTACCTCTAGCCCACCCGTCTGCTTTGAGCTCCAGACCCATGTTCCACATTAAATCTCAACTTCAATATAGATGGTACCCCACATTCAGTGTGTCCAACCAAACCTGGGGATGCAGTCTAAGTGCAGTTACCACCATCCATCCAGTTCCAGGACGCTTCAATCTCCTTTGTTCTCATGTCTAGTCCACCACTATGTCATGCTGATTCTATTGGTTAAATATTTTTGAAATCCACATGCTTCTCTCCTTTCCCACCATAGTCTCAGTCACCATGATCTCTTGCTTGGTCCCTTCTTCTCCTCTGGCTCCTCTCCAATACCCTCTTTTTAGAAATGTGAGTCAGATCAGGTCACACCCATTACATCAGACCATTTAACAAGTCCCATTGCTCATAGACAAAAACCCAGAATGCTTGATGTGGTCTCCAAGACCAGCATGGCTCCCTGGGCTGTATATTCCTGCTACAGAGCCTGGAATAATCTTCGGCTGACTTCTTTATACGGTTAACCTTCTGGCTGCTCTCTAGACCTTACCTCAAAAGAAACTTCCACAAGAAAGCCTCTCCTAGCCCCTCAAACTGCCATAGTACAGAGTGCCTATCCTTCGGCTACATTGTGTGGCTATACATTTAGTCGTATGATTACCGATCAGTGTCTACCCCAACAGTGCCGTGTATTCACAAGAGTAATGACCCTTCTGTTTTACTCACCAATACATTCCCAGCTGGAGGGCTAGGAGGGGGCTTTGTCCTGAAGGACCTCCTGAGCCAAGTGAAACTATTTGGAATTTATCCAAAGGGCAATGGGAAGAAGTCTTTGAAGGATTGGAAGCAGGGTAACAGTGTGATGGGATGTACACTCTGGAAGAATCCCCGGGGACGAGGCGTAGAGAAATCTAGACAAATACTCTTGAACACAGAAATAAGAGTCACAGTAACTACAGGTGCTTGCCACTCTTTCTCTCTTCCACCTTTCCTCCCCTCCTCTCTAAATCCATTGAGGAGGTTACCCAGAGACCCTCTCAAACTAATGCTTGATCGACATCCAGTCGTCTGAACATTGATTAATTCCTAACTACGTACTTGACACAAAGGATAATAAAGTGAGAAATGGTCCAGGTCCAAATGTACCTCTTCAGCCCACATCTCCGTAGAAATTCTAGAGACTGTCTAATAAGCAGAGTATAATCCAGTGGGAAAAGTGCTGCAGTGGGAGTTAGAATGGAGGTCTCGAACTCAGAGGATGTTATAACTGAAACACTTACCCGGGTGCAGCCAGAAAATGCCTCACAGAGATGGTGGCATTTGAACTGGTAGGAAGGGTAGGATTTTGTCGGAGGTAAATGAGGGGGTATTCAGTGGCTGGGACACCATGTGAAGGGCATGGTGTGTTGGGGAATGGCTTTAGCCCTGGATGTGTGGGGTTGGGGATGGGGAAAGTGATGACATGTTGGGGCCACATTGTAAGAGGCTTGGTATTCTTAGCTCAGGGGTATGAATATCATATTGTGGGCTGCCAGAAATCACTGGACCACTCTTAATATCTCTGGATTAAAAAACAATACATGAGGAAATACTTTATATTAAAGGTTCATAGAGAAAGGAGTGACTGAGCCAGTGAGAGCAGTGATCTTCTGAGCCCAAGAAACGCACGAGTGATTCTGGTCCTGAGGCAGATACACTGGGATCTGGGCCTCTGGTTGCAGTGAGCTGGCCCAGGCCTGCCCCTGGGAGGCTGAGTGGAGAGCCTAGCCACACACGCTTGCATGTTCTGCCCTGACAGCCATCTTGATTGTTATTTTGCAGTTCCATGGAGAACGGGAGGCCACCGGATCCTGCAGACTGGGCCGTGATGGATGTCGTCAATTATTTCCGAACCGCAGGATTTGAGGAGCAAGCTAGTGTGTTTCAGGAACAGGTAACTCGGTCTAGAGAAACACATGATGAACATGATCACCTCCCTCTCCCACAGTGGGCAGAAGGGAGTGAGGAGGAAGAGGAGTAGAGAGCGGTGAAGGATGAGTGCAGCTCCCGATCATCCCAGCCCCTGAGAAACTGAGGGGGTGGGGGAGGGGAGGGCGGAAGTGACAAGCTAATGATTCCTTCCTGCAAGAGAAAAACCCAAGCCCCGAAAGAAGAGGAGACACGGTCGCAGCTGCAGAGAGGAGGGCTAAGTCTCCTCAACATCTGCGTCTTCTGAAAGACGGCACAGCCCTACCTTCCACACAAACACACTAGAAAGCAGAAAAGAGAGAAAAAGGAGGGACCAATCTGGCTGAGAGGCATGCAGCCTCGTCTGCTCCTGGGCTTGGCACCACCTGAGCTGTTAATCAAGTCTCCTCCAGTTTGCTTGCTGGGTGCTGAGCAAAGTCTAGTGGAAAGAGGACAGGATTTAGACTCAGATCCTGGTTCTTGTAACTCTATGTGACCCCAGACAAGTTACTATGACTCTCTGAGTCTTGGTTTCACATCTGTAAGAGGAGGCTCTCAATGCCTAACTTGGTAGGGTGGTGCTGTGAGGATTAAAGGACAGCGAATGCACAGCACCTAGGATAGGTGCTGGCCCAACGTTGATGCCCCCAAAAGTCAATTCCCTCGCTCAGGTCCAGGGTTGGTACTGGAGAGAGGGAAGGAGGAGCAGGGGGTCCTTCCCAATTGTCTGGGTGAGTCCCGATTCCATTTTCCAGGCTGGGCCAGCTTTGTAGAGATGGTGCTCAAAGGGCTTTGACCATGAGGAAGCAAATCGGGGTACACGTGGTCCACACCAGACCAGCTCTGTAGGAAAACACAGAGTTCCCATCTCCCTATCAATGAAGTCTGCAGTCTTCTAAGCATTACATTTACTTCTCTAATGTTGTAATATAATTGAGAGAATTATAAAGCGAGCAATGTGTTTGGCTGCTTCTTGCACATCCCTTTAGCCATTTCTTACTCTCTCAAGCTGGGTTTGGATAAGTGCACTTTTCTAATATCATATATTCCAATCTCTAGATTTCCTTCAATCAGTATTTCCTTCAACCTGATCCCTATGCATATGTGTCTTTTGTTAATTTGGAAAATTTTCCAAAATAACAGCTTAAATCACTTCACACCCACCAGGATAGCTAAAATTAGAAAGACTGATTGCAAATGTTCGTGAGGATGTAGAGCAACCGCACTCTCCTACATTGTTGGTGGGAGTGTAAATAAACACTCATACATCTACCCCATGATCAACAACTTCGTTCCTGAGTATTTACCCAAGGGAAATGAAAGCATATGTCCACCAAAGATTGGTACAACATTGTTCAAATAGCTTTATTCGTAATAGTCCAAAACCGGAAGCCTAAGTGTCCATCAATAGGAGAGTGAATATACAAACTCTGGTCTAGTCATACAACGGAATAAAGAAAAATGAAGTACTGATATATACAACAGTTTAGATGAGTCTCAAAACATTATGCTAAGTGAAAAAAGCCTTACATAAAAGAGCTCATTCTGAATGGTTTCTGTCTTAGTCCATGCTGGCTGCTATAACAAAAATACCATAAACTGTGTGGCTTATAAACAACAAACATTATTTCTCATGATTTTGCAGGTAGGGAATCTAAGATCAAGGCACTATCAGATTGGGTATCTGGTGAGGGCCCGCTTCCGAGACAGCTGTCATTTCACTGTGTCCTCACATGGAGGAAGGGATGAGAGAGGTCTCTGGGGCTGCTTTTATAAAGGCACAAATATTCATGAGGCCTCTGCCCTCATGACCTAATTGCCTCCCAAAGGGCCCACCTCTTAATACCATTACTAATATCCCTAAGACCCGTTGGGGGTTAGGTTTCAACATACGAATTTTGGGGGGACACAAATAGACCATAGCAGTTCCATTTAGATAAAGGATGAGAACAGGAAAATGCACTAATGGTAGAAAAAAATCAGACAGTGGTTGCCTCTGGATAGGTGGGAGAGGGGAATGACCGGGAAGGAGCATGAGGGAACATTCTGAGTGATGGTAGCCTTTTGTGTCTTGATAAGGGTTTGTGTTATGGGTATATGCATTGGTCACCACATATTCACAGGTATATGCAAACGATTCAGATTTGTGTATTACATAGGCAATAAATTTTTCTTCAAAAAGAAAAGAACTGTAAAAAAATAAAACAATTAATGGTATGCAAACTGAAGTATTCAGGGGAGAAGTATACTGATTTTGCAACTTACTTGGAAATGCATCAAAATATGGATTGATAGTTGGCTAGATGGATGAGTAGTTGGATAGACATATGATAAAGTAAGTATGGAAAATGTTCATTGTAGAATCTAGGTGGTGGGAGTATGGGTGTTCTCTATAATATTCTTACAACTTTATGTTTGAAAATTTTTGTAATAAAATTGTTGGGGGAAGTAGCTCAGGTTGGAAAGTGGAAGGCTGATCAGCTGGAACGTATTTTATTTTGGTTTAATGATATAGTGTCCATTTGTGTCATTGTAGTTGAGTTAACTCACTTCTAAAATTAAATTTAAAGAATATTGTGAAAGGTTAACAAAAAAAGTGACTTAGCTAAAAGGTCTCTTGGCCAGATTCCCTGCTGTCCAAAGCATTTTTCAGAATGAGCTTTTGCTCAGGCTCCTCTGGGGCAGATGTCCCAGATTGGGGGTGGGGATGTTCTTTGGGCCTTCCAGATTCTGGAATGGAACCGGCCAGCTCTGAGCTCGGCCCAGGAGCAGGCCCTTTCTCCCAAGGATGACATCACTCTGGCACCAGTGACAGTGGGAGGCAAAAGGGAACACAGTTTCCCAAAGCGTCTCATTCAGAAGTCCTTCAAGGGAGGAAAGGAGCACCATCTTGTTTCTCCAACTCTGGAGCCTGAGAAATGAATTCCCAGGGGACTGGAATTTTGCAAGCATCATCTACAAACTCAAGTTCTTCATTCTTGTGGAAAGGTAATTGGGCTGGGGAAAGAGTCTGCCTTGAATTATTCTCTGGAAGTGATTCAAATCTTCCTCCTGCTTTGAAATTCTCATTGTCTTTCCTCTTCTCATTAAAGGAGGTAGAGGGCAAGGAGGGGACCACTGGCCAGGCTCAGGCTGATATGACAAGCAGCTACTGTGATTTTCATGAGGACTGAGGATCAGGATCCTCTATTATGTTAACCTCCCTCTTCCATTTCATGATTCAGAGGCCTTCAGTGTTTCACCTCCAAGGATCTTTCCGGCAATGAACCTCAAGCAGTCAGCTGTCACTCACCAATCATCCCAGATGGGAAGACTGCAGGCCACCCCCAGGCCAAACACATGACCCTTTTAGGCACACCTTCTAGGTCACAGCAGCTGAGAAACAATAAGAATGGTCACATCCTGAAATCTCCTTAGGGGAGGCTTTGCCTTGCCATCTGATGGAAGCAGGGCAGGGATGTGAACATCCCCTAAACCACCTTAGAAAAGGGCAGGTTCAGAAAGGGTTGCCAAGGGTAGCATGTCTCTGTTGATGTGAGAGCTTAATTTCTTGGCTGTTATGGATGTAATATTTGTGTCCCCCCAAAATTCACATTAAAGTTAAAGCCCTAACTCCCAGTGTGATGGTGTTTGGGGCCTTTGGGGGATAGATGAGGTCATGAGGCTGGAACCCTCACGATGGGATTAGTGCCCTGAAAAGAAGTGACCAGAGAGCTTCTCTTTCCCTCTGTGCCTTGTGAGGATATAGCACAAGGGCAGCCATCTGCATGGTAGGAAGAGAGCCCTACCAAGAGCCACATGTTGGCACTGTGATCTTGGACTTCCAGCCTCCAGACTGTGAGTAATAAATTTCTGTTGTTTAAGCCACCTAATCCATGGTGTCTTGTTATAGCAGCCTAAGCTGACTGAGACACTAACACTGACGGCAGACGTGTCAACCATCCCATGTGCCAACTTTCAGGAGAGTGTCTGTCTTCTTGGTATGGTCTCACAGTACATTACTGGATATTCTCTTGTTGTAGCAACCAGACTCAGAGGTGGATTTCTAGCAACGCGTTCCCTTGGAAGATGTCAGGCCACTGAGCGAGGTTTGTCCAAAGTGCAGGAGTGTCCCATGTTCCTGTGGTATGGAGGGGCAGCTGAATTAACTGGGTGATCTTTCTTTGTATAACCTCCTTTTCTCTATGCAGGCACACTGACACCTAACAATTATCTCCATTAAGTTTCCCACTAGTGCAATTATCTCCATCAGGTTTTCTTCTGACCAACCTCTTTTGAGCCTCTGTGCGACCCACAGGTACAAACCAAAAGACTTATCAAGAGGGAAGGCCCAGGGGCTTCCCTGGTGGCGCAGTGGTCAAGAATCCACCTGCCAATGCAGGGGACATGGGTTCGAGCCCTGGTCCAGGAAGATCCCACATGCCACAGAACAACTAAGCCCATAAGCCACAGCTACTGAGCCTGCGCTCTAGAGCCCGGGTGCCACAACTACTGAGCCCACACGCCACAAGTACTGAAGCCCACGCACCCAGAGCCCATGCTTCTCAACAAGAGAAGCCACTTCAATGAGAAGTCCATGCACCACAATGAAGAGTAGCCCCCACTCACCACAACTAGAGAAAGCCCGCGTGCAGCAACAAACACCCAACTCAGCCAAAAATAAATAAATAAAATAAAAAAATGTATAAAAAAGAGGGAAGACCTAGGCCCCTGCCCAGCTCCCTCCCCACCCCTGCACCAATGATCCAGTGTCCACAATGTGTGTGTCTGGGGTTGTATTCCTGCTCTGGCCATTCTGTCATGGCTAGTGGCGACGCTGTCCCTTGGCCCACTGGCCTCATTAACATAGTGCCCCAGAGGACTCACTGGCCCATAAGAGCAGGAGGCAGTGGGATCCCTTCCTAGAGAAGGCAGTGATTCCAGCATTGTCAGTACTATCTCTCTCTCCCACAGACAACATGGTGGCTATTTTCCCAAGTATCTTCCAGCAGACAGACCTCTTAGGCTTCAGTGAAGGGCATGAGTGAGAATCATGACTCCTGGTTTCATTTCGCCTGATTGACTCATGGTCATTAGATGACCTTGCAGAGTTTGCCTTTCTAGGACTCAGATTTCTATGATGAATGTTGAGTTAAACAAGCAGAATATTGCTCAAGTTCCTGCTTTAAGAGTCAAGTGTTACCTTGCAACTGGCCCTCATGAAGTTAGCTTTCAATGCACAACAGAGGGCACAAAACCCCTTGAAATGCTGTATATACACTGTTGAATTTTCACAACTAGATGATAAAAAATTGGCACTTGCCCAGGGATGATGTGGGTCGCCAGGTTTTCAAGAGTCAAAGGTACCTCAGGATTTTACTTTCCTAAGAGTTTAGTTTTTAAGAAAGAACCTTTTGATTAACTCGTCAAAAGCATCTCCACCTTCCTCGAACAGAACATTTAGGATAAGGTTTATTTTGTTAAACTCTGAAGGTTAACTGAAAAGCCATCTCTATTGACAAGGCTTTTAGTTGCCAGTTAAGTCCATCACGGCAACTTCACCACTCCAACTGGACCCTAACTGCAGGTCGCAAAGACAGTGTGCCCGTTGTAGGGTAGTCACTTCATTTCTTCACTATCTGACTCATTCACTCAGAATGTATGTGAAGAAGATGGACATGGAGAGGGGCCATTCAATCAAGGTCACATAATTCATATTGTTCAGATCCTCAAACTCACAAGTGAGTGACATCAGTGCATCTGTTTCTAGAACAATATGAATCACTGAGAACTTTTTTCTCAGAGTATCATGACAAAATAATATGCAACTCATGGTGACAAATAAATTTTACTCCATATCGCCTCACTTCCCCTAAACCACATGAATAAGAAAAGTATTTTACTCTGAAATGCCCAGCTGGTTGTTTAAGCTGTTTGCCTGAAATTCTAAGACTGACATTTCTTTTCAGATGGCTTATTGCTAACTTTTGATACGTTTCTGAGGCCACTGACTTAATAACTATAAATAAAATATTTTATTGTTACAAATTGCCAAGTAACACTAACCTCCTCAAATGGAGTAGTAAAGTGGGAAGGCCGGTCAGAGCAACCATAAGCATGTATCCTAAGTTGTGGTTGGATGGACTTCAACTGTAGTGATTCTAGATGGATAGTTCTAATTAGACCCGGGACAAATCCAGGTTTGCAGAGGTTGGGGGAGAGAGGGAGATTAAAATCATACAATTCTAAGAGCCTTCCTTTGGAATAAAAGTACAAAATCATGATACAAAATTGCTAAGGCAAAAATTAAGCTTCATTAACTTCATGGTAAATCCAGCTCTGGGACTTCCTTGGTGGCGCAGTGGTTAAGAATCCGCCTGCCAATACAGGGGACACAGGTTGGAGACCTGGTCTGGGAAGATCCCAAGTGCCGTGGAGCAACTAAGCCCGTGAGCCACAACTACTGAGCCTGTGCTCTAGAGCCCGCGACCCACAACTACTGAGCTCACGTGCCACAGCTACAACTACTGAAGCCTGCGCACCTAGAGCCCGTGCTCCGCAACAAGAGAAGCCACCACAATGAGAAGCCTGCTCGCCGCAACTAGAGAAAGCCCACGCACAGCAACGAAGACCCAATGCAGCCAAAAATAAATAAATAAAGGACAAACAAACAAATAAATAAATAACCCAGCTCTGAATTAGACCAGTTAAAATCCCACAAGTTGACCATAACTTTTATTACCTTTTCAGCATATTATAATACCAAGTACTGGAAATATACGAGGTGCTTTGACACCTGATATTTCTTAACAGTCGAAGGCTTCTGAAATGCTTAAAATATTTTGTGGCATAATGAACAGGGGAAGTGGCAACTCAGACTCTGCTGATGTGTCCTTTCAGCCCACAAAAATTTAGAAAAGAGTTAAAAAACAAATGGGTAATGCTAGCAATAAGAAAACAGCGAAGAGAATGGAAGCAAAACTGATAAGGAAAGAACCTTTTGAATTTTTTGATTGAAATAGAATAGATTTCTACAGACCAAGCCCCCAAATTGTTGTTTAAATCATTCATTTGAAATGAGAAGTTATAAGATATTATAAGATAGCCAGGGATGTGGTGCTTCTTTGGCTTATTCACTTGTTCAATTGTTTCCATAGCTGTTACAGCTTTTTCTAACACTTATGAAAATAAATATAAAACTATTAAAGTTGGGGCTTCCCTGGTGGCACAGTGGTTAGGAGTCCACCTGCCAATGCAGGGGACATGGGTTCGAGCCCTGGTCCGGGAAGATCCCACATGCGGTGGAGCAACTAAGCCCGTGCGCCACAACTACTGAGCCTGTGCGCCTAGAGGCTGTGCTCCGCAATAAGAGAAGCCACTGCAGTGAGAAACCCGTGCACCGCAACGAAGAGTAACCCCCACTGGCCGCAACTAGAGAAAAGTCCGTGTGCAGCAACAAAGACCCAATGCAGCCAAAAATAAAATAAATAAAACTATTAAAGTAAAATAATGGTCATTATTACAAGTATTATTTTACTTTAATAAGGCCACCTGAAACTATTGTAGGTATGAGAATTGAAGGAAGCACAGAAGATTCTGGGCAGAAGGGGGATTAGATACAAAGGCATGGGGGCATGAAAAAACGTGATTTATCTTGAGAACTCCCAGTATCTTGACGTAAGAGGTGTGGAGCAGGGAATGCCTAAGGATAAGACTGAAAGATAAACAGGGGTCCAGATAACAGATAGTCTGTTTGGGTGAGAGGGACTAGGAAACCACTGAAGGATATTGAGTGGGGAGTGCCAGGACGAGATTTGTGTTTCTGAAAGATCAGTCTGGTGACAATGTGGAGAGTGGTTTGGAAGACAAGGAGACAGAAGGCAGGAAAGCTGATATAATCATTCCATTGGGGATGGAAAGGAAGAGATGGATTAGAAAGTCTGGGGAAGATGGTCAAGAGAATTTAGTGGATCATTGGCAATGGAGAGTGAAGATTTGTCCTGTCTCAGTTCTCTGCCTTAGCCCCAGGACTGAGCTCACTGCTCAGGGTGGGAGAGGGAGGTGGCTTGGGTGACGACTGCTAGATGTCTGGATTTGTTAGTTGCAAAGAAGTGTCATTAACCAGGACTTTAGTGAGAGGTCAGTTTTAAGACAGATGGAATGAGTACAGTTTGGGGCACGTTCAGTTTGAGAGCATGTAGGCATCTAGTGGATATATCTAGAAGACAGCTCAGGGGAAGGGCGAGGCCTAGAAAGAGAGACATGAGAGTCATCAGCAGTCATAGGAAGGGGTGGGGATGAGACAGGCATTTAAAAGGGGAAAAGAAAAAGGCCAAGGACAGCACCCTAGGGAGCACCCAGGTTTCAATTGTTAGGAGAAGAAAGGGAACTGGCAAAAGCATCTGAGAAATACTCAGTGTGAAAAGTTGTCTAGAAACCAATGAGGGGAAGAATTTCAAAAAAAGTGAAATGATTAACAAGGTCAAATACCTCAAAAAGGTGAAGCCCAGTGGGGTCTGGCAATGACAGTGGAGTTTCACGGGAGCTGGGGCAGGGGGGGGGGGACTGGAAAGTGGAGGAGTCTTTCCTCCAAGTTGAGGAGTGAGTGGGAGGCAAGCGGAGGGGGCACCAGCAGCAGGAGGGTCGTGAAGACGTGAGAGCTCTTTCCTAAGAGAGGAGATGCTCAAACTTGTTTACATGCAGGAAAGTAGCCAGAAGAATTGGACAAGTTAAAAGTGAATGCAATTGAGAACAGTTCAGTGAAGCAAAATCCCTGAGGACAAGGAAAGGGATGAGATCAAAAGAGTGTGGAGGGGCAAGGATATGGAGAAATTTGAACCCTCATACATTGCTGGTAGGGATATAAAACGGTGTGGCCGCTATAGGAAACTGTTTGGCAGTTCTTCAAAAGGTTAAGCATAAAATGACCATATGACCCAGCAATTCCACACAAAAGAATTGAAAAGAGGGACTCAAACAGATACTTGTACACAAGTGTTCATTGTAGCATTATTCACAATAACAGAAAGGTGGAAACAACCCAAGTATCCATGAACAGATGAATGGATAAATAAAATGTGGTACCTAACATGCAATGGAATGTTATTCAGCCATAAGAAGGAATGAAGTTCTGATACAAGCTATAAGATAGATGAACCTTGAAAAGATTATGCTCAGTGAAATAAGCCAGTCAAATAGTGTATGATTCCATTTATATGAGATATCTAAAATAGGCAAATTCATAGAGACACAAAGCAGATTAGAGGTTATCAAGGGCTAGTGGAGAGGAGGGAGTTATGGCTTCATGGGGTTTCTGTTTGGTGATGGAAGAGTTTAAAAAACAGTGGCAATAATTGTACAACATTGTGAATATCACTAATGCCACTGAATTGCACACTTACAAATAGTTATAATGGCCTATTTTATGTTATATATATTTTACTGCAATAAAATGTAATGTCAGGTAATATACATGAAGATTCAATTTGGTCAATATAAAAAAATATATTGGGGATTAATTCTGAGCAAGACAGGGACATCTTCCTCTGTCCTTCCTGTGCTCTGGGAGCATAGGTAAGGGTGTGTGCAGATACAGCTGAGATGGCCCTTGTCCTAAGGGACATTCAGGGAGTTCCTGACAGTTTCTATTTTCTTTGCTAACCAAGAGGCAAGCTCCTCTGCTTGGAGTGGACAGGATGAGTAGAAGTTTAATAAGGAACTAGAGGAGAGCAGTGAAGTTTAAGAATGGCCACCTAGGGGAATGGGAGAGAGAGCTGAGCAACGGTAAATAAAAGAACTGTTGATGTATTCTCCTGACCCAGTAGAGACTGGTACACTGCACATGTTTAGTGTTCATCTTCTTGGTTTCTTGATTTTTCTCCCCCACTGCACCAGGTGTAGGAATCAGAGAAGCTGGATTGATTGCTAGACTGCTCCTGGATGGAGTGTTTATGGCATGGGCACAGTGGAGGGCTAATAGCCTAAGAGGGTGATTCGAGAGGGCATGTAAAAGAATGGTTCCAAGGGCCAACCAGGGGGTGCAGATTTGATACAAAAGAGGAGTCTGCAGGGGACTCATTACCCTGGAGAAAGAGGAGTTGAAATGAAAAAGTGGGTATAATGGGAGGAAGGAGTGAGAGATAGATTAGGATATTGGACTTTCAGTGTGGCAGAGGTGGGACTCTTCTGGTTGATGACATTATAAGATTAGGTTCTAATAGGGAAGATGAAGTTGTAGAAATGGTTGGTGTATCAGAGTAGACATCAACTGCTGTCACAAGTAGATGAAAATAGATATAATGGCTTAACTATAGTAGAAGTTTCTTAATATAAATAGTCCAAGGTGGTTGGTGGAGGTGTTCTGCTTCACTGCAATTCAAGGTCCCAGTCTGATGGGAGCTCTGTCATCTTCAGCTGGATGCTTTCAAAGATCACTTGGGCACTGACATCCAGTTGGTGTAAGGATAAAGCACAAGAAAGAGCACACGTGGGTGGTTTTATGGGCCAGGCTGGAGAGAGGTGCACGTCATCCCTTCTCATGTCGTTGGCCAGAATGTGGTCACACGGCCACACCGAATTGCAAGGAAGTCTGGGAAATGTGTAGTTGTGTGTCCTGGATAAAGAGCAGCTCTTGCTACACTTGAGCTTTAAAGCCATTCTTTAAAGCATTGGCTGATGCGACACTGCTACTTAGTTCTATCTTTAAGTCCAGAGATAAATTTTAAAAAGACTAACTTTAAGAGATCAACTGAAGTGAAGAAGCCTTATCTGACCATACACGGGAAGCCTTCACTTCTAATTCTGTTCCTTCAATCTATTCTTTCTTTCTTATCTAGGCAGAATTCTCTGTAACCTAGTTTCCTCATTTGATGACATGAGTTTCAATCTCTTTCCTTCATCAGAAATGTGTACGTGGTTTTGTTGGAATAGAGCCCCTTTATCACCCATTTCGTGCCCGCAGCAGATATCCACAGGGAGATACCCATTACATCACTGAAGGCATGAGCCCGCATAATAAGCCGAAATGGATTTTGTGTCTGATATAAATGCAAGACCCATGTTGCTTCCAATTGTTACTTTAACAAATGAGGTAAAGACTTCTTTTTGAGCCACACAGATAATTTCTGTTAACAAGCTGCTCAGTGTTGGTTTTTAAACTAGGTGAAATCCCTCCAAGATGTATATTATCCACCCCAAATTTTCCACCAATAGGATTGCAAGGCAAGCACAGCATCAGCTGATAGTCATTGGCTGATAGTGTTGAGCTCATAGTCACTCCACCCACAACGAGCTGCAGAGGTCAGGGAAGGGGTGGGGGCATTGTAGAGGATACCAGACCCAAATAGGAATTTCTCCCCCAGAAGAGCCTTTGTCCCAAGAATCATGTGATACGATTCAAAAGGTCTTGCTGTAGACTTGAGTAGTCCAACATCTTCCTATCCGAAGTTACATGGAAATTCTTCGGAAACTAAACTCTGTGTCTTGGTGAGGAAAAGTCCTTTAAAGAAACATGGTGAATTACTACAAAGTACTGGGGATGCCACAAAATGCTTCCTCC
Organism: Eschrichtius robustus; assembly: GCF_028021215.1. Lineage (NCBI taxonomy): Eukaryota > Metazoa > Chordata > Mammalia > Artiodactyla > Eschrichtiidae > Eschrichtius > Eschrichtius robustus. The sequence continues at coordinate 74,222,411 of NC_090826.1, forward strand.
TCTGATATTAAGAAGGCTTATCACCAGTTAGCTCTTCGGGTCCACCCAGACAAGAACCCAGAAAACCAGGAGGCAGCTGAGGAGAAGTTCAATCAAGTAGCAGAGGCCTATGCAGTCTTGTCTGGTGCCGGGAAACACAACAACTATGACAAGTCCAGAAGGAATTGCATCAAAAGGGAAAACAGAGGAGATGGTGGGAACAAGGACTACTTGAAAGGGGAACTGTGGTTCAAGAGGCCACACTGTGGCTTTCAAAATGTCTTTGAAGATAAAGAGCCCTTCTCAGGAGACTCTTTTCCCAGTGGCCGTGTGGGTAGGGCCAGGAGGTTCCACTCCTCCTTCTTTTATGTGACCCCCATACTGGACACAGGATTTTCCACTTTTGTATCCCTGGGCTCTGGACCAAATTCCCCTTCCTCTGCGACATTTGTACCTTTTGTAAGCAGTGGAATGGGAAACTTCAACCTGGTCACCACTTGTAGCCAGATAGTGAATGGCAAGGAAGTCGTTATAAAGAAAGTTCTAGAAAATGTGAGGCGGAAGACTGAAGTGGGAAAAGAACGCCTGTTTCATCGGATTCCTCCACGCCACTGGTAAGGAGTTGCTGCCGTGTTCTTCCATGGGGAGACTTTGCTGTGAGGCTGGTGAGTCTGATGCTTATCAAAGACAGAACTGGAATCTGAGAGTGTGTTGAACTGGAATGGACAGGGGTCAGCTTAGTACAAATTTCTCATTTCACAGAGGGAGGGAATAATGGGCCGGATGCTCCATAGGAACTAGGAAGCAGCAGAGTTTGGCTTCCAGCCCAAGTCTTCTGATTCTAAATTGAGCCTTCTTTTCTCCTGTACTCTATTTGGGACAGTAGAGGCCACCACAGATATGGCCTTCTGAGACATTTGCAGGGCCCTACCATTATAAATCCCACTGACTCCTCTTCCTGACTTCTTTTTCCTGCCCTATCTTGTTATTATCCATTGCCTCTTTCTTGATGGTCCTCTTTTTCTCTTCCTAGCCTCTTTCTCTTTGCTTCTTCTCTTCCCACCTCTTCTTTCTCCCCATTTCCAATGGACCATATCATAATTAAGCTTAATTGAAAGAGTCACCTATGTATTGTGACAACTTTACACCTATGTAAAGTTGTCAGAGAAAGAGTGAAAAGTAAATGGGCTAAGATTTTTTAAATATACTTTTAAAAATAGCTAGGATTTATCGACCGCTCAGTAGAAGTCAGGAATTCTACTTCATGTGATATCTCAATGATCTTTTCAGCAGTGAGATACAGTAGCTACTTCCCGCCCCCCCCCCATATAGATAAGGAAATGAGGCTTAGAGAGATTAAGTAACTAGCCCCAGGCCCCACCTAATAAGCAATAAGATAGTGTCTTACTCTGAAACACGTGCTTATCTACTGAGCTATAACATCTACGGATTCTACTCATTTATTTTTAGATCTAGGGTCTTGGCCTCTTTGGAAATTTACACCTGTCATCTCGAAACCTTACTTCCATGCATGAGTACTTTCGGGAACTTAAGTAGGCAAGCATTTTGAGTATTATTGCCCAGCAGGCACTTGGTTATTCTAACATGAAGACAGAAGACAGAAGCAATGTAAAAAGTTTCACTGAAACTAACAAACAATTATCCCTTAACACAGAAATGTAAACAAAATCCCAAGATGTGAATTATATTTTTGTTTTGAATTTTGGATTGTTAATGAAAAATCATGGGATTTTTTTCGTTTGTTTGTTTAACTGGATCTGGTCACACTCCAACTCCTTCATTTATACACAGACTAGGCTCCAGAGGAGTGGTTCCTTGTGGAAAGTTACTGATGGAGTCTGCATTAAAACCTCTGTCTTCCAATTTCCAGTCTCACACGCATCCTAGTATACCATGCTGACTGGCAAAAGTTGGATTTCATTTGCCTTGCAAGCTTTTCTAGAAATTACATAACAAATGATTAGCTTTCTTAATCAAGGAACTTTCCTATGTTTGCAATTTTTATGAGACACATTTTTATGTAGTCTTTGAACTTTTTTAATCTCAGTGAATTTTCTGAACTTGAACAAGAATATTCCTGCATCCCTCTGGCAAAGGGTAGCTTTCAGGCAGGGGACATACTTCCAGAAAAGAAACAGAAGATGGATTTGGAATTGGAACACATCCCAGTTCTTTCAAAGCCTACACATTTCCACTTAGTAGTCATTGAGAACGTCCTATATGTCAGACACGGTGCTAGGTGCCTGATATGAATTAATCATTTTTAACCTCCAAAATTCTTCAGGGGGTTATTTCCATTATACAAGTTTGGAAACTGAGGCTCAGGGAAGTTAAGTCCCTTACCCAGAGCCACACAATAAGTTGTGGAGACAGGGTTCAGACTGCAGTTTGTTTGACCTGGAAGCTCCCATTTCCATTATGCCATCTCCACTCCCATTCATCTGAGCTGCCATAGTCATGGTTTAAGAGGAAAGTTTTGTTGTATATATGAATTATATTCATTTCAAAAATTTTTAAATGAGGAATTCCAGATGGAGCTTTCTTTTAGCAACCCTCATCTGAGGTGAACGGCAGTGTAGCTACCAAACAAAGGAAAATCAAATTGGAGCATGAAACATGATTTTCCATTTTGTCTTAAATAAAATCCAAATTTCAGCATTTTTCACAGACATACTTGGCTTTTGACAGAAATGCTGAGTTGTAGAAGGACTTTTTGCCAACAAAGATGTAAAAAAAATTCATTTGCAGTTAGTCAAGGAAGTTTTCTTGTACAGAAATGAAAGCAGTGGCATCTCCTCCTGGTCCCCGTTTAAAATATGTGGTAAGTTAAATATGAGCAAACAACAGCAAAGGAAAGATGGAGAGCAGGAAGGGCTTTGCTGTTTTTTGAAGCAGCCTGAGTGAATCACTATTCATCTCAGCGTGTAAGATAGAGCATGAGCTTTGATGTAACCTGCGATTCAGATTCCTGTGACCTCACGATGCCTTCAGAGCTGCTGTGGTGGTTTCCAGGTGTCAGGGCTCCTCTCCAACTCGCATACTTGCAGGTTTTACTGATGGACAGTCTTTGGGATTACTAGCTGCCTACATAGAAGAAGATACTTTAGGATTGAAAAGTCAATTCCTTTGTCCTTAAATAATTGTAAAATGAGGGCTGCGGTCTGTCCAGGAATACTGACGTGTGATTGTGTAACACAAAGGTCAGGGAGCACTTGCAAGGGTGGTATCTCATGAAATCCTGTCAAAACCCAATATCCCATATTATCAACCAAGGAGACAGAGGAGGAGGGGACTTGCCTAAGGTCACAAAGTGGGTGTTTCTTCAGCCCCTAGCCCAGCGCTGTATCTCCCACATACTCAGACATTCAGAGCACATCTTCCTCACAGCCTGGCAAAATACATGAGAGACTTTGGAGGAATGGCCCTCTTGGGGACAGTGTAGGAGGGAGTCACAGTTTTATGTAGCTGCAGTTGCACACAGTGTCTCCTTGTCTGTCCATCAGTGGGGGAGGTGGGTAAAATCATGGACAGCTGTGTCGAGGCTTACTGAGCATGCTCAGCTGGTCCATCTCTTGAACCCAGGTTTCCTAAGAACCAGCTCAGATTCTCCCCACAACAAACAATAACAAAAAGAAGGTGGTATTCGACACTCTTCTCAGTGCATCCTTTCCAAAGGTTTTCAAACTATAGACTTTCTATATTTGGGGTCCTTATCTCTTTCACGAGAAGCCCATTTTTATTTCATTCCAAAGGTTTGTAGTCTCCAGGGTACCTGGAGTGAAGTTTACCTGGTTGGGTACTTGAGAGGAGTGGGGAGTGGACTGAGAGGAGACTGGGGGACGGGGGGGAATTTGTGGTGGGCACAGCTGTGCCCCTCGCTACTTTCTTTGGAATCTTGAGGCTCCACCGAGAGGAAGTGGGGTAGCATGAAAGTTGATATTCAGGTTGAGGCAGGATGGTTCTCCTTTCAAAGGACAGGAAAGAAGTTCACAGAGAGTAAGTCATTTTTCCAGTGCCCATTGTTATGATTGAAAAGGTTTCAGAAAACCCAAGGCTCTGGTCCCCATTGGTGCATCTAGACAGCACATATTTACTTCTAAGTGTCAAGAGAAACAGAAGTGAGTTATGAAAAGAACATCGGCTTTGGCTGTAGGCAGATGGGAGTTCAAATTCTGTGCCACCCTTTCCTAAATTCTTGGGCAGGCTAACTTCTTGCCTTGATCCTTGGTTTGCCTATAAAATTAAGATGGCAGTCCCTGCCTGTCCTAATTTATAGGGTTTGTTTTGGAATTAGACAAAAATTCTGCATAAACTTCAATAGATTTTACAAGTGGAAAGTGTCATTATTCCTTTCAGAAGGAACATCTTTGATCCTTCAGGGTACATACTCCAAGCTTGCTGTCAGTTTCTTAAGATGCGACATTTGTGATGTGATCTTGAAAACAAGATCAGCTATAGATTATATTTAACTCCAGAATAATGTAAAAGATGGAAGGTAAAAGTAGAAGATTCCATTTCTGGCACTATTTAAAAAATAATGTTTTTAGCGTGGAGACAAGCAATATGACTTCTTCCTTTGACCTTCCTTTTTTTCTTCATTATCCTTGAGCTTTACCCTCTGCTTCCATTATAGGAAATTGATGGAAAATCCCTGCTACTGATGACAAGAAATGATGTGTTGACAGGACTTCAGTTAAAATTGGGGCCTGCTCTGAAAATCTATGAGTATCATGTAAAGCCTCTGCAGACAAAGCATTTAAAGAACAACTCTTCATAGTATAGTCAAATTGGGGTCTTGGACCTCAAAAAATACATAATGACATAATTTAGTTTCATGTGATGAAACTTTGTAAACAGAATACATACATGTGTATATGTAAAGAATTTCAATCAAATGAAACGTTATCCTATTGGATAGACTAGGCAATCCATCGGCTGACCTGAACTCAGCCAGGAGGAGCGAGGACATGTTGACAGGATGGTTTACCTTGTGGAGTTTGTCAAATAGAATGATTTTTGATGAGATTGGACAGCCCTCCCCACAAAGAGGATTTTCTTCATAGTTTGCTTTCCCAAATTCCTGAAAAAAAGAATCGAATGGTATGAGCATCTTTCAGTTACAGATGTGGGGAGGTCAAAAGCAAGAACTTGGGGAGGGGGAGAAAAGAGAAAGGGATTGTGCCTCCCTTGAATTCCTCTGCTCCTTAGAGCTTGTGTTATTTGGATGGAATTGCCGACACCCTTTTTTGTAGAGGGTCCTCCACTTGACCTTATTAAGGTTTCACTGGGATATGCTGCGATGTTTGAAACAGACATGCATCATGGCCCCTTCAGGAGCAGACTGTAGCTCTGAAAAGAGAAAACTCTGTTGTATTTTGGGGACATCCATCCATCTTCAGCTAGCTTTCATGGGGGTAATGGTATTTTCTGCATAGATCTGCTTTTAAATTGGTTCTTTGTTTCTGAAGAAAGCATTTTTTTTTTTCACTTTATGGTTTGTATTTATAATAATTTGTTTCTGAAGAAATTTGCCAAGAGTTATAGATTGAAAAGCCTTGTTACTAGTACAGAATATTTTTATATATATATTCCTTCATGATGGTGTAATATTTTTTTAATTGCTCTGATGCTTTGTTTGATTTCCAAGTTGAGTACTTGTTTTTAAGAACTTGAAAAAGTGGGCTTGCTACATCTCTGTTTAAAGAGACATTTGTTCAATCTCTGTGTGTCAATGCCTTGTTGAATTGGTGCTTTGTGGTCACAATAAAGCATTGCTTCAGTTTATTCCCAGTGTATTTATTTTTGATCTTTTCAGTTTGGTTGCCTCTTCGGTTGGGCTTAAGGATTAAGGTAACTCCTTGAAACCATGGAGAGAAAGTTAAGCCTTCTTTAAAAAATAAACGTTAGATATCGAAAACATATAGATCTATATGTAGATTTATCTTCTTTATGAACTGAATTGTCTATTAGGCCTTATTCCTTACCCCCATCCAACAACAAAGTTTAGGTGTAATTTTAGCCAAAGTTGGTTTTTTTTTTTTTTGCTGTAGCCCAGTGGGGGAAGGGGTGTTGTGGGTTTTTTTTGAAATTCTGATGAAAGCTTTGGCCCCTCCCTCCAGATGAAAGCTCATATTCCCACGTACAAAACTTTGCAGAGTTGATGGACTCCCCAGAGTTCCCTCTTTCCCCTCCTCAAGTTAATAGTCCTTATTTTAGAGAGTGTTATAATTTAGTCCCCTGTGGAGATATTTTCTCTAAAGAAAAGAAAGTCTAAAAAGATGAGAGTGAAAAGAAACAGAGGAAATGGTGTAGTGAGCGGGGTTCAGAAATGTATTCCAAATTAATTCACATTTTTCCCCAACTAGGGATTGATCCCGGCAGTGAAAGTGCGGCGTCCTAACCACTGGACTGCCAGGGAATTCCCTGAAACTTAAGTAATGCTTTGTTTTGCATAAGTGGGAGAAGGATTTACAAAAGAGACATTCTCCATCCCTAAGTTTTCACAGTCTACACAACACATAAGACCAAAAGGCAGAATATAGTAAAGTACTGCGAGGTGTGATAGTGGTAAAACATGAGGACTACACCTGCTGGAGACCTGGGTTGGAAAGAAGGGACAGAAGATCATACAGAAAGAAGATGGAAGGAAGAACTTAAGCTCTCTGAAGGAGTTTTCCACAAGTGAAATAGTGACGATGTTTGAGCTCTCTCTACTTCAAAAGGATAGCATGAGGGATGTCCGAGCCCTGCTTCTGTGCATCTCCCTGATTCCTTCTGTATTCGTTTGGAAAAGATTTGGCTGTGAATGATAAAAAAAAAAAATTGCCTCCCTCACTACCCCGCCAGGTAATGTAAACAAAACAGAAGCTTGCTTTTCTTTATGTAAATGTCCAGGTAGAGGGGCTAAGGATGGTAAGGCCCTCCATGATGTTAGGGAAATAAGTTCCTCCTATCTTTTTGCTCCATCATGCAGCTATTCATTCCCAGAATCATTTCACAGCCCAAGATGGCTGCTTCAGCTCTCACCATCACCACCTGAATTCCAACTAGTGGGGAGAAGAAAAGAGAAAAGGAACATACCTCCTTCCTTTAAGAACACTTCCAAGGAATTGTAGTAAGAAGTAGTATTACTTCCTCTTATCTTTTGCTATCCAAAATTCAGTCATATTCCCATATCTAAGCTGCAAGGGAGGCTTGTTTCCTAGAACCGATGGGCCCAACTAAAATTCAGAAGTCCCATTATTCTGTAGACAAAGAAAAAGGGGTATCAGGGGACAACTTCCTGTTACCACTGTCAGCCGGCTGTTGAACACTTGGAGAAAATGACACTGAAAGTGTGTATTTTTCTCTATGTATCTTCTCTATGTATTGTATTTTTCTCTAGATTTGAACTTGGGCTCACATTCCCTTCAGTCTCTGGATATTTTTTATCACAGTCACCTTTCACAGCTGTTAGAAGCCTTGTTCACTACCCCCAACCTAACTCAACTAAGCTTTAGACCTGGACTACTCTATAAATGCTTGTCAGAAAAAAAAAAAAAAGGAGAGGAATTTATCTTAATTGAAAAGCAAACTGAAAAAAAAATCATTCCTCAGTCTCTGTTGACAGCTTTCAGGCAAAATTAGCAAATTAAAGATAGTCTGCCTTTCTTATACCCAGAATAAAGGCCTCTGACAGGCAGGTCTGAGTGCCTTGGCAATATCTGAAGGTGCTTTCCTCCCTCCCTCCTTCCCCCACCCCATCCAGGGAAAAGCAGTGTGATCAAAATAGGCCATAGAGAGAGGCTGGAAGTACTTGAAATTCAGCAGGTAGTCAGCCTTTGTCTCCAGACAGCTGTAAAACCAGAGATGTCTGATTTCTTTTCAGATCACACTGGATTTCTATTAATGTGATCTGGGTCTGCAACAAACAGCAAAAACGCATGCTACATAAGGAAGCAATTCATGAGTATAAGTGGGAATGAGCTTGCCTTGATGCCAATATATTTTATGTGAAAACTGTTTAATGATGAATTTGATTATTCTCAACCAGAGGGGCAGACAGGATATCGGACTCACGAGGGATTTTAAAAAGTAATTGCCACTCCACCTCCCCTCCCCACATTTGAACCTCAGATCCAGACTCTACAAAGGACATTTAATGAATTGATTTATAGGCAAGGTCACAAACTGGTTGCTTTTCAGTAGAATCTAAGCTGACGTGTTTTCCTTTGGCCAGTGCAGTATGTGTATGTTTTTACAACTACATCTGTGTTCTTCTAGGTGAGGCCGAAAGCTCCAATTTATTACAGTCTCTTTACTTCCCTAATATCTTGCAACCAGCAGCTGCGCCCTTTTACACTAACTGGACTCTGATCTAAAACAAAGAACACACACAAAGAGCCTCCTTAGAGTAAGTTAATTCAGGAACTAGAAATTGCATGTAGATTTAGCTGAAAAGAAAACATGCTGGCATATTGCGTTGGAATGTGCAGCAGGCTTAAGCATCATTTTTTGATACCTACTGGACAGGATGACAATGAAAAAGAGACCAGTTGGTAGCAGTCTCTTCATTTTGTCCTCGACAAATATCCTATGTGAGCAGGAATTTGTCCCTCTGAGCTTAGCATCCACTGTCAGAGGCACACAATGTCCTTCTATCGCATTAGTGAAATATATCTTTGAAGGAATTTAATTTGAAAAAGTCTAATGACCTTAGAGTTGCCCAACCGCTCCCATATTTAGAAGCCGAATGCAAAAATTACTTGCTGATGGTGATCCATCTGTCTTTGACGGTCATTACAAATGGGATCTGCAGGGGTCAGGTCTGGGCACAGAGCCATTAAGTGTTTTCTGTAATGATTTGCAAGATGAAGTTAAATGTTCAAATACCTGACTGCTATAGGACTGATATGCCTCTTAGAAAAAAACTTGTTAATTCTGCTTCTAAACCAGGAACAGAATCTACAGGAAGGAGAGAGCGTGCCATGGGTGCATTAATGAGCAGCTTGTTAGCTTCATGCTGTAGCTCTGTAGGCAATTAAGTATTTTGTGTACCATTTCTGGCCAGTACAGGCAGTTCTATACAGAGAGAAAGAGATTAAAATGATCACATCCAGGCTCATTTGGTGACTGTGGCTGCCGTGTCTTTGTGAACCTCAAGAAAATAGTGTCTAGTCTAACACAGGGGCAGAACAATGGAGGACCCTGTGAGTAAAGCAAGAGCAGTTTTTTGGCTACCCACAATAGGTAGCTGGGTTGATGTCTCTTTACCTTAGTTGGACCGGGTGTTCCTGTTTACAGTTGTCTTTAGGGAGAAATCACAAAAGCTGGGGATGCCAGGCAATCTCCAAATAAAAAGTATGTCCTTCTTCCACAGAATAAGTAAAGTAGATTATACTCTATTTTTATATACTGGGAAATAGACAATTTGAAAATAGGACTATAAAATTTATCAGACTATAAATGTATTTTGAGGAAAACTCAGTAAAACTCTTCAAGCAACCAGCAGTTCCTGCCTTTAAGAATGAATGTTTGGGGCTTCAGAATGTTTGGTGCTGCAGTGGTTGAGAATCCGCCTGCCAATGCAGGGGACACGGGTTCGATCCCTGGTCTGGGAAGATTCCCACATGCCGCGGAGCAACTAAGCCCCGTGCACTACAACTACTGAGCCTGTGCTCTAGAGCCCACGAGCCACAACTACTGAGCCCGCGTGCCTAGAGCCCGTGCTCCGCAACAAGAGAAGCCACCGCAATGAGAAGCCCGCACACTGCAACGAAGAGTAGCCCGCACTCACGGCAACTAGAGAAACCCCGCACGCAGCAATGAAAACCCAACACAGCCAAAAATAAATAAATAAAATAAATAAATTTATTTTTAAAAAAAATGAATGTTTGGGCCAGTATCCTCTCTGCTGTGCCAGAACCCAGTGACACCAATTGAAAAGCACTGTGGTACAATGGTGGAAGCACTGGGGCTGCTCCAGATAGTTCTGAGCGTGAATCCAGCCCCATCATTGACTTGACATGGGAACTTGGGTAAGTTGCACGGCTCCTCTTAGCCTCAGGTACCTCATCTATTCTCTAGTGCAGATAGAGCAAAGCAGCACTAGCCTGGCACTGTCCAGTAAAAATATAAACATGAGCCACATATGCAATTTAAATTTTCCTAGTAGTCACATTTTAAAAAGTGAAAGGAAACAGGAGAATATATTTAACCCAGTATATCCAAAATATTACCATTTTCCATATGTAATCAATATAAAACTTATTAATGATGTACTTTACAATCGTTTCTTCAGGTCTTCAAAATCCACTGTGTATTTTATACTTACAGTACATCTCAGGACAGACAGCTCCAGTGTATCAGTTAGGATTAGTTTGTTGACAACCCAAATAACAGTGACTTAGACAAGACAGAATTTCTCTACAGTATATATGAGGTCTCAAGGTAAGCAGATAAGAGTTGGTATGGCTACTCCATAATCGCTGGGTCCCAGTCTTCTAGAATTTTGCTCTACCATCCTCAACACATAGCTTCCTATGTGGTCCATGATGGCTGCTTAAGCTTCAGTATCACAATTGTATTCTAGCCAAGATGGAGGAGGAGAGAAAGGTACCTGTTATGAGAAGTTGCATACAGCATTTCCACTTGCATCTCTTTAACCAGAACTTAGTCATTTGGCCATACCTAGCTGCCAGGAAGGCTGGGAAATCTAGTCTTTCTTTCAGGCAGCCAAGTATTCAGCTAAACAAGGACAGGAGGATGGATACTAGGGGGAAGCTAGCAATCCTTCCATAGTACCAGATTCTCATAAGGTTGATGGAGGATTGATTGAGAGTACATTGTACAGTCATTAGTATTACATGACGAGTGCTTTAAAGTGTGATTTTATTACTATGATCTCACTATATTTTAAACCCAGCCCAGTCCCGGAATTAACAAACACATGCTAAACTCCAATACTGTTCATCTGATGCACCCTAATATTACTGAAATATAAAATAATTACTTTCTTAGGTCCTTGGATATTGGGTGGTTCTAGATGCTTTATCTTCATAAAGGCACATAAAAGGAAAAAACTTGCATAATTTAAGCTCCATGAAAAATTGTTAGGCTGAGTTAAGGGAAATGTGCTCAGCAAAATGTATATAAGCTTTTATTGGTCCCCAAAGACGTAGAGAAGTTAGTTTGAGGCATTTGATGCATTCTAAATACATCCTCTTCCTAATCCAAAATGAACATTCGATGACATTCAAAATGGTTTTGTGAGACAAAGGAAAGTGAGACCTCTGATACCTTTGTGATTTTAATGAAGGCGTGTGGGTCAATAATAAACAGCAAAAAAATTTTTTTAAAAAAATCTCAGTAGATCTGCATAAATTTGAGCCAATTAGGTTGACATCAGTTTGTCTAATTGTCTATTTGGGCTGATTTTATAATGAATTTTTAATGCTAACGTGACTTCTCCCAGCCACCAGAATGTCTGTAGGCTATTCATCAGCCTTCTGTATGGTGTGCACGTACAATGCAGAGTAAGTTAACATTGGCCTAATCCACACATAGTTAAAAGGGAAAACTGGAGCTTTGAATCCACAGAAGAGGAAGGGAACACTGGACTAGGGGTCAGGAGACCTGTGTTCTAGCCCTGGATCCACTGCCGACTTATCTATATAAGACCTTGTACAAGCCTCTTAACCTCTCTTGCTTCAACTGCCTCCCATGTAAAATAAAAGGTTCAACGAGAAGTTTATTTCAGCACTCAATGCCTTTGATGTTCTAAGAATCCAATTATTTGACTTATATGTGTCACTGCTTTTCTCCACCATTCAATTAAAACTCACAGCATTGTCACATTTTACAATGTAATTTCCCCTTCATAAATGTCCTATGGTTTCAGTCTGATTATGATTCTCTCTTGGCTGTGTAGTGGGCTGGAAACAGCTGCCTTTCTTGAGAATTGTCAGATTTGCTTATTGTACAACCCCATAGCTTTCAGTTTAAACTACTCTCACTTTAAACCCATGGTGGAAGTATCTCCTCTCTATGAATAGGACCTCTACACAAACAGAGTCTAGAGTTGAGGGGATGGGAAAGCACAAACTTCCCAAGTGGGTCACTAGGATGATGGTAAGTGGGGCCATTTCTATTTTTACACTTTGTTTACCAGATCCACGTGTTCTACTTTTGGGACACATAGCACCATATAAGAATCAAGTGTTTAGGGAATGTACTACATCCTGGGGGATGATACCCCATCATCACATAGTATCATCCCCAACCTGGAGCCCCAGTTATGCCTTTAAAAAATCAATCCATCACTATCAGGCCAGCAACTTCTGGATGGTGCAGTATGTGCTAAGACAAGTGGATCATATGGTCATTTACAAACTGTCACAGCTCCTTTAAAATAGGCATTTTGGTCCCTTAGTCTGAGTAATGTTATGCAAGATTAATGTGTAAGCCCTTGGACAGTGCTGCTGGCTGAGTCCCCATTGGCAGGAAAGGGAAACTTATATCCAAAATATATATCAATTCTAGTTAAGATGAGTCACTGCTCCTTTCAGAGTGAAAAGAATCTATGTATCCAACTTGCTGCCAAGTAGCTGATTAGTCTTCTCAAGGATTTGTGCCATAAAGATCTCACTTGATATTGGTCTCTACCACTAGAAAGTTGGATATTTGTTAGCAACAGTTATGATCAGTAATGGAAAGCAGGATTCCATGCTTTTGGGTCCATGCATAGCCTCCGTCCCTGCCACCATGACTACTCTATTCATGAGCTCATTGTGCCAGCACTGGGATTGCCAGTGACAGGGGCTGACTGACATCAACTGGCCAAGTCATTCTGTCTACTTGATTGGCCAGTGCCTCTTCCATGGTTGATGCCCTTTGGTAGATATTATGCAATACAAAAATATTCACATTTAATGACCACTCCCACAGAGACTTGTGTCCAGGTTTTAACTTAAAAAAGAATTTATTACCTACATTTCCTGAGAAAAGGGGTCATGCCATGCCATGCAGGGCCACAATGGAAACATCAGGTTTTGGTTAGGAGGCAGAAGCAGAAGCTAGGGGAAAGCCTAGGTTTTGTTGGGGTAACCGCTGGAAAGACAAGGCAGGGCAGAGTAAATAGTTTAAGGTTGGATGGTTTGAATAATTGCAGCAAGCTTTGGGGGCATAGGGGCTATCTCTAGCTCTCTGGTTCCTGGCCTTGGGTTGGCATAGGGCAGGGGAAATATTGGCTTGGTGTTTGATTGTTCAATAAGGAGGTGGTTGACTTGCATATGAGAGGCATGCTGTCAAGTAAGTTGTTTTCTCTCTTTAGGTACTAGCTATCTGTGGGAGGAGCAATCTCTCCCTGGGTCTTTAAGGCCCCCAAGATGTCAAAACATAAAATACAGAAAATTGGGCTCCCCTGGTGGCACAGTGGTTAAGAATCTGCCTGCCAATGCAGGTGACACGGGTTCGAGCCCTGGTCTGGGAGGATCCCACATGCCGCGGAGCGACTAAGCCTGTGAGCCACAACCACTGAGCCTGCCCGTCTGGAGCCTGTGCTCCGCAACAAGAGAGGCCGCGACAGTGAGAGGCCCGCGCACCGCTATGAAGAGTGGCCCCTGCTCGCCGCAACTAGAGAAAGCCCTCGCACAGAAACGAAGACCCAACACAGCTTAAAAAAAAAAAAAAAAAATACAGAAAATTAAAAACATGATTAATATACACATATCCATTCACAAGCCTCTTTTTTTCTCCCCAGTCTTCCAATCTTTCTCTTTTCAGAATCCTTACCAACCAATCAGGGCATTTGCCACTGCCCATGAGTTTATATATATTATCTAAAACCACTTTTTTCCCCCAAAGTAGATGAACCTTTGGGGCATTTCCTGAAGCTTTATTCGTTAGAAGGATTTCCCATCACCACTGTCATAAGAAGAGTGTGGGTCTTACAGCCATGAGAGGTGCTGAAGCAGTGGTGTATGACATGGAGGTTGGGGCCATATGCCTTTCTTGTGTCCTGTAGCCCTACTTGTGCCTAATCCTGGATCTATCACCTCCATCTTACAATGGATTGCTGCTAGGCCGCCAGACTGTAATACTTGATAGGTTTGATAGAAACCAGCTCCACCACAGAATCCCTTGCTTTCCCTTAGTCAGACATTTGTCTTTACCAAGACCCAATAACACACTGGGAGTTATTTTTCAAATGGTCAATAATTCTCTGCTACAGACAGTATAGACTTTCTCTAGAATCCTAGGAGTCTATCTTGTAATTTTCCTACTGGGACCTACCATAAATCCCATATCTTCCACAATCAGAGACACCACTAATAGCATAGGCTCTGCTGATTCATATGGCCCAAGTAGCAGGAATATTTGTACCCAGCCTGGACCTGCTGCAGAGCCTTTTACTACTCTGGGCCCACACAAAACTGGAAGCCCTCTTTGTCACTCAGTAAATGGGTTGGATGAATATTCCCATTGGGATATCCCAGTGGAACATGATGCCTCTGAAACCTGAAGAGACTACTAAGCACAGTGTTTTCTTCTTCATGGTAGAAAATTTGAAATTCAGTAATGTGTCCTTTGTTTTGGAAGGGATGTCCTGGAATGCCCAAGACTAGGGATCAAAAACATTTTCTATATAGGGCCAGAGTAAATATTTCAGGCTTTGTGGGCCAAACAGCCTGTTATAACTACCCAACTCTGCCATTGTAGCACAAAAGCCACCACAACAATATATAAGCAAATGGGCATGACTGTGTTCCAGTTAAACCTTACAAAAATAGGTGGTGGGACAGATTTGCCCTAGACCACTGGACTCCTAAAAACTTCACTAATATGGTAGGCCTGTGATGGGTTTCTCTACCATTCTCCAGAGAACAAATGTCACTTTTGCTCTTCCAGTCCAATTAACATGATATTATGGATACAATGGACCAATGTGATGTTCTGAGGAATGTCCAGATGGTCCAGGTCACATATACAAATAGCAAAAGAGTTCACGTAGTCTTAGGGCAAAACCATAAATGTATACAATGATCCATCCCATGCAAATGGAAACCACTTCTTTTCGTCCTTGATTGAGTCTGATAGGTTTTATCCCATCAGCACCCTCAGTATCTAGTCCCATGTATAATCCTCCAGCTCCTGTATATACTGATTGAGTCTTTGCCACTCTTTTGGCCTATAGTCCCTTTCCTCCTGTAGCAGGCCCAGCATGTCTCTGGGTAGTGTATGATGTGAATTGATCCTATTTATAGGTCTGGTAGCCAGGAGGGGAGGTGGGGATACATCTCAAGGGGGCACGTGTTTCCTTGCCAGGCAGAAGCCTCTGCATTGTCTTCAGGCAAGGAGTGCAGTGCTAGCTTTTAACAGGGAGGATTAGGTCACTTCTGCAGGTCCAGAGAGTTGAGGGAGATCTAAGGATTCAAGATTTCAGATGCATCAGTCAGGACCCTAACCTTGGGGTGGCAGACCTGTCAGGGTTGAAAACTCAATCTTCCTTGGAGCTCTGCTTTTCTTAGTTAAGTCCTGGGCCCAATCCTAACTTTTTCTGCCATCTGGCTGTATCAGCAACATCTGAGATACTGCCCCTGTCAGTATATTCCTGGCCTCTAGTATCACATCCCAATTCAACTCTGGTAAAAGTTGTAACAATGGCATGACTACAACATTCCAGGGGCTCATTGCCAGCTGGCCAATGGGTGGCCCAGCTCCTAAAATTCCATTTTACAGACCCCTTCCTATACCCTGGTATCACAGATAGTCTTGCCCATGAAACACATAGTGAGACCCTGAGATTTTCATGCAGGACGTTTAGTGAGGAGTGCTCTCCAGAACAATGCCTGTGAGCAGACAGGGAAGCAGGATTGGGCAGAGGGAGAATTTGAACTATGATGCAGTTGCTGAAGCCTCAGCCAATCAGGAGCTATGGAGCTGGAATGCCCCTGATGGGTTGTCCCAATTGAGGGAAGAGGATCAAGATTTTGTATCTCCCACATTGACCAGCACTGGATATGAGCTGCTCCCGGGGAGAGGCTGTAAACTTGGGTGAGACAACCTCCTTCAGCCAAGGGCAATTCCTGCAGAGGGAGCCAACTATAGGCCATCAGAGACCAACACTTCTGCCATCTGAGTGCTTTTGTCCCAAGGGAGACCTCGGTGGGTAATATACCACAGCATCTTTAATAGGAGCTTTATCACCCATTTTGTGTCCATGGGGGAACCATTACCACACACTGGAGACAGCAGAGCAAAAGATGGCATGAGCCCGAGTTGCCAAATCAATCCTGGATAGCTTACCTCTAAACTTAATAAGAAGGCCTTTCCGTTTAAGACACTGTAAGGTATTCAGTTGCTGGCAACCAAAAGCATTCTAACCCATGCATGCATTATCTCAGTTAATCCTCAGTTACTCTGAAGTAGGTATTATTACTCCCATTTCAAAATTAGAGAATTAAAGTTTAGGGTAACTTCTCCAAGATCATACAGCTTAGAAATTGGTGGAGCCTAGTCTAAAACATCGCACTATCTAAATCCAAAGTCCATGCTCTTTTGCATTTTAAAAACCTCTATGTGATCAAACTGGGAAGGGGATGTGACATCCCCAGATCTGAAAGGAACAGTAGCCTGTGTGTAGCTAAAGATTCAATATTTACCAGAAGAGCTGCCCTCAGGAAGCTTACTGTTCCCTGAGTGGTGGCTCCAAAATCCTATGTCTACATCCTAATTGCCGGAACCTATAAGTGTGACCTTATGTGGAAAAAAGGTCTTTGTAGTGGTCATTAAGTTAAGGATCTTGAGATGATGAGAACACGTTGGGTTGTCTGTGTGGGCCCTAAATCCAATGACAAGTGTCCTTATAAAGGTCAAACAGTGGAGACTGACAGAAGAGGTGATGTGATTATGAAGGCAGAGCTTGCAGTGATGCAGCCTCAACCAAGGAATCCCTAAAGGTACCCAAAGCTAAAAGAGTAAGGACCATCTCCTCTTAGCACCTTTAGAGAGCACAACGCTGCCAACACCTTGATTTTGGACTTCAGGCCTCTGGAACAATAAGGGAATAAATTTCTATTGTTATGCACACCACCAAGTTTGTGTTACTTTGTTACAGTAGCCTCAGTAAATTAATACATCTGCGACCATTCTTTTACTCTAAACACACTTATATCCTTTCTCATATAAAGGTAATCAGTATGCCTTTCTTCTACGTTTGGTTGAATATATTCCTTATGTGGCAAATTCCTAATGGAATCCTTTATACTTTAAAGACAGAGTGTAAACTTTTTCCTTAGCAGATGTTGAGCATCTGTAGAGATGTGAATGAATGTTTTGCTGAGAAGAAGGTCCATAGCCATTATATTTACAATAGGGTCTCCATAGGATCCAAAGAACATTAAGAATTTCTGGGAAAGAGTTGGGCAAATGGAAGAATGAGAGGCACCTGAGCTCTGGGAGAAGCAAGAACAAAGACTATAAAAAATAAAAGATGAAGATTCCAGTATTTGGAAGCAGGAATAACCCAGTGTGTCTGGTTGGAAGACTGGAAATCCATGTCTTTAGAAGTAAGCTTTGGTTTCCTCATACATGCAGGTGAGGAAGCAGTAGTTACAAAGGTTTTATAAAGGAGACTACAAAACGAGAAGTCCAGACAGCCCCAAGTCCAAAGGAAAGAGAGTGCTTTCTCTGAATAGAGGGTTAGGAGGTTAGAGAAATTCAGATTTCTGTAGTTGAATCTAGCAGGTGATTGAAAAGGGTATATTCCGTTTCAATGACAAAGTAAAGTGTTGTCTCAAGAGTTATTTCTATTATATTGGGGGGGGGGGGAGGAAAGGGAGAAAAAGCAGGTTACTAAGAGTAAAGAATGGTATGAACTTAAGTCTAACTGTAAAAAGGAAGGGAAGGGACATTTTCTGAGCCTGTCTCTATGAAAACCTGTGAGATGAGATTTAGAGGATTTGGAATAAGTCTTAGCCAGAATCTTGGCTGCCAAAACCCCAAGCCCCATGTGACAGCTGCTCCACCGTGTACCGTGCAGACTGCCTCCCAGGTAGTGAATGGGCTAGAATCGCCTGCTTTATTCCTCTATGAAAGGACTTGAGGTGTTGGGCTAAACATGGGGAGATGAGAGGGAAAAGTGCTGTGAGAGCAGCTCTGATTCCCAGAAAATTGGGATAGCGTCCATGTGACCTTCCATCACGAAATTACAAAGTGTTTTGATACAAATTACTTCCCAGGTGTTTGCAGTTCAGGACAGCCTGCTCCCCCCCACCCCCAGCGCTGAGAGGAGGTGAAACAGGAAGCCTGGTTTTCTGCATATAATGTACAATTCTAACCACAAGAAGACATCTATCAGGCTGCACCCTGCAGGCCTGCAAGCCTTGTAATTGCCCGGCCTTGAGACTGAGGAAAAAGCCCGGAGACAGTGACAGAGGCGTCAGTGGCTTATTGGATAGGGGGTCTTACACGTCCAAAACAAAGGGTCCACCGCGTCCGGCAGACGGCAGGCAGGACATGGCAACAATCTTCGCTTCTTGGGGGAGAAGGAGGCTACCATTTATAGGGGGAATTGACTTCAGGTTGGCTCATCAGTTACCTGGGAAACCAGCAGCCGGGGCAGGGGGCAAGCATGTAGGCAGTTACTGATCAAGCCCTATGATTCATAGGATTGGATGGTCACGGGAGTGACGCAGCGACTGGCTGAGCAGGGGACGCACAGAGAGCAAGAGAAGAGCCATCTGGAGGGGCTGACCACACGCCATCCCCACGCACCCTGCATGGCCCTAACCATCTGGGTCTGCCCCTCTTCCGCAGTGCCCCTGGGGCCAGGTGTGTAGAGGGGCACTGCAACCCGATGCCGCAAATGCAGCACACACACCAGCAGCTAAGGAGTATCCGCAGGAAGCCCGGCGCTTATGTCGGGTGTCCATGAAGTCCAGAGGGGGACGACGACAGCATCTCACTGTCGACCCAGCAGTCAGACTCGTTTTCAGTGAGGCCACCACTGCTGCCCAGTAGGAACAGATTCCCCCCCTCCGCTCAGACTAGGGACGAAATGTGAGATGTTTAACAGGCACAATACCGGGAAGATCATGGCCGTTCAGCGAACTACAAGGAGTAACAGCGTTCTAGATAACACCACCCCTGCCTGTGGTCTTGTCCTGGCTGGCAGCACCATCCCGCCTGTCCGCCCTCAGCGCCCACAGCCCGTGCTGAGGCCGGGAGAGGCGGCGTAACAACAGACCACAGGGTTAACACAGCGGTGCCTTTCTCAGTAGGGCCCGGATTAGTCACCTCAGTAGTCTTGGCTGGGGCCAGGCAGAAGACAGGTGAAACCTGCAAGTCCCTTCCTAATCCTGTTGCCCACAGGGCAGCAAACTCAAACCACCGGGGGCTTACCTGCCAGTGCCAGGGCCTTTCCGTAGTGGCTTCCCCTGGGTATAGATCCTGTGGCCAGGGCAGAAGCGAGTTGTTGTCCTGACCGATAGCTGGCGGTGGTCCTTCCATGGTCAACAGTTGAACTTGGACGATGTGGGCTAGTTGCCTCCGGGTTGACGTGGCGTAGGCACTGGGACGATTGCTCCTGGGGTGTGTCCATGTGTTGGGAGCCTCAATTGTTGTTAAAGTCGCCCATTCCTCCTTTCGATCAGCCCGGCAGCGGTGGGGTCTTAAGGCAGGTGGAAACGCCAGTGTATGGTGTTTTTATCAGCCCATTTCTGAACTTCATGGCCAGTAAAGTGGGTTCCTTGGTCACTCTCAATGTCCATGGGCATCCTGCATAGCGTGCATAGCTGTTCTAGACCACAAAATGTGGTTTTCCTTGTTGATGACGCGGGTAGGCCTTTTGTAATGTCTCCCACCTGTTGTAAGGCACTGTAGGCTGCACATGGCTGCTGTTCCATCACACTGTATCCTGGCTCTGCCCCCTTCCAGAGCTGGGGCCAGAAGTCCAAGGGCACCTATTATTTTGCCATTGCCACAAGCCCCAACCAAACCCTTCCAGGTAACTGGCCACGTCCATTTCACAAGCCTGTCCCTGAGTTAATAACCCTAAAGCCTGTGTCAATGGCTTATTGTTTCGGGGTGGTGGGCTGGGGCTATGTTTGTCTTACCCGACCAGATAACACCCAATTATTTGACAGATAATCCAGGTGCTTGTGTTTTGTCTGTATTCACCAGCCACCCCCATGCAGTCAGATGAGCCACAGACACAGGGCTGCTATTTTTAAACTGGAAAAAGACTCTAAGGTTAATGGAATATCATCAGTATAATCGGAGAGAAAGACATGGTGCTCAGCTGCCACAGGACCCCACATGCTAGTGGACGGCCACCTCTGGGGTGCCCCCTCAACTTTCCATTCCCAGTCCTTAGTTCCTGACATCTTGGTGCTCACAGGAGTCTCCTTGGCCTCTTGGCTGACTCGCCAATTGTTGGGCTGCACCAGCAGGACTGCAAGCCTTGTAGTTGCCCAAGCTTGAGACCAAAGAAAGAGCCCAGCGACAGAGACAGAGGCATCAATGGCTTATTGGACAGGAGATCTTACACGTCCAAAACAAAGGGTCCTGGAGCAGCACCCTACCGTGTCTGGCAGATGGCAGACAGAACATGGCAGCAACCCTCACTACTTGCGGGAGGAGAAGGCTACCATTTATAGGGGGAATTGACGTCAGGTTGGCTCATCAGTTACCAGGGAAACCAGCAGCTGGGGCAGGGGGCAAGCACATAGGCAGTTACTGATTAAGCCCTAGGATTCAGAGGATTGGATAGTCATGTGAGTGAAGCAGGGACTGGTAGAGCAGGGGATGCACAGAGAGCAAGAGAACAGCCCTCTTGAGTGGCCTGACCATACAACATCCTTCACAAAACAGTAACCTGGTCCTTGAAATTTTCACAGACTACAGGCTTTCCTGCCACACACCTAGGATATAATTTCGAATAGCTCACTTGCAACTCATTACAATCAACGTTTTAAGAACTCAGGAGAAGCAAAATGCATATATGTATAAAATAAGCCACCATTTCTAAGAATTCTGCTCTTCTTCTCTGAAACAAATACAGTGTTTCTAAAATGTATATGACCTAAAACTATCGAATAAAAAGGGCCTAATTAAGTTTTTTTGTTTTTTTGTTAGGAAAAATCATGTTAGATTCTAAATTCCTCTTTGCAGAGAATTATCAAATCAGCAGAGGAATAAAATGTACTAGCCATTTGGCCATGCAAGTTACATGATGTAGAAGCACATTTTGTAACATGAGTAGTCAATATAGCACAAAACATTCCTTATCACATTACTTCATCCTTCTTATCTCATGTTCTTTGCAAGTCGGCAGCAGCTTGAGAATGGCCTGTGGCACCTTCTACGGTTTGCTGCTCTCAGACCTCCCATCTCTCATCTCACCCATAAAGTCCAGTGATGACTTTCCATGTAGGTCTAACAACAAATGAAAAGAAGGCAGGATTTTTCATTTAACAAACACAGAAATTTCTATGTGTCAGTCATAAATACTACCATTGCTCTTTACAAACATTAATTCTTTTAATCCTCAAAAAAACCTATGAGGTAGGTTCTATTTTCATCTCCATTTTACAGATGAGGAATCTTGTCATAGAGCTAGTAAGAGATGGGGCCAGGATTTAAATGAGTTTGTGCAATCAGACACGGCACCATACCGCCTTAAGTAGTAGTATCATAAAGGTAAATGCAGAATTATCAAATAATACTAACTACTCTTAGGTAAGTATTTATTAAAAATGGAGTCAAAAAGTTTAAATAAATAGAGATTTTTAAATGGAGGAAGGTTATCTAGAATGTTCACGTACACAAGTTTTTGTCATGGATTGCTAAAATTATAGTTTATGAAGCTTTATGGTATATACACAACAGTAGTGTTAGTTAACTGATACAAAGATAACCTCCACTCAAATCTGCATACATCTTTAAATCATCAGTTAAATTTATTTCCCTGATTATAAAAGTAATAAATGTTCATATCTGGAAGATTCAGAAAATCACATGACAAAAAAAATAAAAATCACTCGTAATCCCACCATCCAGAAATCATCATTGCTGATGTTTTCATAAATATAGTCTCTAGTCTTTCTACATGTATATTCAACCACCTGGGTATTGACTTACCACTTATTAAACGTGGCTCTTTGTGCCAAAGTGATGCATTATTCAAAGAAAAACCATTTACACTTTTTTTCAGTGCCTCAGTGTATACTAAATATTCTTTAAGGGTTGTAAAAGTCATAAAACCAATACATTAAGATTACAAAAGTACTTTTAGAGTGGAAATATACTCCCAATGATACATATGCTAGAGCATTCTTAAGAACTCAAGTATTTAGTCTAATTGAAGTCACAATGGTGATATTTTTCAAAATATATTATCATTACATTTTCTGCATTACCAAGGAGCAAGTTTTAGCATCAGTAGGATGAAAACCATGCTGACTTCTTAAATTTGTGCACAAAATTAACTGGTATCACACCTCCATTGATTCATGATTATCTGCTTAATGAATGGATTCTAAAGCTTCTCTGAGATAGGAAGGAACAAGACCACTGAAATGAAATATTGATTTTTGATTATTCTAATACTGCTCAGCATTTGTGAAGTAAACTGTGTCCACAAAGCATGTTATAATTACTAATTCTGAAACACTTTGCTGAGCTAGGTGTAGAAGAATTCTTTCATGTAGGGGCAAAATGAACACTATAAATCAACATACTAGGTTGAAATTTTGCATGGCTACACACTATGATTTCCAGCATCACAAGTGGCTTAAGGAATGCCTCAACTGAGAATGGACTCCCACTGGTGGCCACAATGTTACAGCTTTGAAGTCAGCTTCCTCTTGACTGTACCAGTAATTCTGCCATATGGATTGTCTAATGGTAGCAAGACCTGTAGAAAAACCACATGGTAAATTCAGAGGCATTAAAACAGACCTACCCTTTTTTCTACGAATCAATATGAAATCAACAACAAAAGACAACTTGCTAAACAGGAAAATGTATAGGCCCTACAGTAGTTACTTCAAGCAAGGTAATACCTTACTTTTCTGGCAATAGTTGAGACATGAGGTGATTTTCCAGAAAATTAAAGAGTTTTTTGAAAAATTTTAATCATCAGGATATAAATGTTTCTCAAATGCATTACATATCCCTGCTTTTTAAACAGAGGGTGGTGAACATAATTTGGCCTTTGCTTGATGACTCGCTCTGAACGCCAATCATTGTCCAATGCTAAATACTGCCGTGCCCTCAGGAACATTTGAGGTCCTCAGGGCTCTTAGCCTAATGCTAAATGGCTCCAGACAGCTGTGCATTTACAGTTCTTCTGTCTTCCCACCCTGTCATTTGTCACTTCTCTGCTGTTCTCAGTGTGTCTTGACTCACTGAGGGCTTCTCATATGTTGCCCTCACTATGTACACACCTGCTGAGTGAGGGCCCAGGAGTGGCTCCGGCCATCCCCAGAGAGCAGACACAGACATGGGGACAGCTTGTTCAGCCACTTGGGTGCCTTTATGTGGAGGCCTGGCCCAAAGGGACTCAGGCCTTCCTGCCTCCAGGTCTCCAGAGGAAGCTTCGTGTCTGACTTCTTGAGCAAAAGGCACTGTGGCCTCAGTCTGCTGGCACACATTTGAGCTAGGATCACTGCAGGCCTGAGGCATCAGGGGGCCCTGGGAGACCCTCCTCTCTCCATCGGGGCTCCTGAGCTAAGCACTGCTCTAGTCATGATGCCTGACCCTTTCGCTGTTTGGGGCCCATTGGTTTCACCTTTGTTGAACATGGCCAGGTCCCTTTCCTGCCCTTTAGAAAGTAATCAGTCGGGACTTCCCTGGTGGCACAGTGGTTAAGAATCCACCTGCCAAAGCAGGGGACACGGGTTCAAGCCCTGGTCTGGGAAGATCCCACATGCTACGGAGCGACTAAGCCCATGCGCCACAACTACTAAGCCTGCTCTCTAGAGCCCCCGAGTCACAACTACTGAGCCCACGCACCACAACTACTGAAGCCCACGTGCTCTAGGGCCCCATGCCGCAACTACTGAAGCCGGCGTGCCTAGAGCCCGTGCTCAGCAACAAGAGAAGCCACTGCAATGAGAAGCCCGCTCACCGCAACTAGAGAAAGCCCGCATGCAGCAATGAAGACCCAATGCAGGGAAAAAAAAAAAAAGTTCTGGAAATGTATAGTGGTAAAAAAAAAAAAAAAAAAGTAATCAGTCAAAAATGTCTTTACATTCTAATTGATGGCATTCTGGGAATCTACGTCCTCACCTTTCTCTGAAGTAAATAGTGCTGCCTCTCCTTTCAGCTGAATGGACAGCGAGCGGGATCAAGATCGCACTCCTCTTTAACTCAGGGCCCTGTACCAGCTACACCTGACACCCGAGCATGACCTTAGTTACCCAGCACTGCTCCGCAGCCTCTAGCCACAGCTGTAGTGGTACAGAGCCTGATGGAGCCATCAACATAATTTGCAGAACAGAAACAAGGTACCTGGCCAGAGGGGCTGTGACTAATAAGGCTCCTGGATCAGCAGGCCCAGAATGTAGGACCTTTTGGACTCCCTTCATTGGCCTTTATCCACCAAAGGCTATGAGCAGCAGGGCCATGGTAATAGATGGTCCCTTCCTATCTCACTCCCCCTACACACTAAAAGCATCCAATAGAATGGTGTTTTTTAGCATTCTAGAAGCCCATGGGAAGATGGATCAAATAGAGAAAACCTGCCATTCTGAGAGTGGTCCAAGTGGGGAAGGGACAGTTCTGATCTCCCAGGACTGACCACAGCAGGCTACCTGTTGGGACTGCAGGCTGGCTAGTCAGACACACTGACTTGGCTTAACCTTTTGCATGGCTAAAAACAAGTCAGGGTAAGTACTTTTTTCAAGGCAAGGTTTCCTTTCAAAAAATGAACTTCCAAACTAGCTGCTAGACAATCATCGACAGGAAGACACTGGAAATCACCAAAAAAGATACCTCACATCCAAAGACAAAGGAGAAGCCACAATGAGATGGTAGGAGGGGCACAATCACAGTAAAATCAAATCCCATAACTGGTGGGTGGGTGACTCACAGACTGGTGAACACTTATACCACAGAAGTCCACCCACTGGAGTGAAGGTTCTGAGCCACAGGTCAGGCTTCCCAACCTGGGGGTCCGGCAACGGGAGGAGGAATTCCTGGAGAATCAGACTTTGAAGCCTAGTGGAAATTGATTGCAGAACTTTGACAGGACTGGGGGAAACAGAGACCCCACTCTTGGAGGGCACACACAAAGTAGTGTGTGCAATGGGACCCAAGGGAAGGAGCAGTGACCCCGGGGGAGACTGAACCAGACTTACCTGCTAGTGTTGGAAGGTCTCCTGTAGAGGCGGGGGGGGGGGGCTCTGTTTCACCATGGGGACAAGGACACTGGTAGCAGAAGTTCTGGGAAGTACTCCTTGGCGTGAGCCCTCCCAGAGTCTGTCATTAGCCCCACCAAAGAGCCCAGGTAGGCTCCAGTGTTGGGTTGCCTCAGGCAAAACAACCAACAGGGAGGGAACCCAGCCCCACCCATCAACAGTCAAGTGGATTAAAGTTTTACTGAACTCTGACCACCACAGCAACAGTCAGCTCTACCCACCACCAGAGCCTCCCATCAAGCCTCTTAGATAGCCTCAACCACCAGTGGGCAGAGAGCAGAGGCAAGAAAAACTACAATCCTGCAGCCTGTGGAACAAAAACCACATTTACAGAAAGATAGACAAGATGAAAAGGCAGAGGGCTATATACCAGATGAAGGAACAAGATAAAACCCCAGAAAAACAACGAAGTGAAGTGGAGATAGGTAACCTTCCAGAAAAAGAATTCAGAATAATGACAGTGAAGATGATCCAGGACCTCGGAATAAGAATGGAGGCAAAGATTGAGAAGATGCGAGAAATGTTTAACAAAGACCTAGAAGAATTACAGAACAAACAAACAGAGATGAACAATACAATAACTGAAATGGAAACTACACTAGAAGGTATCAATAGCAGAATAATTGAGGCAGAAGAACGGATAAGTGACCTGGAAGACAGAATGGTGGAATTCACTGCTGCAGAACAGACTAAAGAAAAAACAATGAAAAGAAATGAACACAGCCTAAGAGACCTCTAGGACAACATTAAATGCAACAACATTCACATTATAGGGGTCCCAGAAGGAGAAGAGAGAGAGAAAGGACCCGAGAAAATATTTGAAGAGATTATAGTCGAAAACTTCCCTAATATGGGAAAGGAAATAGCCACCCAGGTCCAGGAAGCACAGAGAGTCCCATACAGGATAAACCCAAGGAGAAACACGCCATGACACATAGTAATCAAATTGGAAAAAATTAAAGACAAATAAAAATGATGGAAAACAGCAAGGGAAAAATGACAAATAACATACAAGGGTACTCCCATAAGGTTAACAGCTGATTTCTCAGCAGAAACTCTACAAGCCAGAAGGGAGTGGCATGATATACTTAAAGCGATGAAAGGGAAGAACCTACAACCAAGATTACTCTACCCGGCAAGGATCTCATTTAGATTCGATGGAGAAATCAAAAGCTTTACAGACAAGCAAAAGCTACGAGAATTCAGCACCACCAAACCAGCTCTACAACAAATGCTAAAGGAACTTCTCTAAGTGGGAAACACAAGAGAAGAAAAGGACCTACAAAAACAAACCCAAAACAATTAAGAAAATGGTCATAGGAACATACATATCAATAATTACCTTAAACGTGAATGGATTAAATGCTCCAACCAAAACACACAGGCTTGCTGAATGGATACAAAAACAAGACCCATATATATGCTGTCTACAAGAGACCTACTTCAGACCTAGGGGCACAAACAGACTGAAAGTGAGGGGATGGAAAAAGTTATTCCATGCAAATGGAAATCAAAAGAAAGCTGGAGTAGCTATACTCATATCAGATAAAATAGACTTTAAAATAAAGAATGTTACAAGAGACAAGGAAGGACACTGCATAATGATCAAGGGATCAATCCAAGAAGAAGATATAACAATTATAAATATATATTCACCCAACATAGGAGCACCTCAATACATAAGGCAACTGCTAACACTATAAAAGAGGAAATTGACAGTAACACAATAATAGTGGGGGACTTTAACACTTTACTTACACCAATGGACAGATCATCCAAAATGAAAATAAATAAGGAAACAGAAGCTTTAAATGACACAATAGACCAGATATATTTAATTGATATTTATAGGACATTCCATCCAAAAACAGCAGATTACACTTTCTTCTCAAGTGCGTACGGAACATTCTCCAGGATAGGTCACATCTTGGGTCACAAATCAAGCCTCAGTAAATTTGAGAAAATTGAAATCATATCAAGCATCTTTTCTGACCAAAACCTTATGAGATTAGAAATGAATTACAGGGAAAAAAACGTAAAAAACACAAACACATGGAGGCTAAACAATACGTTACTAAATAACCAAGAGATCACTGAAGAAATCCAAGAGGAAATCAAAAAATACCTAGAGACAAATGACAATTAAAACACGACAATCCAAAATCTATGGGATGCAGCAAAAGCAGTTCTAAGAGGGAAGTTTATAGCTATACAAGCCTACCTAAAGAAACAAGAAAAATCTCAAGTAAACAATCTAACCTTAAACCTAAAGGAACTAGAGAAAGAAGAACAAACAAAGTTAGTAGAAGGAAAGAAATCATAAAGATCAGAGCAGAAATAAATGAAATAGAAACAAAGAAAACAATGGCAAAGATCAATAAAACTAAAAGCTGGTTCTTTGAGAAGATAAACAAAATTGATAAGCCATTAGCCAGACTCATCAAGAAAAAGAGGGAGAGGATTCATATCAATAAAATTAAAAATGAAAAAGGAGAAGTTACAACAGACACCGCAGAAATACAAAGCATCCTAAGAGACTACTACAAGCAAGTCTATGCCAATAAAATGAACAACCTGGAAGAAATGGACAAATTCTTAGAAAGGTATAACCTTCCAAGACTGAACCAGGAAGAAACAGAAAATATGAACAGACCAATCACAAGTAATGAAATTGAAACTGTGATTAAAAATCTTCCAACAAACAAAAGTCCAGGACCAGATGGCTTCACAGGTGAATTCTATCAAACATTTAGAGAAGAGCTAACACCCATCCTTCTCAAACTCTTCCAAAAAATTGCAGAGGAAGGAACACTCCCAAACTCATTCTATGAGGCCACCATCACCCTGATACCAAAACCAGACAAAGATACTACAAAAAAAGAAACTTACAGACCAATATCACTGATGAATATAGATGCAAAAATCCTTAACAAAATACTAGCAAACAGAATCCAGCAACACATTAAAAGGATCATACACCACAATCAAGTGGGATTTATCCCAGGGATGCAAGGATTCTTCAATATATGCAAATCAATCAATGTGATACACCATATTAACAAATTGAAGAATAAAAACCATATGATCATCTCAATAGATGCAGAAAAAGCTTTTGACAAAATTCAACACCTATTTATGACGAAAACCCTCCAGAAAGTGGGCATAGAGGGAACCTACCTCAGCATAATAAAGGCGATATACAAGAAACATCATTCTCAACGGTGAAAAACTGAAAGCATTTCCTCTAAGATCAGGAACTAGACAAGGATGTCCACTCTCACCACTATTATTCAACATAGTTTTGGAAGTCCTAGCCACGGCAATCAGAGAAGAAAAAGAAATAAAAAGAATACAAATTGGAAAACAAGAAGTAAAACTGTCACTGTTTGCAGATGACATAATACAATACATAGAGAATCTTAAAAATGCCACCAGAAAACTACTAGAACTAATCAATGAATTTGGTAAAGTAGCTGGATACAAAATTAATGCACAGAAATCTCTTGCATTCCTATACACTAATGATGAAATATCTGAAAGAGAAATTATGGAAACACTCTCATTTACCATTGCAACAAAAAGAATAAAATACCTAGGAATAAACCTACCTAGGGGGACAAAAGACCTGTATGCAGAAAATTATGAGACACTGATGAAAGAAATTAAAGATGATACAAACAGATGGAGAGATATGCCATGTTCTTGGATTGGAAGAATCAATATTGTGAAAATGACTATACTACCCAAAGCAATCTACAGATTCAATGCAATCCCTATCAAATTACCAATGGCATTTTTTACGGAACTAGAACAAATCATCTTAAAATTTGTATGGAGACACAAAAGACCCCAAATAGCCAAAGCAGTCTTGAGGGAAAAACACGGAGCTGGAGGAATCAGACTCCCTGACTTCAGACTATACTACAAAGCTACAGTAATCAAGACAATATGGTACTGACACAAAAACAGAAACATAGATCAATGGAACAAGATAAAAAGCCCAGAGATAAACCCACGCACCTATGGTCAACTAATCTATGACAAAGGAGGCAAAGATATACAATGGAGAAAAGACAGTCTCTTCAATAAGTGGTGCTGGGAAAACTGGACAGCTACATGTAAAAGAATGAAGTTAGAAAACTCCCTAACACCATTCACAAAAATAAACTCAAAATGGATTCAAGACCTAAATGTAAGACCAAACACTATAAAACTCTTAGAGGAAAACATAGGAAGAACACTCTTTGACATAAATCACAGCAAGATCATTTTTGATCCACCTCCTAGAGTAATGGAAATAAAAACAAAAATAAACAAATGGGACCTACTGAAACTTCAAAGCTTTTGCACAGCAAAGGAAACTATATATAAACAAGACGAAAAGACAACCCTCAGAATGGGAGAAAATATTTGCAAACAAATCAACGGACAAAGGATTAATCTCCAAAATATATAAACAGCTCATTCAGCTCAATATTAAAGAAACAAACAACCCAATCCAAAAATGGGCAGAAGACCTAAATAGACATTTCTCCAAAGAAGACATACAGATGGCCAAGAAGCACATGAAAAGCTGCTCCACATCACTAATTATTAGAGGAATGCAAATCAAAACTACAATGAGGTATCACCTCACACCAGTTAGAATGGGCATCATCAGAAAATCTACAAACAACAAATGCTGGAGAGGGTGTGGAGAAAAGGGAACCCTCTTGCACTGTTGGTGGGAATGTAAATTGATACAGCCCCTACGGAGAACAATATGGAGTTTCCTTAAAAAACTAAAAAGAGAATTACCATATGATCCAGCAATCCCACTACTGGGCGTATACCCAAAGAAAACCATAATTCAAAAAGACACACGCACCCCAATGTTCATTGCAGCAGTATTTACAATAGCCAGGTCATGGAAGCAACCTAAATGCCCATCGACAGATGAATGGATAAAGAAGATGTGGTACATATATACAATGGAATATTACTCAGCCATAAAAAGGAACGAAATTGAGTCATTTGTTGAGACGTGGATGGATCTAGAGACTGTCATACAGAGTGAAGTAAGTCAGAAAGAGAAAAACAAATATCGTCTATTAACGCATGTATGTGTAACCTAGAAAAATGGTACAGATGAACCGGTTTGCAGGGCAGAAGTTGAGACACAGATGTAGAGAACAAATGTATGGACACCAAGGGGGGAAAACTGCAGTGGGGTGGGGATGGTGGTGTGCTGAATTGGGCGATTGGGATTGACATGTATAAAGTGATGTGTATAAAATTGATGACTGATAAGAACCTGCAGTACAAAGAAATAAACAAATAAACAAACAAAACAACTAATACTAAACTTTCTTTGGGTTATTTTTATGGAAATATGTTAATATAAATGTTTCAGATATTACATGAAATTTCTAAAAAAAAAAAAAAAAAAGAACTTCCTCATCTTGCCTGCTGTAAATGCAACTAGAAACACAAATATCTTCATTTTTTTTGTGTATATTGTATTCCACTTAAATTGACTACTTAAAAGTTAGAGATGATAGAAGAAAATGAAAATAGAATCTTTTTTTTTTCTCCTCATCGTTTCATGATAGAAGAATAATGGAGCTGTGACCTTCTGGGGCAATTTTTGGAGAAGTACATCTCAAAGCTATTTCTTTGGGCACACTCTGTTCTTTCTTTGTCTTTTACTCTCTGCAACTTCCAACCTTCCTTTATAAGTATTCACCCATTTCTAGCATACTCCAGCCTCAGACAGTGAAAGGCCAGAGTCTAAGAGGGCTCTAAACAGTGGCAACTATAAATATTCCAAAAGCAACAGCTGTTAGGAGTTGTGACAGGGGATAGTATCATCCTAAGTTTATAAAGAGGGGTAAAGAGTGGGTGGGGGAAATGTGCTTTAAATATGTTTAAAGTTCTCTTACCTCTTCCCTGTTGATCAGTCCCATTTTGGACATGTCTATGTTAAAGTAGTGAATGTTTGGCAGGCTGATTTCCATAGTTTCTATCTGAAATCCACAACAATATGCATTACATGCGGAAACTGTGAATCTGTCTCTGTTACTCCTTCCCACCAACCCCCAACTACCCATTAGCTCATTACTCAGATTCTACCTGTCTCTGAGATGTTCCTCTGATGTTCCTCTACTGCTTGACACTGTTTTCTCCTGCTAGTACTATTATTAAATGATGGACCCACTCTTCTCTCTGTGTATGAAATACGTTTCTCAGAAAAGTAAAATCTCCTTGGGTCAGAAACCTGGGACATCTGCAGCATCCAACTGGCCTCCTGGTGCTGGCTCGTCAACCTCTTAAATTCCCCCTCCATCCATTCCCTCCTCTCGAGGCTTGTCCCTAACATTTGCAGGCCCTGGAGTAAGAGTATAATTGGATGTCCCCATACCAGATGTTTAAAGATTTAAAAGTTATGAATCAAGCTAAAGTACTTTCAAGTGAAATATATTCTATCCCTCTAACTTGACAAATATTCTTTCATCACAATCTGGAAGGTCAGGATCGAATTTAAAATTCTCTGATTCCTTGCAGCATCATGCCAGGACCTGGCAGCATGAGAAGAGCCAGCCCTCAGCCCTGGCCATCCCATCTTCTCTCTTGGACTCATGTGGGTGGATACTCCAGCTTGCATGTCAAGTCCCATTCATACCTCTAGCAAACATCTGCCCCTTTTCTCACTCTCGGGCTTAAGGGTACACTAATGGCATGACTTGCACTTTAGGGGATAGATCTGGGGAACAGGCTTGCACAGGTTCTGGAAGTAGTCTCGGGGTTATTTGGGCAGGACATTCTGGAATGTAAATATCCAGAGAATTGTCTAGAAGGGGAAGCACGGGCTCCTGAAGTGTTTGTTGCCTTGGTCCCACCGACTCCTCATCCAGCGGAGAGAGGCATAGCTAGAGGAGGGCTTGGAGGGGGTGTGTGGGCCGTGGCAGGAGTCCCTTGTGCCCAGGTCTAAGGATGACTCTGTTCCTCTCCATCCCATCATGGCCTTAGTTCACATCCTTGTTGCCAGTTTTCTGCAACAGCTTCCCAACAGGTCTCCCCCTTTAATCTATCACATGTCTTTCAGAGTGGTCTTTCTAGAGTGCAAATCTGGTAGCGCCACACCTTGCTTAGACCCCTCAGTGGCTCCTAAGAGTTTTCAGGATAAAATACAGACTCTACAGAGAAGCCCACAAAGGGCTTCCCAATCTGCTTCCCAACTCATCTCTAGGCACATGGAAAGACTTTTACTCCTGGAGCTTCACTTGTGGCAGAGCCTCAGCAGTAAATGACTGTTCCATGCTGCCTCCTGTCTCCACACCTACCGCCTCCCTCACCCTTGAGTATGAACTCAGATAACCCCTACCTGTCCCTTAAGACTCAGCTCAAATACCTCTTCCTCCAGAAAGCCTGGATTGCACTATCCCCTACACCAGAGTTAGGTGACTTCCTCTGAATTTCCATAATATTCTATTCTCTATTGAACTGTTGGTTTACTTATTTTCTTCTTTCACTTAATGCTGAACTCTTTGAGGGTAGAGACGATGTCTAATTTATCTCTGATTTCCTCATGTGCTGACAGAGACATAATAACCATTCAATAATATCAAATGGATGGATGGATGAAATCTCTCTGCCTTTTTTCTTCATTCTCTGGCTCTCCTGAAGCACAGACCCTTGGGATAATTACCCCTCCTTCAGGGCATTTGAGTGTCCTAAATTGTAGCAGGTTGAAGAGACTCAGAATTTTCAACAAAACTGAAGAACTACAGCAGTGGCCTGTGTTTTCAGGTTAGACAGATTTTTACATTTTTTTATTCTCTTCTCACTTGCTATAACAAGCTTTTGAGCAACAACAGATGTCATTTTTCATGTGTCTTCCACTTTCTTATTTTAACTCTCTTTCTCAGAGCTGACAGGAGACACAAGTTCTCTCAGTCCTCGGAATGGCAAGTGACAAAACCTACCTCAGGAACCTGGCTCAGGGAGAGCATCTGGATGTCGTAGAGGGTCTTCTGGATAGAGGGCGAGTACTCGCCTTTGTCATAGGGTCCAGCAAATTTCTTCAGGACAACGTCCCTAACAGTGTCCCTAAAGCACAGAAAAGAGAACTGAGGGCTCTCACAGGGTGGTGTTTGGGGAACGTATTATGAAGCTAAGAAGCAGTACCCTCTCTGTCTCCCCGAAAACAATTTCATTGCTGGTTTTAGAGAGGATTACTATCCTGTAATGCCAAAAAGAAAAAAAAAAACCCTAACTTCCCATTTCCCTACACGCACACACACATGCACACAAGTCAATAAACATATTGAGCATAACTAGGTTATCTTCATAATCTGGCACCAGGGCCCAGTGGGCATTCCAGGCTAAGTTTCCCTCCATGCTTGAAGAATTTATGAAGAGGACTTCCTAGTATTCTAATCTGCTTGGCTTGGCCCGTTGCTTGAATTGCTGCATTTTCAGGGGTATTACCATGTCAGGCTGTGTGCTAAGTATTTTATGTAATTACTTCATTAAATTCTCTCAATATACCTGAGGCAGGTACTATTATTATCTCCAATTTAGAGATGAGGAATCTGAGCTAAAAGTTAAATGATCTACTCAGTCCCCCTCCTTAGTGGGAGGCCCAGCTTGTACCCCGACTGGCTCAATTTCGTGCTCTTTTCAACATAAATACATCAGATGCTGCCCATGGGGAACACTTGAAAAAAGGAGAAAAAAAGACTGAGGTGAGGTTCTCTTCAAGCATTTCCAACCGATCACATAATAAAAGGAGCAGAGTAACACTCTGCCAGTGGGAGGAAGCTACCAGGGGGCAGATTCCAGCTTATCACAGGGTAGAAGTTTCTAACAATTAGAGCTTCAGCAAAGGAATGAGATACCTGCTCAAAAAGCAAACTGGGATTCAAAGGCCTAATCACTGCTTATTGAGGATGTTAAAATAAGAGTCATACGTTACAATGCTAAAGCATTTATCATTTATAAAATGCTTCTGTAACTGTCATCTCATTTTGAATTTAGCCTAGGGTGGCCACTTGTCCCAGTTTGCCTGGGACCAAGGGGTTTCCTAGGACATAGGACTTTCAGTGTTAAAATCAGGAAAGTCCTTGACAAACTGGGACGAGTTGGTCAGCCTGGTTTAGCCCTCTCTGCATCTGCCATGAAGTAACAAGGCCATTATCCTCATTTGATCCCATGTTTCTTAAAGTGTGGCCTTTGGTCCAGCAGCATGAGCATCACCTGGGAGTTTGTTAGAAATGCACGTTCTCAGGCCCCATTCTGGGCCACAGAATTAGAACCTTTGGGGTTGGGCTCAGTGATCTGCAGTTTAATAAGCCCTCCTTATTAATAAGCCCTCAGAATCATGATTGCGATTCTAATACACAATCATGTTTGAGTACTACTGATTTAGTCAATTAAAAAACAGAGGATCAGGGAAATCAGGTGGTCTGCTCAAGGTCATTATAGCTAATAGCATCTTAGCTATTGGTGCAGATTTACTAACTCAAAGTAAGACCAGTATTCTTTCTGTTATCCATCAGAAGGGATGTCTTACAATGGGGAGGCGGAATTGAATGGCTTCCAAGTTTCCCTTTCAGATGGAAGACTCCATGAACTCTGGGCCCCTGGAAAAGAGGGCAGACACTACCTCCATCAGCGCCAGACCCTAACACTCGTTCATACCAGGTGGCCTCAAAGTCCACGTCTCTGCCCTGGTGGTAGCGCCACTTGCAGTACACTTGGGTGGCAAAGCACCGGTCCTTCACCTCAGGGAGGGTGGTGAACTGGTCCCTGATGAATCCTTCAAATCCGGACTGGGTTGTTTTCAAGACTTTGAGGTCTTTGATTCCAGAATTAATGACTGGAGGTCCTGTTTCATGTCAAAAGGTAAGAGGGGATGAGGTCATAAAGAAAACAGTGCCTTCTTACTGCCTAGCCCTGAGGATCCTGGTCATTAAAACATGGCACACTACATTTGTACAAAGAGCTACATCACTGCCTGTGTTTTCTCTCTCCCTGTCTCCTCTGAAGTCCACATGATGAAGACAGTGTGCCTTTCCCTCTCTCTGAATTCCACAACTCCCTGCCTTCTCATGCCCTAGGAGAACTGAAGGTCAGAGACTAAACGTCCATGCTGTGTTGAAGCCCACAGGAACAAATACCTTTTTCTCAGCTATGTGCAGAGGTATCTTCTAGGCCAATTACCTTCCACATTTTGAGCTCCATCTCATTCAGCAGGCAGTCATGCTGGAATGAGTTAATAAACTCCTCAAAAGCAGCTCCTCTGTCTGCTATTGTGACGCCCTTTACTGGGGGTGGTCCTCATGTGGATTGTCTACACTGTTGATGGCTCCAATCACCACCAGACCCCTCAGTTCCCTTGCGTTTATGAACTCAGCAAAACCAGAAAATTGCATGAATAGGTAGCATCATGGGCCTGGATGAGCCTAAATAGAGACTGGGAAGATGAGGTCAGTGACCCATGAGGTATACATTGCCTAGGTGGATACTCATAAAGGCCTTTGTTTTTTGGCAGAACTGAGAAGGCGCAAAGTTGGCCTGTGGGGATCTGGGCGGGGTGGACAGAGTTGAAAACAATGGAGGAGATGACATGGCTCTCCGGCGGTCCCTACATTACCTCATGAGATGCATCAGGGAGGTGGAGGGGAGAGAGGCATAATCTGAAAAAGCTGTTTACTTACGCCTGGCAGTTCTAGGTCAGGGCCCAGATGACAGGTAGGGTACCGAGTTAGTGAGGGGAAGATTCTCTCTTTCTTTTTCTTTGTGGAACACACTGTAGTTCCAGCAGTTTGGTGAAGCCTGAAGAACACATGGCACCAGGTGACACACTGGGAAGCCCCAGGGTACAATGTCTGTGGAAAGCAGCCTTCTTCCCAAGGAGGAGTGGCAACTGGCACAGCAAATGCTGGGCAGAGCCAGTGAGGCAGCAGTTGTACTCAGTGGGTGCAAACTTCTCCCTGAGCATGTGTGAGACAGCCCTCCAGGCTGGGAGAAGGTAGAAGAGTTTGGCTGAAGAGGTACAGCAGTTTTGTAATGAGAGAGCAACAAGGTCAGGGAAATTCGGGAATTAACTTCACCATGGCCTTATTTGTATGTGCAGGCTGGTGAGGCCAGGACACTCAGGGGGCACTTGGGTACAAACTCCCAAAAGCATAGTCAAGGCAGAATGACTTAGATCACCTCTTTTCAGTCTTGAAATTAGTCCAGACTAATATCTATGATTTTTGACCTGTTGAATCTTAAGCCAAGAGCTGGAGGTATCAGGCATCACTATGTTGTACATGGTCTTAGTTGAAGAATAAGAATGTAACCCACAATCCTTAATTAAAATCCAGGGCAGCTCTTAATAATCCAATGGTTTACATCATCCTGTGTGATTTCTATTGCTGTGGTTAACTCAGGAGCTGTGGACTTTCAGAAGTATGTAAATAATGACTATATTTTGATATTTTCCCAACCACATGTGTGTGCCTACCAGAGAGAGCAGTGGCCATGGTTAGTGGTAGATTTGCTGATTAAATATGTGCTGATTAAATAAGGTGTTCTGGTCACAGTGTTCTAGGATAATGTGGTAAGAGAGAAAATGGTATTTTCTCAATTGGAAAATACTGAAGTTCTCATTGTAAGCTATATCTGAATCAGGATCAAGAGAAAGATACCAGCAACAATTTCATGCCTTAGGTTGGCTGGGTTTATCAGATTCTAAGTGTTATCAAGACACGATTCTGCAAAATCAGCATTTCTAACAGTGTAGAGCTGACCCAAGTGAGTCTTAAGTCTCAGACCCAAGAGAATTGCAGAAGCAATCAATAAGTATCCATTAAATGAATGAATGAGTGCAGTAAAATTGATTCACCTTAACTTAGCCTTACAACTTAGTGTCTTTTTCTTCTGGACAGTTCTCCTCCATCAATCTTTACCATTTCCCTTCCTGATCTGCCCCCTCCCCTCAACCCTCACCCACAGACAGTGTGACAGGGGGAGAAGGGGAGGGCATCAACACTGATTGAGAAGGTCCTGACTGCCAGCACACGTTCTAGTCATATGGCTAGACACTGGCAGAGGTGGAGTTTGAACTCAGCACCCCACTATGAGATTTCATGCTTTTCTTTCCCCTTTTTGGATCACTCCCCATCCTCAAAATGTTTCCTCCTGCCTTAAACTCTCTCTTCCCATTTCTGTAATAAAAGAGGACTTTCCAAGAGACAAGAAAGTTGCCACCGCCATTCCGCAATGTGCATTCAGGGCTCAGACAGAGCCCCCAGTTGAAAAATACCATCCCCGTTGGTTTGAAATGAAGACTGAAGCATCACTTTTAGAAATGACCCCATGTGTCTTGAAAACATTTTATCATTTAAAAATTTCCTATTGAAATACCAAGATCCCTTAGAGGAGTGACTCCTTAAGCCTTTATAAATTAATATCATAATTTACTTCCAACAGTAATCCCTTCTAGAAAAAAAAAATCCTATAGAAATGAAACTTGAATTTGCAATCAGAAGTGGGGTTAGAACAAGTAGTGGGAATCCTCAAAGGGGGATAAAGAGAAGTCAAGGGAAACCAAAGGCAAACTTTATCTATTTCTGCTTTTCCTATACAGCTGGCCTTGATCACCA
Organism: Eschrichtius robustus; assembly: GCF_028021215.1. Taxonomy (NCBI): domain Eukaryota; kingdom Metazoa; phylum Chordata; class Mammalia; order Artiodactyla; family Eschrichtiidae; genus Eschrichtius; species Eschrichtius robustus. Next base: position 74,260,446 of record NC_090826.1, read on the forward strand.
GCATCTATGTGAGCCAACCAGACTTTGAATCCTCAGTTGTCTCAATCATAAAAGGATTTCCAGATGCAGGGTTACATATGGTTGAGTCCACAGTCTTGGGACTCAGGTTCCTTGAATTCAGCCTCAGTACTCTCCATGCCTCTCCTCCCCTCTTTATGGGCAGTATTTCCTTGATAGAATTACTTAACCTCTCTCTACCTTGATTTTCTCATCTGCAGGAAATGATAATCATAGCTATTTCCTAGAGGTGATAGATGTCTAAGATGATACACATAAAGGACTTAGTAAAATGGCTGTCCAGGAGGAAATGCTCTATAAAATTATTATGATGATTTTGCCCTAATTGACCTTTTCTTATTGACGTCAACCCCCTGTAAATACTTCCCATGTTTCACAAAGGCTTATTGGGTTCTGAAAACTCCTTCTGACATGCCATCCCTATCCACCTCCAGCCCTGTGATGAGATTTATTGATCTTTGGGGAGTGTCAGTCTGCTAGGCAACTTTGAAATGATCTACTTTCTTGCTAGAATCGGAAAATGGAGAAAGCAGTTGCATTTTCTAATGTGTTTTGACCTCAGTTTCACATGGAATAAAACATCTCATGTTCTCAAAGACAGTTCACTACTGCCACAGTTTAGGCAGAACGCAAAACATCTACTCTGGTGTGCTCATCATTCTATGAACAACGACAAAAACCTATTCTCTTTGAATGTGAAAAATACATTTTCTTGGCACGCATCAGACACCCTGGATGAAATCTGGGAGCTTATTTTATCTTCTCTGTTGGCGGTGCCCCAGCTTTCTGAACACTGGTAGGAACCTGAGCCTTTCAAATTCATGGGCCCATCAACTAAAAATATGATGCTTCACACACTCTTAAAAAGATTCCAGTTTAGACTAACAAGAAGTAATTCAACCCAAAAGACTGTCCTTTTCTAGGTTACTTCCTATGAAACCACTTAATCAGCTCTTTTTTGCCTTTCTGCCATGGTTATGGAGTAATGCAAAAGGAAGATTTTTACATTTTACTTTGCTAGAACATAATCTTTTCTAACTTTCAGTGTCCTCCTACACACTTAACAGATTGTGGTTTATCTCTCAGAGAAGCATACATCCTACCCCTTCAGGTCTCTAAGGGAAAGAAACTGCAAATTAATAGAAACTAAGCCCGATTCCTTACCTACGCATCAGGTGTCACAAAGCACAAAGCTTTACTGAGCCAAGAAAAAAAAATCCTGTCATGAAGGAGATAATTGCTTCCACATTTAACACCTCCAAAAAGGACACAAATAGCTAAAAGGAGGATATTTTAAAACTATATTAAATCATTCTAGTAGAAAACCTCAAATTTGTAAAGTGCTAGAAAAAGTGAAGATCAATTAAATATCATTTGCCTTTGAGAGTCCATTTAGCTCATGGAGGTAGGATGAAAGCTCCCTGTGTGCAATTCTGGATGGGGAGAGATGACGTCACCCAGATGGAAGGAAGTTAACTGGGTTTTTGTACAATGAGGTGATGATCAAGATGATTTTTAAAAGATCTTGTGCTTGCCAAGAACCTTTCTTTTGGAATAATTGAAGAGCGTCTTAGTCTTGATATCAAAATGATACAGGCAGCCTTCTTGGCAGTGGCCATCTCTGTCCTGAGTCTCCCACTTTCCCCATCTCATTTCTTCCATCTGCCCTGCTTGACACCTCTTAAATCTCTTCTCCTCCAGGACTTTAGTTTTATCAACACCCTTCCTAAAATCTTCCTCCTACCCCTACTAGTCTCCATGTCAATAGATTTTTTTTTTCACCACTACAAGACAGTATCTCTTATTTGAAACCGCTTCTCTATCTTCCATTCCTCTATTTGGTTATGCTTTAGTTGAATTTTTATAATTAGTGTCAGATTGGGAGAAAATTGATGCTTAAAGAATTATGAATTATAATTCAAACTGTGTGTGGGGGGGTGTGTTGGGGAGATGCTCTGCTTAGTTCAACTAGTTTAAATTCGTGACTCAACCATCCCAGCGACTTCAAGGCTTGGCTAAGCTTGTAGTTCACAGAGACTCACAGAGAAACAGTTTGGAAGATCCAGGTTCCATATAACACCTACATCAACAGCCTGTACCACACATGCAGAGCCTAGCTCTCCTCTCGGAGCTGGGGAAGTCACAAAAATAACACCAGCCCTCATCCCTTTGGTGAAAAAATTTCTCTCTCTCTTCCAGATTCTCCCATGGAACTAGCAGACTTTGAAACAGCTAAAAGAACACTTAATGATGTAGCTTAAAAAGATACCCTAGGAAAAAATAGTGTAATGGGAGTTTTATAGCAATTCTCAGGGCCTAAAGTGGGTGCTTCAGATTCAGTAGGCTTTCTATAAATGTTTGTTCAATTGATAAGAATGAATCCAGTCCACCAGGAGAAACCCAGTTACATATCCTGCTGGGAAAATTTGCAGGCTGAATGGGTGATTAAGTACATGTGTTTGAGGGGGCAGAATTCTCACTATCCTAGCCAGCCCCCCACAAAAAGCCCTACTTAGAGGTTTGTAACAACAGCCTTCAGCATGTGAATTGGGGTGTGTGTGTTTGTGTGTGTAAGATGATTATTTTCTTTAGTTAAGCCTATGCAAGGGCGTTTCTTATGACAGTGATTGTACACTGAATCACCTCATGATATCTGCAGTTTTAGCTCCTGGAAAATAAGCAAATTAAGAATTAAACTTTGTTACCAAAAAAACGGCATAGACCCCTACTCTCCAAAGAAGGACAGAGTACAAATGTCATCTTCAAATAGACAACACAGGAAGATACACAGACTCAGGAACGTGTGCACACATACTGCACACCCCCAAGGCAGCAGATGCCTCCTTCCCTGCTGACCCCTGCCAGCCCCCGCATGCTATGGGAGGGGGGAGGTGCTGGACTCCAGACAAGTCAAGCTGGAGCTCTGGGAACACTGCCACAGTGATCGCAACACCCTGAAATTTTCTGCAGAAAGAAAAAGCTTTGGCCTGATTCTGTTGATTAGTTTCCACCCTGCAGCAGCCAGGTGACTAGAATTCAGGCTGATGATAGCTCCTGGTAAATCCTGGAAAGAACAAGGGTGTGAAGAGCAGCCTGTTTTCTTCCTATGATCAGCTGAGCCCTAGATTTGGCCACTCCACTTCCACCTCCAGGGGTCTGCTAAATATTCTTGCGGAGGGAGGTCACCAATGATGCCTACTTGCCAAACTGCACACTCTCTTCAGTCTTCTTTTAAACCAAACTTCTTAACCTTCCTGTGGAGGAGACCACTGGCAGGTCCTCTTCCTCCTGGGTCCCCAGCGAGACTACATTTCCTGGCCCTCCTTGCAGTTAGGTGTGGCTGTGTGATTGGGTTCTCTTCATTTGATGTGCTCTGTGCTACTTCAGGCCTTGAGCAGTTTCACCTCCTCCTTTTTTTCTTCAAGCTCTTTTCTTCTCCTTGTTGTCTGGTATGGGGAATCTACTCTCAAGGTGACCCCAGAAAGTGAGGATCAAAGCTGTCTGGTTGCATCAACCTGGATTCCTGAATAACTTCCTGACGTGGAGCATCCTCCCAACACACACACACACACACACACACACACACACACGCACGCACGCATGCACACACGCACACGTGCACGCACACACACACACATGTGCGTGCGCGCGCACACACACACACACACACACACACTGAACTTGACTTTTACAAAAAGCTGTAAGCTTCATGTGCAAAGCCACTACATATAAGCCTACTTATTATGCATTCTATTATCCCAATAAGTATCCCTCATTTCTTGAAATGTATTTTCCCTTTGTTTCCATGACACCACTGTCTCCAAGCCTCCTCCTGTCCCTCTGATCATTCTTCTCTCTCACGCTTTAAACTGTCCAACCCTTAAACTGGGGAATTTTCCCCCAGGCCCTCTCATCTTTCTTCTTCTCACTTTATATGTTTTTCTGGATTGTTCCTTCTTCCCCATGGCTTCACCAACCAATTTGGAAATAGATAGTCTCCAAGTCCATCCCTTATTCCCAAACTTACCAGCTTCCTCTAGAAACTTCCTCATTATATGTATTATTCTTAGTCAACACCCACAGGCCCCTGACTTTAGGATAACTTTAACCTGTCCTTCTCTCTAACCTTCCATCCTTACGCAAATACTCAGACTTATAAGCACACTTCAGAAATGCCTCACATAATGTCTCTCCCCAACCTCTGTAGTCTTTTCATCTCTACCTCTTCTGCCTTAGTTCAGACTCCATCATTTCTTCATCTCTGCAACAAGTCTCCAAATGTCTCACTACTGCCTGTTTCTCCAGCCAGTTTACCATAACCTTGGTCAGAATTACTAAACAGTACACACATACACATAAAGACCTTTCCTGGATCTCTATTATCATTCAAAATAATAATAATAACAGCTTTCTTTCAAAGAGTGCTTCTTATGTGCCAGGTACTGTGCTAAATGTTAAATTAACATTTATCCCCTTTCATTCTCTGGGTAATTGCTGAGGTAGACACTGTTATTCTCATGTTAGAAATAAAAAAAACACTGAAGTAGTATACTTAATGTGCTCACATTCACAAAGTTATTAAGTAGAGAAGCTCAAATTCAAAAACAGTTCAGTCTTCATACAATAAAGGTAGGAAATCATCCACATGCAATGCTAGTAGGGAGGTTAAAAGACAAAAGTAGTCAATTCATTTGTATCCATGATAAGAAGTTAAGGGATACACAAAACAATTAGATGTAAAATATAATATCAAAAACAGTAATCATGAAGGGAGTAGAGTACAAGTGCAAGGTATCTATATATAGAGAGATTGCTATACAAAAACCTCATGGTAAACACAAAACAAAAATACCCACAAAAAAGAAAAAGAAATCCAAACATAATACTAAAGATAGTCATCAAATCACAAGAGAAGGGAACAAAAGAAGAAAGGGGAAAAAAGAAGACCTACAAAAACAAATCCAAAACATTAACCAAATGACAATAGGAACATACATATTGATAATTATCCTAAACATAAATGGACTAAATGGTTCAACCAAAAGACATAGACTGGTTAATGGATAAAAAAAGCAGCATCCATATATGTGCTGCCTACAAGAGACTCACTTCAGACCTAGAGACACACCAGACTGAAAGTGAGGGGATAGAAAAGGTATTCCATGCAAATGGAAATCAAAAGAAAGCTGAAGTAGCAATACTTATATCAGACAAAACAGACTTTAAAATAAAGACTGTCACAAGAGACAAAGGACACTACATAATAATCAAAGGATCAATCTGAAAAGAAGATATAACAATTATAAATATATATGCACCCAACATAGGAGCACCTTAATATATAAGGCAAATATTAACAGACATAAAAGGAGAAATTGACAGTAACATAATAATAGTGGGGGACATTAGCTCCCTATTACATCAATGAACAGATCATCCAGACAGAAAATCAATAAGGAAACACAGACCTTAAATGATACATTAGATCAGCTGGCCTATTTATAGAGCATTCCATCTGAAAGCAGCAGAATACATATCCTTTTCAAGTGCACATGGAACATTCTCCAGGATAGATCACACACTGAGCAACAAAGCAAGCCTTGGTAAATTTAAGAAAATTGAAATCATATCAAGATCTTTTCCAACCACAACACTATGAGGCTAGAAATCAACTACAAGAAAAATAACTGCAAAAAAACACAAACACGTGGAGGCTAAACAACCAATGGATCACTGAAGAAGTCAAAGAGGAATTCAAAAAATACCTAGAGACGAATGAAAATGAAAACACAATGATCCAAAACCTATGGGACACAGAAAAAGCAGTTCTAAGAGGGACGTTTATAGCAATACAAGCTTACCTCAGGAAACAAGAAAAATCTCAAATAAACAACTTAATCCTATGCATAAAGCAACTAGAGAAAGAAGAATAAACAAAACCCAAAGTTAGTAGAAGGAAAGAAATCATAAAGATCAGAGCAGAAATAAATGAAATAGAGACTAAAAAAAAAACAATAGAAAAGATCAATGAAACTAAAACTGGTTCTTTGAAAAGATAAACAAAATTGATAAACCTTTAGCCAGACTCATGAAGAAAACAAGGTAGAGGGTCCAAATCAAAATCAGAAATGAAGAAGGAGAAGTTACAACTGACACCACAGAAATACAATATGCCAATAAATTGGACAACCTAGAAGAAATGGACAAATTCTTAGAAAGGTACAGTCTCCCAAGACCAAACCAGGGAGAAATAGAAAATATGCACAGAACAATTAACAGTAGTGAAATGGAATCAGTAATTTAAAAACTCCCAGTGAATAAAATTGCTGGACCAGATGGCATCACAGGTGAATTCTATGAAACATTTAGAGAAGAGTTAACACCTACCCTTCTGAAACTATTCCAAAAAATTGCAGAGGAAGGAACACTTCCAAACTCGTTCTATAAGGCCACCATCACCCTGATACCAAAACCAGACAAAGATATCACAAAAAAAGAAAATTATAGGTCAATAACACTGATGAACATAAATGCAAATATCTTCAACAAAATACTAGCAAACTGAATCCAACAGTACATTAAAAGGCTCATACAACATAATCAAGTGGGATTTATCCCAGGGATGCAAGGATTTTTCAAAATCCACAAATCCATCAGTGTGACACACCACATTAACAAATTGAAGAATAAAAACCATATGATCATCTCAATTGATGCAGAAAAAGCTTTTGATAAAATTCAAAATCCATTTATGATAAAAACTCTCCAGGAAGTGAGCATAGAGAGAACATACCTCAACATAATAAAGGTCATATATGACAAACCCACAGCTAACATCATACTCAATGGTGAGACGCTGAAAGCATTTCCTCTAAGATCAGGAACAAGACAAGGATGCTCACTCTAGCCACTTTTATTCAACATAGTTCTGGAAGTCCTAGCCACAGAAATCAGAGAAGCAAAAGAAATAAAAGGAATCCAAATTGGAAAAGAAGTAAAACTGTCACTGTTTGCCGATGACATGATGCTATACATATAACATCCTAAAGATGCTACCAGAAAACTACTAAGCTCATCAATGAGTTCGGTAAAGTTGCTGGATACAAAATTAATATACAGAAATCTGTTGCATTTCTATACACTAACAATGAAAGATCGGAAAGAGAAATTAAGGAACAATCCCATTTACCATCACATCAAAAGGAATAAAATACCTACGAATAAACCTACCTAAGGAGGCAAAAGACCTGTATTCCAAAAACTGTAAGACACTGATGAAAGAACTTCAAGATGACACAAACAGATGGAAACATATACCATGTTCTTGGATTGGAAGAATCAATATTGTTAAAATGACCATACTACCCAAGACAATCTACAAATTCGATACAATCCCTATCAAATTACCAATGGCATTTTTCACAGAAATAGAACAAAAAATTTTTTAATTCATATGGAAACACAAAAGACCCTGAATAGCAAAAACAATCTTGAGAAAGAAGAACAGAGCTGGAGAGACCATGCTCCCTGACTTCAGACTATATTACAAAGCTACAGTAATCAAAACAGTATGGTACTGGCACAAAAACAGACATCTAGATCAATGTTACAGGATAGAAAGCCCAGAAATAAACCCATGCACTTATGGTTAATTAATCTATGACAAAGAGGCAAGAATTTACAATGGAGAAAAGAAAGTCTCTTCAATAAGTGGTGCTGGGATAAGAAGACAGCTACATGTAAAAGAATGAACATAGAACATTCTCTAATACCGTATACAAGAATAAACTCAAAATGGATTAAAGACCTAAATGTAAGACTGGATAGTATGAAACTCCTAGAGGAAAACATTGGCAGAACACTGTTTGACATAAATCGCAGAAACATTGTTTTGGATTCATCTCCTAGAGTAATAGAAATAAAAAACAGAAATAAACAAATGGAACCTAATTAAACTTAAAAGTTTTGCATAGCAAAAGAAACCATAAACAAAATGAATAGACAACCTATGGACTGGGAGAAAATATTTGCAAACAATGCTACTGATGAGGGATTAATTTCCAAAATATACAAACAGCTCATACAGCTTAATATCAAAAAAACAAAGAACCCAATAAAAAAAATGGGCGGAAGACCTAAATAGACATTTCTCCAAAGAAGACATACAAATGGCCAACAGGCACTTGAAAAGATGCTCAATATTGCTAATTATTAGAGAAATGCAAATCAAAACTACAATGAGGTATCACTCTCACAGGTCAGAATGGCCATTATTAAAATGTCTATTAATACTAAAAGCTGGAGAAGGTGTGGAGAAAAAGGAACCCTCCTGCACTGTTGGTGGGAATGTAATTTGGTGCAGCCACTATGGAGAACAGTATGGAGGTTCCTTAAAAAACTAAAAATAGAGTTAATCATATGATCCTGCAATCCCACTCCTGGGCATATATCCAGAGAAAATTCTGATTTGAGAAGATACATGCATCCCAATGTTCACAGCCGCACTATTTATGGTAGCCAAGACATGGAAGCAACCTAAATGTCCATCAACAGATGAATGGATAAAGAATATTACTCAGCCATAAAAAGTGTGAAATAATGGCATCTGCAGCAATATGGATGGACCTAGAGATTATCATATTAAGTGAAGTAAATCAGACAGAGAAAGACAAATATCATATGATATCACTTACATGTGGAATCTAAAAAAAATGATACAAATGGACTTATTTACAAAATAAAAATAGACCCACAGAAATAGAAAACAAACTTATGGTTACCAAAGGGGATAGAAGGAGTGGGGGGAGATAAATTGGGAATTTGGGATTAACATATACACACTACTATATATAAAGTAGATAAACAACAGGGACCTACTGTATAGTACATGGAACTATATTCAGTATCTTATAATAATCTCTAATGGAAAAGAATCTGAAAAAGAATATATATATACATATACATGTATGTATGTGGTGTGTGTGTATAACTGAATCACTTTACTGTACACCTGAAACTAACACAGCATTGTAAATTAACTATACTTCAATTTAAAAAATGGTTTAAAAAAATTTGTTAATAAAAATAGCAAAGCAGTAAAAAAAACAACAAAAAAACAAACAACAAGAAAACGGTTTAATCTGACAAGACCTATGGACTTAACTACCATGCAAAAACTGCCTCCTAGTTACACCAATTTTTTTTTTTTTGGCCATGCTGCACGGCTTGCAGGATCTTAGTCTCCCGACCAGAGATCAAACCTGGGCCCTCAACAGTGAAAGTGCAGAGTCCTAACCACTGGACGGCCAGGAATTCCCTAGTTAGGCCAATCTTGCTAGTATGGTACATTAGAACCAAACCAAGCTCTTCATCCTCATCTCTGCTCCTTACATTCTAAAAACTGGACCCTTCAACCTGCTACTGTTGCACAAATGCTTTGCCCTTTCAACACTAAAATCATTTGCCTAGTATGGTGATCTACATAAGGCAGATGCTCAAAATATTTGTTTCTCTCTTCCACTCTTTATGACTCCTACCGATGTACATTCTGTTTCTTCTGCCTGTAATTTCCTTTCCCCTTTCTATGTCCAGCACATTCTGAATCACTTTTCAAAAGTCAGTTGGAATATTTCCTCCTCCCCCATCAAGCCTTCCAGACTGCCCTAGGAAGAGTTAGTTTTCTGCATCTCTTTACTCCCATAGCATACCTTTAATTCTTTCATAGTGGTCTTTAGCCCCTCATATTGCAATAAATCTATTTATAAGTCTATCTCCTAATATTCATCTACTGTGAACTCACTAGGGTCAGAGAGTGTCTTATTCACATCTGAATCTACCACCGTTAGTATACCTAACAAGTCCTCAAAATCATTATTGAATGAATAGTCTTTAAATCAATGACATAAATATATGTTATACAGGCTCTTATCTTTTTAGTTAGCTCTCCTGAAATCTAATTCTAGCCCCTGCTATTATTTTACATAATTAAAAGTGGAATGAGAAACATGTTAAGTATTGTAAAAATCACTCAAAGTGGTTTAGAGCTAACCAATATGGCAGCCACTAGCCACATGTGGCTATAAAGCCCTTGGAATATGGTAAATGAGAAATGAGATGTCCTGTAAATATAAAATACACACAGAAATTCAAACACTTAATTTAAAAAATAATATTAAATATTTCATTAATAATTTTTGTATTTATTACATATGTAAGTGGCATTTTGGATATATTAGGTTAAATAAAAAGTATTATTAAAATTAATTTGTTTCTACTTTTCTAATGTGACTACTAGGAAATTTTTAAATTAGATATGTGGCTTGCATTATATTTCTGCTGGGAAGTGCCAGTTTAGAGTTTATAATTTTACAGGGGTATTCACTGTGATTTGGGTAGGAAAACACCGGCCTGGGGAATCAGGAACCTCTCTCTTTCCTCCAAAGTCACATACATAAAGCAAGACAGAAGGAAGGAAAGAAAGGAAGTTACATTTTAACTAACAAACAGCTCAGTCAACAAGTTAATATATCACATGACTACAGATTTAGAGGATTAAAAAAATCATTACCTTTTCAACTTAACAACTAGTTATTCAGTCTTCCTTATATAATAATAATTTCACAACTGTTAATCAAACACTGAGAAGGCCCTGGCTGTGTCTGGAATTTAATACAGATAGGGAAAAATACTAAATGATAGCTAAAATACTAGGACTTCCTAAGGGAAGGCATTATCCAATAGAACTTAGATGAGAGGAACTTATATTTTATTAACCTTTTAATATTCCTGACATTTATGAGACGTCACCTCAAATTCTTACTGAAGAGAGCTAGAGAAGAAAAAAAGAGATACAGAAAGGAAAAGAAATGAAATGAAAGAAACAAGCAGGAAAGGGGAGGAAAGGAGAAGAAAAGAGAAAAGGAAAATAGAAAAGAAAAAATTTCAGAGTTCACACTCTCAATTTATAATGATCATTAAAGTTTATTTTTTATTAGGATAGAGACATTTCTACCATGGTGGTTCTACGGTTCTTAGAGGTCCTCTAGTCTAACTCTTAGTCAATTATTGAACTCTGCTCTGACAACCTCAACAAATCAGTGGAAGACACACTTTGCTAAGTTCAATCATCAGCACTAATAAGGTCTATATTGTAATTATGTTCCTCAGTTAATTTTTAGATTTCTTGGTAAATAGAAAGAATTATATAATTGTCACTGCTATATTTAAAGGAGGTTTATTTTATGGTAACTATAATAATATCAGTGGTTTTATTATTATGACAAAATTTCAAGGAAATGTGATTGTTATTTTCTAGATATTTCCTATAAAGGTTATTATAATCATAGCATGGTATGGTACAAAAATAACTGGTCAGAAAATTCAGAGATTTGAGCTTTTGTCAGCCTGTGTCTTTTTTTCCCTCACTTCAAAATCATGCAATAAAAATGATCACTCAACCCCCAGATTTTTTGCAAAGGTTATTATTTCATATTTATATTTTTAAGATAAAAAGCAGATAGTTCTTTAATGTAATCCAGGGTCACACTGTTCATTCCCATCTCAGATTTAAAAGACTTCAAAATTCTCTACAGTTTTCCTTGGTGTTAATAAACAGAGTTGTTTAGAAGAAAAAAAAAAAAACTGAAATTGCTATTGCAGAATCAAAACATGAAGAACATTTTCTCACCACTCCTCAACTGTTCAACCTCACAGAAGTGCGTTCCAGTGGGAGTATGAATAAATGCATGGACATGCTTAACTCCATTCTGAAAATTAGAAAAAAAAAATTATTTCCAGTAAAATTTCAACATATGTCATAAAGCCAATTTCTTTAATTAAACTGAGAGCACGAATAAGTGAGGTAACCTTTTCAAAACGTTTCCAAGGGACTTCTTCCACATAGACTTGAACTCGAATAACATGGTTAAAAGAAGAAAGGAAATGCTCACAGATATTCACTGCAAACGTTTCTATGCTTTTGATCTGTAAAAAGAAATAAATGTGAATGATCAGAAATACTTGCCCCACTTAAAAATCATTTTAAAATATCCATGGGACTCTCTTTCCTGATAAAGTGTTTTTTAGAATCAGAGAAACAAAGAATAAGAAAGAATTAGAGATGAATTGGTCCTAATCCCAATTTCTCACAAGGGCTCCTAAGTGTAGTTAATGGATCACCATCACCAGGTGAGACTATCCTGTTTTTAAAAGAAAACTGTGTGCAGGAGAGGATGTGTCTATCCATCAGTGGATGAGCAAAAAGGAACTTAACGTTCAGATTCTCCTCACGGTGAGCTCAGTCATCACCCATGGCAGCTAAAGTACTGCAGGATACTTCAAAACACTCTGCTCTCTTCATGAGGCTGGGAAACAGACCTCCCAGTTTCCCAAAGAAAAATGTTAATGAAGGGTCACTTCAGCTTCCTTGCCTTGCAAACAGGCCTTCTATTGACCATCCCCAGCTCTCCACCCCCATAAAGCAGCTCCCTTCTTCCATCCAAATTCTTCAGGTTAATCTCTAGGCAATGTTTTATGGTCCTAGTACAGTCTACAGATTATTTATGGCTTTGCCTATAATTAAGGTAGACTGTATAGGTTTCCCAAGGATAGTTTTGTTTTATACCTGTTGTCTCAGAATAATTATTAATAAGCATCCTATTTCACTCTGAAAAGTATCCTGGTTTGGATAAGAAATTATACAGTCACTCTATCTACAATGAATAAATTTAAATTGGTTTTAACATCCAGGTCCATTCTTTCACTTTTCTGTACTTCTCACATAGTACAGGAAATATAAGAATTTGTGTTATATAGAGACCCTCTTCTCTAACACAGTACAGAGCTTATTTTCAATTCATTTTTAAAGAAAGCAATGCTTTTTTCCATAGCCCTGCCTATACTTGCTGGGCCATTCTGATTAGCAAGAGAAAGGTTCAGGGTGTAGGCAGACCTTGCAGAAATAATATTTCAATTAGTTTGCTTGGGCTTCCCTGGTGGCACAGTGGTTAAGAATCTGCCTGCCAATTTAGGAGACACGGGTTCAAGCCCTGGTCTGGGAAGATCCCACATGCTGCAGAGCAACTAAGCCCGTGCACCACAACTACTGAGCCTGCGCTCTAGAGCCTGCGAGCCACAACTACTGAAGCCCGCGTGCCTAGAGCTCGTGCTCCGCAACAAGAGAAGCCACCACAATGAGAAGCCCGCGCACCGCAACGAAGAGTAGACCCCGCTCGCCGCAACTAGAGAAAGCCCGCATGCAGCAACAAAGACGCAATGCAGCCATAAATAAATAAATAAATAAGGTTCTAAAAAAAATTAGTTTGTTCATTTCGTGCATTACGGGTGTGAATTTCATGCAAAAGCATGAGAAAAGAAGCTTTCCAGTCTACATTTCTTGCCTTTCTAGACTTCTTAGTAAATAAAAAAATTATCTTGAATTGCCCAGAAATCTGCTGGTCATCCAGCACAGTTTCACTCACACTTAGAGAAACCTGAGGTAAAAGTGCTAAGAGATTAGAGTCTATCAGTTCCAAGACCCTTCTGAAAAGTACAACTACCACCAAATGTGGACACTAAGTGGTCACGGAGTTGGGAAAATCAGGAAGGTATTAAAAGTTGGACAGATCTCGAAATGTATCTGATACTTGATTTTCTTCTAGAGCAATACCAAGAAGAGAAATGGTACTTTCTTCTATAAATGCACATCATTCTAAAAGAAAAAAATAATAGGACTCAAATAATTGCATGACAAAAATGTGTAAAATTCTATTCTGAAATCTTCTCAGGGCCTTGATTTGCCAATGATCCTAATTAAGAGATAACGTAAATTTGTCAAGTAGGATTCTCTGCCTAAAAGATGTTGTAGTGAGTTGAGAACCAAGAAAAGAGAACAAATGGGAAAAAAAGAAGAAAAGAAAAGAGAATAAAAAGGTGAGTTTAAAAAAAAAAAGCAAGATTTTCTGTAAAGCTTAGACTTTTAGAATAGAAAAGGAATTTTTTTCAATGGTTTAAATGTAGAAATAGGGTTAAAAAGTACAGGGAACTTGAAATAAGCAAGTAGTATCCTCATAATATAGTACAGTGATTTCTGCATCCAGATGGGCAGCATCTAAGAAGTAGAATGACGCATACGCCTTTGAACTTTGCCAGGACATGAACTGTGTTCTTGATGGTGTCTGTAGGGATGAGGTCTGAATTGTCTCCATGCAGGTAATCTTTTTTGGAGCTCAGAGTAAGTTGCACTGAAGTTGCCACTTCTTTAATGCTGTGATATTTTCCATCTCGCTGAATATGGAGAATTTTTACCATATCCTTCCCATAGCCAGTTTGGACAAGCTCCACCTCATCATTCTGCAATGAAAACAGTCATCTTAATGAAGAAGGCTAAATGAAAACAAGAAGTCAACTTCAATTTCTTTAAGCCTTAATTTTATCATGTAATCATGAAAGGTAAGAGTCAGAGTATTCCTGAAAGAAAGATCATGCCTTACCTTTGAAGGAGAATGGGAATTTGTATGGAGAAAAGAGAATCACAAGGAACAGATGAAAATATATCAGATTGGCCTGAAGAGAGACAGGTAGATGGCTTTCTTGATAATAATAAGCAACAACAATAATAACCATACCTCCTGAGCCAAACTATTTACTCTTATTTAATCTCTACTAACTTAATCCTTATATCAGCCCTGTGAACTAATATTATTCCCATTTTGCAGAGGGAGAAACTGAGGTTCAAAGAATTTAGGTGACTTACCCCAGTTAGTAAAGGATAGAGCCAAGAATTCACCCTCAGCTCTGTTGACTCCAAATTGTGTACTTCTAACTACTACATAAACTGCCTTCCTCTATAAAATCTTTTGACTATATTAACTGGAAATAATTATATCCCCTTTTTTATAGAGAGTAGTATTCTGGAGAAACTGCCCTGTGATCAATAAAAACAATTTGAAAATTGCTTCTTCTACTTGCTACCAGGAAGAAGAGTAATTAGTGACAGGGTCTAGACTACCTTCAGCAGTACAGAGCCAGAGCCAAATGGCTGCAAGGAAAGCTATGCTTTTAGCGAAGAAACACTTAATAAAAGCCTGTGACTGATTCATTAGTATCCCTGTCTGAAGCTGGAGCCCTCGCTAGTGAATACGTCCATCTCCACTGCTAGACTCTATAAGACTTGTCCCTGGGCTTTATTGGTGTTTGAGAGAAGAGGCAGGAGGGAGCAGAGGGACAGGAAAACCTATTTTATTTAGCATGAAAGTTAACATTAAAATGGTAGTGAGAGAAGGTGACAAAAATAAAAGTAAACCAAAAACAACATGCAGTGAGAATCTGGGGAGGGTCGCAAAGAAGAAATCTCGTCTGCGAATCCCACGTAGGCGATATGCTCAGATAGGCCAAGGGCTGCCTAAATATCTACCCGCATAAAAAAAATCACCAAATCCCTTGGGAGGAATTTAAAAATTCTTGCCAACATCAGAAATTATTGTCATATTCTTAATCAAAGTGGGGTAGTGAAGGTTGCCTTAAATCTTGGGGATAGAGCCTGGTAGGGCATGCTGCTGTTGGTTATTGAACATACCCTGAAGGTCTGTGGTGTCTGAATTCAGTGCTTCCTCTGCAGGAGGGACACATGTAAGGGACAGCTCTTGGAGAGGCCCCTTGGATGCATCTGACCCAATCTTTGGGGGACTCATCTTCAAGAAAAGTATCAATAAGAAAACCTAAAGAGCAGACTTACAGGATCCTAATAAGAACTATAATGCTGACAGGGAAAGAGGCACAGTTGTGTGACTGCAGTGGCTTTGAAATCAGACCAGGTCCAAATTCTGCCTTACCACTTACAGCTTTGTGTCTTGTGACATATAATTTGATGTCCCTGAGCCTCAGTTTCCCGCTTTGTACAAATGGAGATAACTGCCCCTACAAGTAGAGTTGCTGGTGAATGTGAAAGGGCTGGCTGGCTCAGTCCCTGGTACCTGGTGGTGCAGTGAGGTCAACCCCAGTAAGAGTGGCCATGTCAGGCCTGGCTGTGGATGTAGCAGCAGAAGAGATAACAGAGGGGCACTTGATTAAGGGCACTAGTTTTTAGAGTGGGGAGCACTGCTGGAAACAGCAGAAGGAAGACTCTGGCATGTCTCGAACCGCAAGGGATTCTACCCGGGCCAGGGAGGCACTTGGCTGGCTTGGGGTCCCTGGATGGTATGGGCTGAGGTCCAGGACCAAAGGTCTCTGAGACCTTCCATCATCCTCGGCACACAGCAGGACTTAACAAATGTTACTCCTCAGTCCCATCCCCTGCCACTAAATACCCAAGTAGGTTAGTCTGTTGAAAGCAAGTGGTACCCATGAGATACAGAGTAAGGTTAAATGATAGCTACCCTTCATTTCCCTACCCCTGCTCATCAGTTCAGCTTCATATCTTGCCACACCCTATTTCAAACTCCACTTCAGCTATCCTGAGCTAATTATGGTCACCCAGGCCCTGCATGTGTTCTTCTTTGCCTGTAAGCCTTTGAATTTACTATTACCTCTTTCTTGAACATTCTTTCTCTTCCTTGCTACCCAACTACCAATCTCTTTACCTGCCTAACTTCTTCTGACTCAACTTCTTTAAGTCTCAGATGTCTATTCCTCTAGGTAATTTGCCCCAGCCCTTCAAGTCTGGAGTAGGTGCCCCTTCTATGTGCTCTCAAAATGCTCTGTTTTTGCCTTATCAGAGTCTTTATCAAATCACATTACAATAGCCTCTTCATGGGTCTGATTTGTTCAAAAACAGTAAACTATGAAAGCAGAAACAATTTCTATCTTGGTCGCCATGGCAACCCCAGTGCTCAGCAGAATGCTTGGAACACAATTGGTGCTTAATAAATGTATCATGAATGACCGAATGCTGCCCCACCACCTGCACCTCTTGTGTAGTGACATGGAATAGTTCATGAAAATACCCCAAAGATTGCAATACAGGAAAAGCTGCTTCAGCTCAGACCCCAATCAGGAAGTTCCTCTTCCTGGGAAAGTGAGGAAAGCAACTTCTGCCCTCTGGTCACCACAGCCTGGAGATCACAGGCACAGCTGGCTGGAGAATAAAGGGCCAGGAAGGGCAGAATCGCAGGTAGACAAAGTTACTGACACAGCACAAAGTGTTCACATTGCTAATAAGACAGAGCATTCTAGCACCGTGCAGCTATCCTGGGGTTCATGCAAGACACACGCGGGAGAGGTCAGCACTCTTTAGCAAGCTCCCTCCTGACTGTGACGCTCTGGCAAAGGCTGAGTAATCATGTGCACTGAGAAAAGAGTCAGAATAAAGAGGACATAACCATCCGAGACTGGAGCAGGATGGAACAAGAACGGTGTGGGACACCCAAGAGTCCCTCAGCAGGACCTGACAGAACAGATAACAGCCCAGGCCAGACTGAGGCTGTTCTCATCAATAAGACCTCCCCGGTTCTGCAGTCTGAGAAACCGGAAGTAGGTGCCAGAATCCTATTGTGTATAATGCACAGTGTAGGGCGGGGATCCATGTCCAAGATAACCGTACAGTAAAATCCCAAGGTTGCTCTCATCTGGAGGGTGGGCGGGTAGCTGAGAGGATGGAGTCAGGCCAAGTGTGAGTCTCTGTTCCACCACCTATTAGCTCTGTGAATGGCGGCAAATTTCTTCATTTATAAAATTAATAATAGTAGTGCCCATCTAGCAGGATTGCTGTGAGGATTACAGGACAAAAAAACATAAAGTACTTAGAAAAGTGCCTGGCAAATAAGAAATGTTCAATAAATGTAGCTATGACTATCATTGATAAATAATAATTACGTCATATTTTGCATCAAAGGGTCCTTCCAGTTACTGTTAGAGAGCAATAGTCAGACGACTGTACACCAGTCCAGAGCTAGGGTGGCTAATATCAAAGACTGCTGCTATGATATGGCCTACTTCTGCCTTCATACTTTGGTTGTCTTTCCTCAGGCTTGTGTGGCTTGAGGGAACAAAGTCATAAAAGGAAACAATTTCCTAGAGTAATACTCTGGACAAAATGTCAGTAGGAGTAAATCTATACTTGGCTCTACACAAGAAAAATTCCCTTTTCTTAGACATGTCTTCAAATATAAAGGGATAGAGAATCACTGATTGCCTGCAAGTAATGTTGGAGAGAACTCTGAGAGATTTTAAATGAATCTTACGCATCTTCGCTTAGATACTGAGTGTTCTCTTATTTCCACGTCATATTGAAAGTGATGTAGGTTGTCACTACAGGTCTAGGAGTTCTTAGCCTGGAGTCTGTTAATCTCTACAAGGCCCAGTGGATGGATTTGAGGTGGAAAAAATATTAGGAAAGATAAGGGAAAACTTTTATAGATTTTAATTTTAAAATGACTAGAATTTTCTCTCAAGTATTCGAAGAGCTTTTGTAAGCATATCTCTACCCTCCATAACAGAGGGAAATACAGAAGTGCTAGCTATTTTGGACCCATCACACATATTTAAATATTAATTCAGTTGCAGTGTGCAGTGATAGATGGAAGAACTATGCATGGAGACATGCCCCCCTCTCTATCTTTGGAATGTGCTAGAGAAGTTCTTTCAATTTTCCACCTAGATTTTTCCTTTGCCTGGCTATTTTCTTGGGCATTTGTGAACGAGAAGACTTCTGAGAAAAACGTTGAACTAATATGAGAAAAAGGGGCACTCATATGAACCATCTTAATATCACTCTGTTGGATCTTAATAATACATAAAGATAAGAACAATAATGATGAATAATAATCTTAGAGGCATCTGGTATTTTTTGGCTGCTTAGGATCAACTAAATCTCAGATGGAAAAATATTGATATCTGCTAGCAAATGTCATGTTGCTTTAGGCTGTAGAGTGGCTTATTTTTACTATCAAGGGGGGATATGCCTTGAGTTATGTTCAAAGTGTGACTCCAAAGGGATTTGTCAAGCAGATGTTTCAAGCACAATATAATGACTCATATGCATAATTATTGCAGAAAGGGCGACCTGTCACCTAATGAAGACTCCATCTACAGGTGTTCCGTTATTTTCATACTTCTGCCTATTACAAAGGATGAGAGACTCATCACTAAATGTCAAGGGAAATGCTAATTTTCTTCTTGCCAGCCTCTCCATAGTACCAATAGCCTTAGGGTAGGGAACTGGAACAAGGCCTCAGGAGCCTCTAGGAATAGGAGCGGAAAACCTCACAGCGAAGAATTGATGGAGACCTCCAAACATGCAGTTGGAAGGAAATTCTACTGAAATGCATACACTGAAAGATTTCTCTTTCCTAATGTATAAGACTTGAAAATAAAAATAATAGTAGCAACGATTTAGTGAGGGTTTGATGGGAAATTTCTATATATGAGTTCCTCTAACCCTTTACAAGAACCCTGTGAAGCAGATATCCTTAACCAAGTTTTACAAAGGAAGACACTAGGGTTAGGTAACTTGCCAAGATCACACAGTTACTGGGTGACAGAGGGAGGAGGAGTACCTCGACCATTTGCCCCAAAGTGACACGTTCTTTCTCACCATGTCAGAGTCCCTGCACTCATTAGGGAGAGAAAGGAAGCATTCTGATCCCTCCCAGAAGGAGGGAAGTGGGCATGCTACTGCAGAAACTTGCATTTCTATACCATTTAAAAACTTTCTATCCAGTAAAAACCTATATTATCTTATCTATTCCTCACAAAAACGCTGTGATTTGGTGGGAAGGACCCTTATTTTAATATAAACTAGATCAGTGATGTTAAGTGAGCTTTCCAAAGTCACACAGCTGACAGACAGACTGATACAGTGTAAAGGGCCCTACTGAGACTGAACAGTGTTATTCTACCTACACTATACTAGGCAGAACTTACCCCAAACTGGGAGATGCCCCCTGCTCAAACCATTGGTTTTTCTAGCACTTCAGTCATTTTTCTAAATTACAGATAAATTCTAAGCTCAGATGAATTCTGTGTTTATTGCAGGTTTGTTTAAACTGTGAAATAAGGGAAGGAAAGAAGAGTGATTGCCCTCTGGGGCAGGATTAAAATTCAGCTCCGTGCCTTCAACAACGGGGCACCACTTTTGAGTTGAACATTGACATTTTTCTGGATCAGGACCATTGAAAACATGAGTAATGGAGGCTTATTTGTGGTCAATAGAACCATATCACTAAAGGACTGTTTTCAGTCCATCTGCAAAGACAAAGAAATAACTGCATCATGATAGAAAAGAAACAAGGTAAGAAGGAACCAACATTTAATGAGCACCAGTTATGTGCTGGAGGCTATGTACGCAGCATCTCACCGAATCCTGATAGCATTTTGTAAAGGTGCAGCTCATGAGTCCCACCTTTAGAAAAGGAAGCTGACACTCATGAGGTTAAATAGTTTGGTCAAAACTGCGTGGCTAATGAGAGGTAGGACCAGGCATGGACCCAGGTTTGCCTGATTATTTTTATGATACTCAGCTATCTCCCTGATATAACATTATAGTGAAGTTCTTTATAATGGGATTTTACCTACATACCCACATTTATTTGTTTCTCTGATTAGATTTAATTCATTCTAAAATCTGCATAACCCCAAAACTGAAGTCTCTGAAACCTTTTTCATTCAATCCATACATTCATCTCTATTTATTTAATTCCTTTTAGTGACAAGCACCGTGGTAAGTGCTGGAGATAAACAGCAAACAAGGCAGTCACTATTCTGCCCTGATAGAGATTAGAACGAACTTTAGAGTAGAATAAACTTTTCTGGTAAAGAATCAAAGAGTATTTTAGGTTTTACAGGCTGTATGATCTCTGTTGCAACTACTTAGCTCTGCCATTATGGCATAAAGTAGCTATACATAGTACATAAATGAATGAGTGTGACTGTATTCCAATAAAACTTTATTTACAGGAACAGACAGTGGGCCAGATTTGACCCACAGGAGTTTGCTGACCTCTGCTTTCTAGAGGAACTTCAGAAAAGAAACCAAGTATTTAGAACACATTGTGATAATTACTCTAATTGAAAAAATACAATGGGTTTTGGGACTATATTGTAAGGGACACCTAAGCTGGATTGAGAGAGATGGGGGATGGCTTCCAGGAGGAACTGGTATCCACAAAGCCCCCTAAGTGATGAGTAGGAATTAACCAAATAAAACTGTCTGGTCCTCTTCCACTTATTCTACTTATATTTCCCTTTAACCACATTTTTCATGAACAATTCTTTATTTTACAAATGCCTGAGTCATTTTGTTTGTCTCATCCCATTTCATCAAAATAATGATGCAACAAGCATTCAGCTTTCTGTCACATTCTAGATTTTACTCTGTATATTAACAGTCTTATAACAGTTTGAACAAAAATAAAGTTGAACTTAGATATGAAAATTTTATGGTATGTAAACCATACCTCAAAAAGTTATTGAGGATAAATAAATAAAGCCAACAGTCTAACTCCCAGGAGTCCTCACAGGATGACTGCACTTTGATGAAGCCAGCACAGACCAGGGTCTGGAGAAACCCAGCTTTATCTCAACCTCAAATTCTCACACATAAAGCTTTAAGGAACATGAACTCATAACCAAAAATCAAAGGTACACATGGTAGCAAAGTATCATGAGAGAGAGTCATAGAAATAACAGGTAGCAAAGTCTGACCGGCAACGATTGGAATTATCAGACACAAAATAAAAGTCATATATTTAATATTTTTGCAGAAATGAAAGAGAAGGTTGAATAGCTTCTCTCGAGCAAGAAATAAGGCACTATAAACAAGACAAAGAAAATTTGAAAAATAACCCAACAGAACTTCTAGAAATGCACTAATAAGTGGATTAAGAAACAGATTGAACACAACTGAAGAAAGAACTAGTTATTTGTAAGAGGTAGAGTAACAGATTAATCTTGCCAAAGAGAGAATTAGAGAACTGGGAGACTGATCCAAGTAAAGAATCAGGGATTAATGCAGACACACACGAGATAGAATACATGAGAGAGACATAAAATGAACTAGAAATGAACTTATTTACAAAACAGAAACAGACTCAAAGACACAGAAAACAAACTTATGGTTACCAAAGCGGAAAGGTTGGGGGGAGGGATAAATTAGGATTTGGGGAGTAACTTATGTACACTACTATATATAAAATAGATAAACAACAAGGACCTGTTGTATAGCACAGGAACTCTACTCAATATTTTGTAATATAACCTACATGGGAAAAGAATCTGAAAAAGAATATATATATTCAGCTACTTTTGAGCTGAACATTGACTTTTATCTAGATCAGAATATATATATTCTTTTTCAGATTCTTTTCCCATGTAGGTTAGTACAAAATATTGAGTAGAGTTCCCTGTGCTATACAGTAGGTCCATGTTGTACGTTAAGAAAACCATAATTCAAAAAGAGACATATACCACAATGTTCACTGCAGCACTACTTACAGTAGCCAGGACGTGGAAGCAACCTAAGTGTCCATCGACAGATGAATGGATAAAGAAGATGTGGCACATATATACAATGGAATATTACTCAGCCATAAAAAGAAACAAAATTGAGTTATTTGTAGTGAGGTGGATGGACTTAGAGTCTGTCATACAGAGTGAAGTAAGTCAGAAAGAGGAAAACAAATACCATATACTAACACACATATATGGAATCTAAAAAGAAAAAAAAATGGTTCTGATGAACCTAGGGGCAGGACAGGAATAAAGACGCAGACATAGAGAATGGACTTGAGGACACGGGGAGGGGGAACGGTAAGCTGGGACGAACTGAGAGAGTAGCATTGACATATATACACTACCAAATGTAAAATAGATAGCTAGTGGGAAGCAGCCGCATAGCACAGGGAGTTCAGCTCGCTGCTTTGTGACCACATAGAGGGGTGGGATAGGGAGGGTGGGAGGGAGACGCAAGGGGGAGGGAATATGGCGTTATATGTATACATATAGCTGATTCACTTTGCTATACAGCAGAAAGTAACACAACATTGTAAAGCAATTATACTCCAATAAAGATGTTTAAAAAAAGGATATATATATATTCTTTACTGTGCACCTGAAACTAACACAACATTGTAAATCAACTACAATTAAAAAAAGTTTTTAAAGAATAGTATTAAAAATGTACTAGAAAGATATGATAGAGAGAATGTGGAAGAGGCAAAATTTGAAGAGATCAAGACTGAGATTTTCACAACTAGAGATTATCATACTAAGCGAAGTAAGTCTGAAAAAGAAAGGCAAATGCCATATGATATCACTTATATGTGTGGAATCTAAAATATGATACAAATGAACCTATCTACGAAATGGAAACAGAATCATGGACATAGAGAACAGACTGGTGGTTGCCAAGGGGGAGAGGGTTGAGGGAGGGATAGAGTGGGAGGTTTGGGTTAGCAGATGTAAGCTTTTATATAGAGAATGGATAAACAACAAGGTCCCAGTGTATAGCACAGAGAACTATATTCACTATCCTATGATAAACCATAATGGAAAAGACTATTAAAAAAAAAGAATATGTATGTATAACGGAATTACTTTGCTGTACAGCGGTAATTAACACAACATTGTAAACTGTACTTAAATTAAAAAAAAAAGACTGAGATTTTCTAGGATTATTGGATGAATGAATGCAAACTTCCAACCATTAAAAAAGAAGCCCATTACCAAGTAAAGTACTCGTCTTTGTTCACTATACTTGGCCAAATTACAATGAAGGGATTTTCTACTATTTCTACTCTATAGAGGTAATCACGTCGTGAAGGAGACGTGATGTTTTCATAATACTGTACTAATTGGGCTTCAAAAGTGGGTAATGTGAAAAACATTCTGCTCAGTTTCCATTTTCTCCATCCACCAAATTCACTGTGCTTCCTTCCACGACATTACTTTGCTGTTGTTAGTAAAAACCCAGGACACACTGGAATCTAGGCTTTAGGGTAATGTTGAAATCCCTGGAACCCCTCAACCACCGGTACAGTGTTTGACACCTAGTGATTGCATAAGAAAGGTTGTTGACTGACAATCAGCATGATCAGGTCAGCAACAACGGGAGATTAAGAAAGCTTATTGAAAGTGACATCTGAAAGGAAAGAACCTAATTAATTGCATTTTTCCAGACCTTGAAATACATTTGGCTTTAGCAAAACCATCCTAAGACAGATATCCTGTAGCTCAATCACAGGAAGGGCTCAGGTTGTAGTAAAAATAATCTTAGCTAACACTTATGGATCATTTACTATTTGCCAGGCACTGTGCTAAGCGTGTAATGAGGAGAAAACGGGAATTATTTTATATCCTATTCAACAAATGTTCTTTAGCCTACGTAAATGAAAACAAGTTGCTTGCATTCTGTATATGAGTCAATGAATCCTAAGCCTAGTGTGCTCACCTATTATCATTATAATACCAAAAGTTATCACAAGATAAAATTAAATTTATTTCACTTTAACTTGGAAAAGTAAACTTCATGCTATGAAATTTTTTTAAAAACTGATGAAATTTTGGGGTTGCTGAAATCCTTTTTTTTCTGAGTGCAGTAAACACATACATTAAATAAAATGATACCCATGGAGGAATGGTCAGAAAAATGCTTCTCGGTTTACCAGTTTGGTAGGTTGTGAAACCAGATACAGCACACGTTGGCCTCAGGGCAGCAAGTCTCAAAGTTTAGGGTGCAGCAACATCACCAAAAAACTTGTAAATAGTGTAGATTCTTGAGCCCAACTGGAAGAATTCTTATTTAGCAGGTTTGGGTTGAGGTCCCTTTTTGCCAGCACCACAGGAAAATGTGGGCAGGTGGTCCATAACATTCCTCACAAAATTCTGTTTTAGGAGAAAGAGCTCTAAGCCCTTCGTTTTTTATGAAGCCCAAGAATCCTGAACAACACCAGCTCAACCATAGAAGTGATCCAGTTTGCAAGGGTCCAATTTAGTCTGAATACCTAAGCGACTCTGATCTGGATCCGTAAGCAAAGGGACAGATCAGAGCCATAATGATTTTCAGGCATAAAGTAAACTGCTATTTATTATTACAGCATCTTTAATAATTGATTCAAAGGCATCATGCACTTAAAGAAATGTTTTCATCTGCCTATCTACTTCTTCCCTCCTCCAAAAAGAGAATGGTCTCACCTTTTTATAGTCATGGAAATGAGCCATTTTCCCTTTGCCTTCAACTTCAGATTCAGTTTCAAGAATGGGAAAGAATAATTTGGGCAAAACAGATGCTTGTAACATTTTTATTTGATCTGAAGCATGAGCGGTCAATATGTTTACCTGATTGCATTGCAACCAATTGGACACCAAGGCCTCTCTGAAGTAAAGCACCATGCTGAGTGGCTAAAACCAGGAGGTGGAGAGGCTATGTAAACATCTTCAGTAAAATACAACTGAATTTGCTCTTTCTTTGAAGCAAGCCTTTGAAGTACCCTTTAGGAAATGTTTCCTTAAGATAGAGAATATTACAAGTGATAGATCCTAATTATTACTAAGATAGATACAAAGTTTTGTCATTTCTGTGTAATGTCTGAAACACAAACATTTGCTCTCACTCATAGAGAGACAATCATAAGGGGAAAAACATGAGACAGATTTTATTCAACATCTATTTATCAATCCAGAGTTCTCCTGTCTACTGAATTTCATACTACATGATGTTTACTCCCAAGAGTTAACTATACATCCCTTTTTTTCTCACCAGGACTTTTTGATGACATTGCAAACTATTCAGCAGTCAACAATTCAGCACAAAGGCGTTCGGAGTCACGCTGGCATGTTGTGACAGAATCACACAATTACATGGGATTCGTCCCATTCTGAAAATGCCTAAACAGCAAATGGCAGAAGTAAATGGAATCAAATGTCAGAGCCAGCACAGTCTGAGAGACTTGAAACTCAGACTCCACGATCCATGGGGGAAAGTTTCCTGCTGTGCCATGGAATAAAGGTGCCAGATAGAAAATGACAGCAAGACTTCTAAGAGCACCCCTGGCTTTGCTCTTCCTTGGCCTCTTTGGGATCCTGAAGGCGACAACAATATCGTGCAGAAACGAGGAAGGTGAAGCTGTGGATTGGTAGGTAAATGAAATGTGAGGCTTGGTGCGTGCAGATAGAAAGCCAGAGTACTGGTGGCTAACTGGCGCACTGTGAAGTTCAGGAGGCTTCCACTCCACCTCTCCCCTTAAGAAGAAAGCAAGTTGAAGTGTGTAAATGAGCCACGTATCCAGATAGGGGTAGGCTTCTGAATGAGGGAGCTTCCCTTTGAGAAGGAGCTTAGCAGCCCCTCGTGGGCCTGATTCATGCTCTCAGCAGGGCAAGGCTGGTGGCCACAGAGGTGCATTAGAGCTGACAGCTTCTCTCAGTTGGCAATTTCCTTTAATTGCATTGTGGCTTTCCCAACAGAACCCTTCCAACATCCTTTTAGAGTTGATGAAGGAGAGAGGTTAATTTTTCCCTGACACTGGAGCGTCTCCTTATGTGAAGGAGAAAGAGGGCTTGATGGTACAGAGCACTGTTTGGTTAACCTTGTTTACTGGACAGCACAGGCAGCTGTTGGAGTGGGTGGTAGGTCACCAGTCTCCTGCAGTGTCAAACAGACGAAACGCAGCTTTGCGTGACAGTCATGGATTCTCCGAAAGCTTTAATCACTTTTTCACTCTTTAATTAGGGTGTTTAGGTTTGCCTTTATGGTTGGCAGCAAGCTTTGTGTAAACTTCAGGCTAGAGAACATAGATCCACTCAATCGGTCTCTCAGCAAACAGTTACTGAGCTCACACCAGCCCTGTGCTGAGTGTTGAAAATACAAATATGAACAAAACATAGTTCTTACCCTTGAGGAGCTCATAGTTATGTGGTAAGGGCATATATGGGGCATTAGATGGGGCATTGGGGAGGATAGAGCCCAGAAGACTTCTCTGGGGAAGTACTGGGCTGGCCAAAAAGTTCGTTCGGGTTTTTCCATACCATCGCACAGAAAAACCTGAACAAATTTTTTGGCAAACCCAATAGTTTGGAGCTAAGTTTTGAGAACAATTATGAGTTAGTTAGAAAAACAAGGGAGATGCAAGGGCATCTCAGGCCAATGAAGAAGCAATGAGGAGGTCCAGAGGCAATAAGCAGTGGGGAGAGTTTGGAAGCAGTTAAGTAAAGTTGGCGCTTCGGGAGAATGTGGGGAAATGGCAGGAGGGGAGAGGGGAGCTTAGAGAGATAGGTGAGAGCCAGGTCATGAGGGGCTTCATGTGCTGAACTGCTGAGTCTGAACTTGACCTTGAAAGGGAGCTACTGAGAGACTTCAAGTGGGGACTTGATAAAGTCAGATTTGCATTTTAGCAAGCCCACTGGCAGTACTCTGAAGGCCAGCTGGCTGGGGACTAGCCTAGAGTCATGGAAACCAATAGGACTTCGGCAGTGTTACAGGTGAGAAGAAGTATGGACCCGAGTTAAAGAAGAGGAAATAGAGAGGAAGAACGCCCTGAGAGGACTTGGTAATGGATAGGCACAGGGTAGTAGGAGAGAGGAAGAAGTTAAGAAAGACTTGCAGGTTGCTGGCTTCTGTGACTGTGTGGATGTGTTCCCTAAGAGCAGGGGATGCGTAAAGTTGTCGCAAAATATTATGAACTTGGTTTCGAAAATATGGAGTTGGAGGTCTCTGAGACATCTTTGTATTTGGGTTTATCTAGACCTCAGCATAGAGATCTGGGCTAGAAATAGATTCAGAAATCTTCAGATTATAATTGGAGATGGTCACCTAAGGAAAATGTTTAAAAGCACTAGTCCTTAATTGGTGTGCCATGATAGTTGACGAACATTTCACTGGTGGGCCACCAAATTGTGATCAATATACAAAATTTATTTTTGCCACAACTGAATGGACATATTACTTAGCAATATCTGTCAGAGAGAATGCTGAGCTAAGCAGACAGGGAGGTACAGTCTCGAGCTGCTACAACTACCTGCGAGAGTTAAAGGGCAGAGGAACATGAGGTCAGCATCAAAGAATAATTTCATGTTTCGTGCCATGTGTGAGGACCTGGCCCTGAGAGTAAGAAAGCCTGGACAGGGCAGGAAAGAGCATAAATGGAAGCATAAGACTGATGAGAACCAAGTGAACGTTGAAGCTTTTCTCGGCAGTGTGAGACACTGTTGTGTGGTAATAGTGAATGCATTACAATGTTTGGTCCAGTGTGAGTATTTGAGGGTTAATCGTGGGGTTTGTGCTATTAAAGAGTGTTTGGCTAGACCGGGTCGATTTTGCTTTCCAGGTACTTTTGACAATGTCTGGAGACATTTTTGATTGGCACGACCTGGGGAGTACTATTGACATCTAATAGGAAGAGGCCAGGGATACTACAATGCACAGAGCAGGCTCCCAGAGGACAATGGGGCCCAAAATGTGAATACAGCACATTGAGAAACCCTGGGCTAGATGATCCAAGAATGGCTGAATGCCATGTGGGTCTAACAACCTCTGTTCCCTGTGAGATAACCAAAGGAGATATACAGATAGGAGACAATAGTAAAGAAAGAGAGGCATTTACTTAATTGGCTGGTCTTCGACCTGAATCCTCAATGCAGAGCATTCTGATAAACTGAGCTGAAGAATGTGGCTTAGGCCAGAGGCTCAAGAAAGCCTCCACTGACTCTGATGCCTAAACCCAAATTTCAGACCCAGCCAGCCCACTACAAAGAGATGAGCACGCCAAGCACCTAAGGCAGCAGAGAAAAACATACCTAAGACCTCTCTAGTCCAGGCCTGGGCCTTGACATTCTCCCCACTGCAGCCTTATAGAATGAAGAAAGAACAGAGAAGCCATTCTCAAAGTATGCGAACTTCTACTATGGGGATCCCACCCCCCAGGCCAGTAAATGTTTTTAGAACTTGTACAGTCAGATTTGCATTTCCTTCATTGGGAAGGAGCAACAGTAAGGGTGGAAAAAGAGGCAGAGAGCTTGCGCAAATCCCCTTCCTGAGACTTAGAGGCCTTCTGTGAAACATAAGTGAAATGATACATTTAAGTGCTTGACACAGTGGCTGCCATCAGGGAAACAGTTAGTAAATGTTAGTAATTCATAATTATTTCCTTTGTTAGGTTTACATTTTATAAGTTGCCTAAAAGGCAAGACAAGGAAAGTAGAGAGACTGGGGTAGAGTACTTATACCTAGACTCTGCAACCAGAAGCTGGAGAAGGAGCAAGCAACTAATGAATACCACCAAGAGTGTTTTGGGAAGGACATTACAACAGCTATATGAAGCACATGCTTCCGAGGTATGTTATAGTTAATCATTTATTTGAATCATATAAAATGCATAATACAGACTCCAAGGCTTCCAAAAGATGTTAACTCCTTGTCTACCCAATGCCCAATCCTAGCAACTGGAAGTAAGCTAGCTCAGAATCTGAATCAATCTAACTAAGACCTTAGGGAATACGTCAACATACTCCATAGCAATGCCAAATTGTTGATACGTTCGGCACTATGTCCAATGGCATCACTGGGCAAAGTGTGAACTAATTACGTATTGAAATCTTCTGGCTGCCAAACTCTGCCAATGTGCTCAGTACTTGCTATCTTACTCCTTTAATGGAAATAGAGAGAAGAGCCCTCTCCTATGACAATGCAATATAGATCTGTGATCAATATGCCATGAGTTATGGGTTGTTTAAGCCATGGTGGGATGAGTTTGGTGGGAAAAGTAAAGGGTTCCACTTGGTCTTCCTTTTAACTAATCATTTTCAAAATAGTAGGTTGAGAGCTAGGGCTCTAGTTCAAGGCCCTGGAACTAACTTGCCTGAATATGGAGCTTAAACCTTCTATCGGGACTCCATCAGGCAATGAGTTAACTGCCTCAATGTGGGCAGTCTCCCAACATTCCAGACACCATCTGCTGTTCAGTTACAAGATACTGCTTTTCAACCAGGGGTGACAAGTAAAATCGAACAATAATTAACATCCAATTATACTCATCTATGCATTTCCTAACAATAATTTATAGAGAAGTAAATATGTAAAATAACTCAGCACTTACAACGTGTTTGGTCTTTACATATGTCAACTAATTTAATCCCCACAGCAATACTGAGTTATACTCTAGCACCACTGCATATGTCTATTTGAGCATTTACTGAAAATGTGCAGAGAGCTATCACCTTGTGCACAAATATTCACTTTATTCACCTGTCATTAAGACCAGCCTTCGGAGCCAAGTTACAAAGTCAAAACTTATTTGTAAGCTGTTTGAGTACATGTGATGTTCCAAACACTGTCCTAGAGGCTTTTAGAAATTGTTCATTCTCAGCAACATCCCTGTTTTGAATTAATCGATTATTCTGTAAAAGCAAAACTACCAGTAGCTGCTTGTGCTTTCCAAGGTTGGGGATGGAAAACCTGGAGTATAACCCATCAGTGAGAAAATAAACACATTCTTCCCCTCCCAATCGCAGACTGCCCAAGAAGAGAAAGGCCAGAGCAACATTGCAAAGCCTCTGTCATTTATCTTATTTGGGAAACTATAATAATGATCTTTGGAAGTGCAAAAGTAGCCCCAGAGCCTAGGAGGGTGTGAGAGCTAAACTGCTCTGCAAAATAAAGAAGGGGTAGATGGGAGCTAGGAATTAAAAAGTATACAAAACTTGGAGGGAGATTGGAGGCAGGTCAGCTTGGTGATGTAAAACCATTCAATGTTTCATACCTTCAGTAAAACCTGCTCACACGCAATGTCTTGAGTGGTGGATTCTGGGAAGAAAATGACAGTAAAGGGGCTGATTTCCATGTCTGATTGGCATGGAGCCCAAAGAAGAACAACCGAAAAGACTGAGTGTTCTTTGGAATTTGGAACTATGTGCCAGAAGTGACTATGAGAACACAACTTCCCCACCTTCTGATCTGGAATTGAACTTCTGACAGAGAGTAGAATGCGAGATCAGACCAACTGGTTTTAAATCTCAAATGTCACGTTATGCCAATATCGGGTTTATGTTGGAAAATATCCCTTCTTTTGCCTTTGTAAATGAGAACCTTCCATATACCTTGATAATAACACTTATCAAACTATATCACAGTTGCCTATATTTACCTGATTATTCCCTGCTAGACTGGGGGCAGAGACCGTACCCTTCTTATTCAACATCCAGTAGTCGAAATAATACCCAACATAAGTGTTAAAGGAATAAAGATGTCCTGGGAATTCGCTGGTTGTCCAGTGGTTAGGACTCCGTGCTTCCACTGCCGGGGGCCTGGGATAGACCCCAAACCCTGGTGAGGGACTAAGATCCTGCAAGCCACGAGGCCAAAAAAAAAAAAAAAAAAAAAAAAGGTCTAGAGGCACAAGCCTATGTCTGCCTATTCTTTTTTTTTTAATTTTTATTTTATATTGGACCATAGTTGATTAACAATATTGTGTTAGTTTCAGGTGTACAGCAAAGTGATTCAGTTATACATACACATGTATCCTTTTTCAAATTCTTTTCCCATTTAGGTTATTACAGAATATTGAGCAGAGTTCCCTGTGCTACACAGTAGGTCCTTGTTAGTTATCTATCTTAAATATAGCAGTGTGTACATGTCAATCCCAAACTCCCAATCTATCCCTCCTCCCCATCGTTCCCCCCCTGGTAACCATAAGTTTGTTCTCTAAGTCTGAGTCTGTTTCTGTTTTGTAAATAAGCTCATTAGTATCAATTTTTTTAGATTCTGCATATAAGCGATATCATATGATGTTGTCTTTCTCTGTCTGACTTACTTCACTTAGTATGATAATCTCCAGGTCTTATTCTTAGTTCATGATTTTTCCCCTTTATGAGAGAGCCTCTTTTCACTAGAGCTACATCCCATTTACCTTAGCTGGCTGTTTTACCTCTGGTTAGAATGATAAACTTCATCTATTAGAAGAATTAAGTTCCTTACCGAATTTTCCCAGAGGCCTTCCACATTGTACCCCAAAGGCACACAATGGCCTTGTTACTGCATTCCATACAGGCTCATAGAATAACTAACTGTCAGAGTTCTCCAGTGGAGAATCTGAACGCCAATGATAGCGACGGTCAATTACGGAAAATGCAGGTAAGAAAACAGCTTACTTTTCTAAATATTCCTAAACATAGTAGCCAAGAATGCTGTAGAGATTATGTTGTGCCTTTTTTAAAAAAATGGTTTTAGATTATATCAAATAATGAAGCAACTGTAAGAAACTCAGTTATTGATTTTTTTTCTGAGAGACAAGCAAGGGTCTTTTTTTAAGGGGATGTGTTGTCCTTTCCTGCTTTTACTTATGTCACTGAGACTTTTTAATATTGACATCATTGGCTTCATTAAAAGTCACTGCATCATGACACAACTGAAATGGAATGACACAGAACAAATATAAGCAAGTTTCCAAAACATGACAAAGAGATACTATCAAAATAATAGTTTCATTTTGACTCAGAGATTTGACCAACTGTTTGGAGAATGTACTCGCATGTTGCCTTACCAGAGGAAATCCATTATCACATTCAATTATACCACTTTTTTTAAGCAGGAAAATGTCAAGTTGAAAAGGTGAAGTGACAGGAGAAATGGATTGAAGAAAAATCCTCCCCTATCAGGGAGGTAGTAGAAGCAGAGAATGAGGAATCCTGATTAAACAGGAAGTTATGACCAAGCAGCGAAGCACAAAGTAGGCAGAGAAAATCAGACCCTGACAGCCAATTCTGCATTGTGCCTATAATATCAATGGAGAGAGCTTAGCTGTAATCCTTGGCTGGTTGTTCCTACTGCATTTCCTGAACAAATATTTAAGTACCCCTTTATTATACACTAGTTGCCAGATCAGAAACATGGATCCAAAATAATTGAAATAGGAATATTGCCCTCACACACACATCACAATGCACAGGGCTCCTGTCACACAAGACAAAACCATGCATGGTTGAGAATGGACTTCTTGTCCCTTGTCTTGCACGTCACAGAATTCATATCGATGGGAAAGCTGCCTATTAGGGGAATGGATGACTTCTCATGTGTATTAATGAAAGTTCCGTATTGCAGGCCGGTAGCTGGTAGAAATGTTGTGAGCATTTATGAGTGAAAGATTTATGCCATTATAACCCTAAAATGTTCCTGCAGGATAACAACACAGCCTATATAATATACAATGATGGAGTCCCTAAGTTCATGAATTACAGCAGAAAGTATGGACATACCAAAGGTATGACAAAGGCTCTTATTTTCTCTTTCCTACTGGAAATCAGTATTTTCTTAAACATTCCATCTTCAGTAGTCTTATACTCCATACTAAAAAGATAGCTTTTCTTTTTAATGGTCTGAGTTATCAAAATGAGTGATTTCTGTGTCACAGGTTATAATGATATACTTTGACTTTGCAATATCCTTCTCACAAATCCCATTTTATTTCTTAATGTATCTTTTAATATATACTTTAAAGAAGAAATCCAAGTATTGACTACTGGGAATACCAGTGAGACTATATATGTGTGTGTGTGTGTGTGTGTGTGTATACTGTACACACATTTTAGGTTTATAGAGGTATAATTTGCATAAAGTAAAATTCACCCTTCTTAGTGTCAAGTTCCATTTGAAATACAGTAAACATTTTTGAAAAAGTATTTTTAAATAATTTTTATATTATAGTAATTTTTGTTGTTATATATTTTGTTCTATAATTATAATTATAATAGTTTTTATTATAGTGATTTTTGGTGTTTTTTGATTTATAAACTATGTATATATATATGTGTGTTATTGAAAAATTCAAAATGATAGTAAACAAAAAATCTGTAATCCTAATAGTCATTAGATAATTACACTTAATACTTTCTACTTTTTCTATGATACATATTTTGAAACATTTTTATAAAACTATTGTAATGACTACTTCGAACTTTTTTTAACTTAATATACCGTGAATAACTTTCTATGGCAACAAGTATTCTTCAGAAGGTTCCAAACTCAAATGCCTTCAGAGGCAGGCAAGTGATGTCAGCAAGCCAAGGGGGCTGAACTGGCAGGTAACTAGAGAACTGGAGAGTATATACTTGGTCTAAGGAAGCAGTTACTACTCAGCTTGCCTTATGGGAATGCAATTTTTCCAGAGAAAATTAGAGTTTGTGGGAAATCTCCCCAGTTTTTAAATGTTGGTAATAAATTCAAAGTTTTAAAAAATACTCTGCAAGCATAATAATATGTATCTGCAGGCTAGATTTGGACTGTGGGCTGCCTGTTTGCAACCTCTGATTAAGAACATCATTTGTAATGGCTGTCAAATGTCATGAGCATTGAAAGCCTTTGATTTAGCTAAGTTGCCTTCCTGATGGTCCTATTTGCATGGAACCCAACAATTTTTATAACATGCCGCATTCTGCAACCTCTCCTTTACCAACCTCCCACCACCATTTTCGCTCCACCCTGTTAGTTGATACAAGGGTTTAGAAAAAAGACTGGAAAAGGAGTGGGACCTGATGTCACATTGGGGAGTTCCCTGCCAACAGGTGTCCCGACATCCTGTGGCATTTGTACCAGGAAGTTAGGATTTCAGACAAACAGCAATACTCATCTGGGCCGAAGAGAGTCCCTGAAGATCATCCAGCTCTGTGAGGCAACTGAACTTTGAACATTTTCCATCTCGACACAGGTATTGATTCCATAGCCGCTGACAAAGTCACTGACAAATACTCTCCTTCCTTAAAGTGTGTTCTTTGAAAAAGAAATAACTGGCAGGCATTTGGTTTCTGCTCTAACACTAAGGCAAACATGACTTTTATGTCTCCATGGTCATATGCAAACTGGAAAGTCTAGTTAGCATACCAAAACTGTCTTGATATATTTATAAACACAGAAATAGTCATAGATGCCTGTTGGACAGGGTTCTTTGTGCCATGTCACAAGATGATGAAAATCCTTCTGTTTTCTTCTTTTCTGGCTTTCATGTTAGTCTGCTCTGGAGATTTTTACTAAATACAATTAACTGGGGTGCTTTAGAACATGGCTTCCCTGGTTTTTTTCTCTCTGCCTCTTTTTTCAAGCTTGTGGAACTGGGTGAATTCTGCACCTAAATGAGCATCAGTTTCTCACAATAAATTACTGCAAGTACATGTTTTCATTTGATATTTTCTCTTTCAACTCTGCTTTTTAGCTGGCTTTTGAAAATAGCATAGCTGCTTAGCAGTAAAGACATTATCTGAAGCTTGCCAGGTGACTACATAGTCTAACAAGGTCAAATTCCAATTAAGCAAATTTGCATTCTGCCAAAACAAATTTTCCTTGTAGTTTCAACATGAAATGCCTCTCAACTCTTCACAGGGTGGCTGCCCTAGCTCCCTTT
This sequence comes from Eschrichtius robustus, assembly GCF_028021215.1. Classification (NCBI taxonomy): domain Eukaryota; kingdom Metazoa; phylum Chordata; class Mammalia; order Artiodactyla; family Eschrichtiidae; genus Eschrichtius; species Eschrichtius robustus. The sequence continues at coordinate 74,295,773 of NC_090826.1, forward strand.
TGTGGTGGGTTATTAACAGTAATGGGGCAATATGATGTGTCCCTGAATTGGTTTTGAAATTATTGAAAAAGAGCATGATCCTTGTAATTATTAGCCTAATAAAAAATTAGCCTGAAGTATAAAGGGCTTAAATGTTGTAGCTTTGAACTCTGTATTTTTAAAGGAGCTTTGTTTTTCTAATTTATCTGTATTTACTGTATCTTTGGTAGGTTTACTTCTGTGGAACAGAATCCAGGGGTTCTGGTTGATTCATTCCATTCCCCATTTTCCTCCAATTCCTGAAGAAGGCTATGATTATCCACCCACAGGGAGACGAAATGGACAAACGGGCATCTGCATAACTTTCAAGTACAAGCAATATGAAGCAATAGGTAACACTAGAGTGTGTAAAAAAAGAGAGAGAGAGAGAGAGATAACAATATTGAAGAAGGGATTTGGAAACATATTAATAAATTTATCACTTCATTTGCTTCTCTATTCATAAACCCTCTGATACCTAGATTCTAATATTGGCTTTGGTGAGATCTCGGGCAGGCTCACTTACTGGATCTCAGTTTCCTGGTCCACCAATGAAGTCTTTGAACTTGATCAGAGGCAGTAGTTTCAAATGTCCACAGGGGCCAGGCAGGTAACAAAAATGGGTGACACAGGTGGACATTGCATGGGCAGTGGCGACAGTGACAAACTGGGTTGTTGACTCTCCCCTAGCTTCCCTCAAAAGCTTCAGCTCCATTATACTGTGGTTCTGTGGGAATACAGAACTACATCTCCATATTTTTTAGAGGAAGCAGAAACCTAGGGGAGGATGTAAGAATAGAAGAGAGGGAAGGAAAGAGAGAGATAGATCCTCTGATTTTCAAACATGGTCTCAATCTTATTTATTTTTTAAATTGTGTAGACCTCATGTTGCCTATAGGCCACCAACATGACACTCTGAGCCTAAACCAGATGATCTTCTCTTAAGATCTCAAGCTCAAAGGGCCAAAAATACTTGGATTTGGAAAATCCAAAGTAGGAATGGGGAAGAGAAGTAGGAATGGTATTTTACCAATCACTTTTTACTGAGGAAGCTGCTAAATAGTAAAGAGTGATTTGCCTCTGGATATAGGAGGTTTAGAATATTTTTGTTTTTTATCAAATTTCCATCTTATGGAAAGGATTACTGAGCCTCTCACCCAAATTAAGCCCTAGTCTAACTAGCTGAGTTCCTATAATGATTAGAGAGCTTAATAGCATAGAGATTAGGTGTGCATGCTGATAAGTTGGTCATTCTTGGAGCTGGATGATTAGTACACGGGTGTTCTCTACTTTTGTATGTGTACACATGGGAGAAAAAACACATAGCCTCCAAGGCCAGACTGCCTGGGCTTGAATACCAACTCCTTCAGTTACAAGCTTTATAACCATGGGCATGTGACATAAATTCTCCATTAATTTATCTATAAAATGAGGATAATGATAAAAGAACTTACCTAATAATAAGGTTGTTCTTATGATTAAATTAGTAAACCCACATAATAATGCCTGGAAAGTAGGGAGTGTCAACTATTTTAACCAAAAGTTTGAAGGCTATTGGCTTAAAGAAGGGAATACTTTTGTTTTTGTTTTTCGTTCTGTTTAGTTTTTTAATTCACAACAAGATCTAAAATACCAGCAAGCATTTCCATTTGTGTCTTAATTCTCAACTTTTCTTTATTGTTTCTTGATTCAGATTCTCAGCTCTTGGTCTGCAACCCAAACGTTTATAGCTGTTCCATCCCAGTAACCTTTCATCAGGAGCTTGTTCACATGCCCCGGCTGTGTGCCAGATCCAGCTCATCAGAGATCCCTGGCCGGCATCTCACCACACTTCAGTCAGCCCAGGGACAAAAATTCCTCCATTTTGCAAAGTCTGATTCTTTTCTTGACGGTATGAAAGGCCATCATCAAACAATATGCTATTACACTGCTGCTGGACTCACCTTGGATTGCAAAGAGGAAATATTCTGATTATTCAGGGGAGTAGAAGTAGAAAAGGAGGGAGGACAAAGAAAGAAAAGGGAGAAGGGACACCAAGGGCCAATTAAAATATTAGCCACTTGAATAGAAGGGCTGCTGATCCAACCACAAAAGTATCTCACAACCATCTAGCCAGAGGCCAGTAAAAACTCAGTCTCCAGCCTCAGCTGGGCACAGAACCAAGCTGTCTCCTTTTTCTTTCACTCCCTAAGTAGTTATTTTAAGCCTTCCTTACCCTCAAGTCCTGCCTCTTCACCTTTTCCTTCATAGAGAGAATAGAAATCACCAGGAAGAAACCACTTCAAGAGCACACCCCACCCTCAACAATCTAAGCTATTTTCATTTTTTTTTTACCAGTTTTCTCTCATCCAAACAGAAGCAGTGCACCCCCTGTGCCCTGGAACCTATCCCAGCCTCAGAATACTTTCATAAACTCAACCTGTTCTCCCTCTTCTACTTCAGCTCTCCTGCTCTACAAGCCCCTTAGAATATAAACATTCCTAAAAACCCTCCCTCAATTCTAGATTCCCTATATCTCTGTTTTTTTTCTTCTAAATTTACTTTTAGAAAACTCTTCAGGGTCTTTACTTTCTCACTGCTCCTTGACTACAGTCTTGCTTCTCTGTCTGTAGACATTACAGTCTCTCCCAAGTCACCAATGGCCATCCTAATTGACCTCACTGCCTTCCTTCCTTCCTTTCTTCCAACTTCCTTCCGTCCTTCCTTCCTTCCATCCTTCTTTCCTTCCTAACTTCTTTCCTTCCTAACTTCCTTCCTTCCTTCCTAACTTCCTTCCTTCCTTCCTTCCTTCCTAACTTCCTTCCTTCCTTCCTAACTTCTTACCTTCCTTCCTTCCTTACTTCATTCGTTCCTTCATTCCTTCCTTCCTTCCTTCCGTCCTTCCTTCCTTTCTAACTTCCTTCCTTCCTTCCTTTAATGTTGAATAAAATTTACTGAATGCCTACTACTTGCCTGTGTTAGGCATTAGAGATCCCAAAATTAACAGGACAGAAATAGCTTCTGCAGAATTTGGCACAGTTGGAACCCTTTCTTTTTTGAAACATTCTCCTCCCTGAGTTTTGGAAGTATACAGTCTTTTGGTCTTCCTCCCACTTCTTATAAGTCTCTTCTGCCAGGTCCTCCTCCTCTGCATACTCCTTACGTGACTAGGTTGCCCTGTGGTCCTCTACTCACCCTTATTGCATATATATATTCCTGCTAGGCCATTCCCAAGTCTAGATCTCCACCCTAGACCTCTGTTCTGACAGATGTATTCATCAGTGAGTGGGATATTTCTGCTCGCAGGGTGGCACAGCCACACAAAATTCAACATGCCAAACTCATTTCATCATTATTCCTAACATATCTCACTCTTTTTCTCATATTCTGCATGGTCCCCTAGAACTCTTGACCCCTCTTTTTTTCTCTTCCCCCTTATCAAATCATCAAATTAAATCAGTTCCCGGTCCTTAATAACTCTCACATTTTTCTTACCCCCTCTAAAGTTTCTGCCATGGCCACGGCTCACACCTGTGTTTGTTACCACACTTATTGTGACAAGCTGGTGTTTTTCCTCTCTCTAATCTAATGTAGCCTTCCCAATTCATCCTGCACATTGCTTCTCAATTGATATTTATGATCATAAATCAGTTTCTATTAAGTCCCCACTAACACTCCTTAAAAAAATTTCCCTTGATTTCAGGAAAATTCAAACACTTTGGCATGGTTTATAAAGATCTCTAGACCCTAGCCTCTGGCTACTGCTCTATCCTTATTCTTTCCAAAGGTCTTTTCAGGACAAAAACCTATATTGTTCCCTTGTATGTGTGGAATAGAAGACGTTTTCAGAGACCAATATCATCCTAGTAATAATGATAATAACTTTTATTCGCATATCACTTTAGCGTTTACAAAATGTTCTCCTATCCACTCTCTCAGTCATGTTGTTATTATTGTGCTTGTGACATCCACATATCAGGGATGAGTGATGATTCTATTCCTGAGGATATTTTCAGGGATTTATCTAAGTTTAAATACTAACCTCACTATTTTTCTCTTTATAAACTCTAGACATCTTTGCAGCCTGGATGGCTCAACGGTTGAAGACGCACTTGCTAACAGAAACCTGGCAGCGAAAGAGACAAGAGCTTCCTTCAAACTGCTCCCTTCCTTACCATGTCTACAATGTCAAGGCAATTAAGTTATCTAGACAATCTTATTTCAGCTCTTATCAGGATCATGCCAAATGGTGTATTTCCCAAAAGGGCACCAAAAATCGCTGGACGTGTATTGGAGACCTAAATCGGAGCCCACACCAAGCCTTCAGAAGTGGAGGATTCATTTGTACTCAGAATCAGCGTATTTACCAAGCATTCCAAGGATTAGTTTTATATTATGAGAACTGTAACTAAACTTGGTGAAAGGACATATGTGCTATCATTTTCAACACTGATATGGGATCTTCTTCTACTAGATCTATTCTTCATATATTAAAAGCCTGTGAATTTACTTATGGTCCACATACCATCAAATAAAATGTTTTTCTCCCATGCTTACCATTTTATCTTCCAAATAGTGGCAATTTATCTACTTAGCATTTATTTATTTATTTATTTATTTTTTACATCCTTATTGGAGTATAATTGCTTTACAATGGTGTGTTAGTTTCTACTTTATAACAAAGTGAATCAGCTATACATATACCTTTATCCCTATATCTCCTCCCTCTTGCGTCTCCCTCTCACCCTCCCTACCCCACCCCTCTACTTAGCATTTATATGCCATAAACACACTCTGTTATGTATATCTAAAGTGAGAATAGAAGGAGTGAAAGGAAAAATTTTGTTCCAGTTAGTCAGCTCTCAATTGTCCATGGATTGACTGGCCATCTCTTAGAGTAATTTCATCTTCACAAAGAATTCCCTGACTGTCCTCCTCACCCCTTTTTGAAGAAAAAAACATTTCTATCTCTCTGTATATCAAACTACTTAGTCATATTCCTCCTACAGTTCTTTTCAATGGTTTATGGTCAAGTCTAATTGGTCATTCTTGAGCTACTACTTACTAACTGTATGATCTTGGACCATTCACCTGAACTCTCTGAGCCTTGGTTTTCTTCTCTATGAAATGGAGATAATATCTAGGTATCTTCAAGCAAATAGCACAGATCCTGGCCCAGTTGACACTTAAAAGACTGATGGAATTTTAATGTGAATCCCCCTACAGTGAGAAAAGACAAAAGAAAGTTTAGAAATGAGTAATATTTTTCCAAAAGGAAAAAATAAGTCAGGGACTTCTCTGGTGGTGCAGTAGTTAAGACTCCATGCTCTCAATGCAGGGGGTCCGGGTTCAATCCCTGGTCAGGGAAGTAGATCCCACATGCATGCCACAACTAAGAGTTCGCATGTGACAACTAAGGAGCTCGCCTGCTGCAACTAAGGCAACCAAATAAACAAAATTTTAAAAATAAAAAAATAAAATACTTTATAAAAAAATAAAATGAAATAAGTGACAGCCAAAAAAAAAGAAAAAAGAAAAAAAGAAGTCAGATTAGGAGAAAGAAATAAAACAACCCACCAACTTGGGGGGAAATAAAGAAGTGTAACATAAGGAAATCAGAATCAAATCTAGTAAGCTTAATTTCAGTGTGTTTCATTTTCTGGAATTCTTATCACTAAATATAACTATTATATAAGTGAATAATAATAAATTTGTATTAAGCACTCATTGTTTAATAAAATTTGAAACATGGTTCCTAATTTCAAGAAGCTTACAATCTAACAAAAGTAATCATAAGAATAACTAAAGCTAGCGCTTATCGAGTATTTACTATGTAGTAAACAGTCAACCCACATTTTCTTATTTGATCTTCATAACAGTGCTATGCAGTAGGAACTGTTATAATCCTTATTTTACTGACAAGGAACCGGAGGCCTACAGAGTTTCAGTAACTTGTCTACTATCACAGAGGTCTATCTGACCTCTAAGACTATGCTCCTAACTTCTATTTCAAGACACAAGTTTTAAAAAATGATGTGATATAGGATAATACATATCTTGAGGTCTTAATCAACCAAAATTCATAGGACATAATGGCACTGGTTCAATGGAAAGCAGAGAAAAAAAACAAAGTTTGTCTTCCTGTCAGAAGCAAGCATAAGTGATGGGAATGTTGAATACTAGCTAACTAACTTACATGCTTGAAAACATAAGGAGTTTTGAAAAATATGTTTTAGCTTTGCAAAGAGCATCTGAGCATAAATAATTCCAATAAAATCAGATTAGAAGAGTACAAAATCCTGACTTTAAAAATGAAGAGGATAAAAATATTACTGAGCCCAATCTTGGTAATAAATTTTGGTGAAGCCAGCCAGGAGCTCTGCTGCTTATGGCCCGCCAGCCCTGGTTGAGGAATTTTCATGTAAGGCCCTAGCAGTTGCCAGGACCACTTGTCCTGAGGATCTTCCCTTCAAAATTCCCTGAAGTGGCACCAGCTGCCCCAGCACTTGGCAGTTGGAGCAAGGAATCAACATTTGGGAGCCAATGGTCTCCATATAGTAGGGTAAGTCGCTCCGGTATGTACAACTGGGAACATTTTCTCCTCTCAGTTAGGGCTTTTCCTTTAAGGGAAAAGCCAATTTGTTCATTTGATTGGGGTACCCTGTTGGAGAGGGGAATTATTGTTGGACTCTACCTTATTTGTAAACTGGTTCGTTGGCTTTTGTTTTGCGTTCATTCATGATGGAAACTGTTTGTGTTTTTGGTATTGGAATTTGCTTGTGCTTTTTGTGTTTTGTTGTTCTTGAACTTATAAACATGGGAAATATTCCATCTGTCCCTAAGGAAAGCCCTTTGGGGTGTATCTTAAATAAATGGGCAAAATATAGCTGTGGGTCTATGACTAAGGAAGAGAGGATATTCTATTGTAATCGTGTGTGGGCCCAATATATGTTAGGATGAGGAGAGTGATGGTCCTTGAATGGCTCACTTAATTATTATACAATCTTGTAATTAGAATTGTTTTGTGAAAGAGCAGGTAAAAATGATGGGATTCCTTACACAGAAGCATTTATGCTATTGCATCAGGAGGAAAAGAAATCAGAAGGCTCCCGCCTTATGGTACAGCAGTCTAAAAGGAAAACCAAGGGAAAACCTGCTCTTCAAGAGGGAGAGGGTGAAAGTGAGAGTGAGGACATGTTATTCCAAAACTTAAATGCCCCCTCCAGCCAACCAGACTCCCCCACTGGCCAAGCAGGCTGCACCAGCAGTTGTTCCGACCACCCCCATGCCACCAACATATTCACCGCCTCCTGTTTCCCCTACTTACGGGGATCAATTAGAAGTTTCTATGTTAACCCCAGGGGCACAGGGGCCTGGTTTGGTTTTACCATATAAGACCCAACAGGGCATCCAATTTGGACTGGGAGTCACTTGTGGAGCAGGGCAATTTCCCTTGTGCTGATATCCTGTGGGAGGCCTTAATGCAGATGGCCAACCAGCTGGGTTTCTATGGATGCACAAGCCGTTGTCACCTTCAGATCTGTTTAACTGGAAAAACCATAACCTTACGTACTGAGAGGACCCCCTCCATATGACTGAACTTTTCACTTCTATCTTTGCCACTCACCATCCCTCTTAGGCAGACATTCACACTCTTATGAATATGATGCTTACTGGGGAAGAAAGAAGGATGGTCATTGACAAGGCTAGAGAGGAAGCATACCAGCTTCATCTAGCAGATCCAGATGGAGCTCCAGAAGCAAATTTGGCAGTTCTTATTGCTGAGCCTGACTGGGATCCTAATAATGGAGATATGCCACTCCTAAAGCATTATAGGAAGTGTATCTTAGTGGGTCTTTGGAAAGGAGTACCTAGGCAAAAGAGCTTAAACAAAATTCAGGAGACACACCAAAAACCCAATGAGGATCCATCAGAGTCTCTAGAAAGAATTTATCAAGCTTATAGGTGCTACATTGATACAGACCCTGAGTCCCCAGAAAATATGAGAATGGTAAATATGACCTTCACCGGGCAAAGCACCCCAGATATAAGAAGAAAATTGCAAAAGTTAGATGGTGCATTTGGAATGAACCCTTCTCAATTGGTAGATGTTGTTTTTACAGTGATCAACAACAGGGAACAACGACAGAAGCAAGAGGATGCAAGATGGAACGCCACTTTTCTGGCAGCAGCACTGGATTCCCAGAAGGCAAGTAACCCAAAGAGAGGTAAGCCACCATCATTGAGGGACCAATGTGCTTACTCTAAGGAAGACAGGCATTGGAAAAAAAGATTGACCTAGCCTAAAGAATAAGAAAGAAAACAATAAAAGAAAGATGGGAGCCTCTCATATGTTAGAAAAAGAGGAACACTCTCATGATGAATGAAGAGGCCTGGGGGCTCCTTTGGACTTGAGGTGTCCAATTCCAATTTCCCCACAGGAGCCCTGGGTAACTTTTGATAGTGGGGGACAAGTTGATTGACTTTCTGATAGATACGGGTATAACATACTCTGTGGTAAACACCAACGTGGCACAGAAAACATCTCAATCCATCCCGGTCATGGGAGTTTCCGGAGAAATACAAAATTGTTATTTCTTACCACTTCTGGAATGCCAATTAGGGGACCTCACCCTGAAACACAGTTTCTTATATATGCCAGTGTGTCCAATCCCTCTTTTGGGCCGAGACCTCCTTTGTAAATTAAATGTTCAAGTAACTTTTTTGCCAGGACAGCTTGACATCAGGTTCCCACCAGAGCATGCTATAAGCCTACATATGGCACTCATGGACACCCCAGAAAAGAAGACAGAGCTCTCCCCCAACCTCCAAGGTCTATGAAAAGGTAAGGCCAGGATTGTGGGCTGATGGCACCCCAGAGAAGGCCAAAAACACATGGCCAATACAAATCCCATTAAAAAAGGATGTTGGGGGACTTCCCTGGTGGTCCACTGGCTAAGCAGGGGACATGGGTTCAATTCCTGGTCAGGGAACTAAGATCCCACATGCCGCAGGGCAACTAAGCCCACGTGCCGCAGCTACTGAGCCCACAAGCCACAAATAGAGAGCCCACGTGCCGCAATGAAGATCCTGCATGCTACAACTAAGACCCAATGCAGTCAAATTAATTAATTAATTAATTTTAAAAAAAGGGATGTTGGGACACCTAATCTAAAACAATACCCTCTAAGGCAAGAGACCCAAAAGGGAATTCAGCCAATTCTCGAAAAGTTGTTTAAAACAGGACTGATTATACCTTGCAGGTCCCCATATAACACCCCTATCATCCCGGTCAAAAAGCCAAACTCAGCAGAGTATTGCTTTGTCCAAGACCTGAGGGCTGTTAATGAAATAGTCCAAGATTTGTACCCTGTGGCACCTAATCCATACACTCTGCTTACAACTATTCTGGGAGAATACAGCTGATTCTCAGTTTTGGACTTGAAGGGTGCTTTTTTCTGCATTCCTATTGCAGAAGGATCACAGCAGCTGTTTGCTTTAGAATGGCAGGACCCAGAAGCACAGGTAGTCCAATAGTATTGTTGGACAGTCCTGCCTCAAGGATTTAAGAATTCCCCTACTTTGTCTGGGGAAATGTTGGCTAGGGACCTTAGAAACTTAATATTGGATGAAGGACTCTTACTCCAATATGTGGATGATTTGCTCATAACAAGTCCTACATATGATAAGTGTCTACAAAATACCATAAGAACCCTGAATTATTTGCCCAATCGTGGATATAAGTTCTCCCAGAAAAAGGCCCAAGTATGTAAGCAACAAGTCACATATTTGGGTTTTGTCCTTTCCCAAGGACAGCGGGGTCTTTTGCCTGATAGAAAACGGGCAATGGCAGGCTTGAGAACACCCAAGACTCACAGACTACTGAGGGGATTTCTGGGAATGGCAGGATTCTGTCGGATTTGGATCCCGAACTATGGGCTCATAGTAAAGCCCCTCTATGAGGCTTTAAAGAGGCATGAGGGCTTCCCTGGTGGCGCAGTGATTGAGAATCTGCCTGCCAATGCAGGGGACACGGGTTCGAGCCCTGGTCTGGGAAGATCCCACATGCCGCGGAGCAATTAGGCCCGTGAGCCACAACTACTGAGCCTGCGCATCTGGAGCCTGTGCTCCGCAGCAAAAGAGGCCGCGATAGTGAGGGGCCCGTGCACGGCGATGAAGAGTGGCCCCTGCTTGCCACAACTAGAGAAAGCCCTCGCACAGAAACGAAGACCCAACACAGCCAAAAATAAATATAAAAATAAATAAATTAAAAAAAAAAAAAAAAAAGAGGCATGATTTTGAGCCCCTTACTTGGACTACAGAGTGCCAAACAGCCTTTGAAATAATAAAAACAAAGTTAGTCCCAGCCCCGCTTTGGGACTACCAGACTTAAAGAAACCTTTCAAATTTTATGTCCATGAGAGACAAGGCATAAATCTCTGGGTGTTAATTCAAACTCTGGGGAATTCTCAAAACAACTAGAACAGACTGTTAAGGGATGGCTTCCTTGCCTTCGAGCTGTAGCAGCTACTTGTGACATACTTCAGGAAGCTGAGCAGTTTACCCTGGGGCAACCCACCACTGTGTATGTCCCTCACCATGTCCTTTCTTTACTGGAACAAAAAGGGGGCAATTGGCTGACTTCTGGGAGAATGGGAAAGTACCAAGCCATTCTCTTAGACAATCTCAGTGTAGGACTTCAGGTCACGTCAGCTCTAAATCCTGCTGCATTGCTCCCAATTGATGCTGCACAATCCCCAGAGCAGGACTGCCTATGGGTCATTGAGCTCGTGTACTCTAGCAGACCAGACTTAACAACCCTTGGCCGAGCCAGAACATGGAACTGTTCACCGATGGAAGCAGCTTCACGGACCAAGGTAAGTGGTACATTGGGTATGCGGTGGTAACCCTTAAAAAGATTGTTGAAGCAAAAGCCCTGCCCCCAGGGAGCTCAGCTCAGAAGGCAGAAATCATTGCTCTGACAAGAGCCCTACTTCTCACTGAAGGCAGGCGAGTAAATATATTCACAGACTCTCGCTATGCACTCTCCATGGTGCATGCTCACGGGGCAATCTGGAAAGAAAGGGGGTGCCTCACTTTGAACAATAAAGACATAAAACATGCTTCTGAAATCCTGTCACTCTTAGAAACAGTCCATAAGCCCTCACAAGTGGCCATAATGCACCGCCCAGGCCACCAAAAGGGTGAAACTCATATAATGAAAGGCAACCGGTTAGCTGACCAAGCTGCAAAGAAAGCAGCAAAGGAAGGGGATTGTCAAGCCATGAAAGGGTCAATTCTACCACAGGTCAGCTTGTCAAAATACCAGATAGTGTTTTCAGAGACGGACAAGGAGAGGGCCAAAGAGTGGGGATTCACTCTTGATCACACCTCACCTGGCTGGAAATGCAGTGCACAAAGAATTATTTTGATTCCTGAGGCCCTCTTGTACATTGTGCTGCAGCACATTCATAATAGTACCCATTATGGGAGCGATGCCACCCTACAATGGATTCAGAAATACGTAATGGGGCCTAACCTACAAAGGACCATCCAGCAAGTCATGCAAAATTGTATGATTTGTGCTGAAAATAACCCAAAGACTGCTCTCAGAACTCCCCAGATGAGGACCCAACACAGAGGAAACTGCCCCGCCGAGGACTGGCAAACAGACTTAATTCAAATGCCTCGAGCCACAGGAAATTTCAGATATCTGCTAGTATTTTGGACTCTTTTTCAGGATGGGTGGAGGCATATCCTACCAGAACAGAAAAAGCCTCCAAAGTGGTAAAAGTCCTCCTTAAAAAAATTATCCCCCAATTTGGAATGCCTAACTCCCTTCAAAGTGATAACGGGCCTGCTTTTGTCTCTAGCATAACCCAACAATTGTCTAAAGCACTGCAAATTAACTGGAAGCTACATTCATCGTGGAGACCACAATCAATAGGAAAAACTGAGAAAATGAATTATACATTTCAAAGGGGCATTGCTAAAATATGTCAAGAGACTAATTTTACTTGGGATAAGGCCTTGCCAGTTGCCCTGCTATGGATCAGAGTGGCTCCCAGAAGCAGGCTTAAATTAAGCCCCTTTGAAATATTGTATGGTAGGTCACTCCAGGTATCTGCCCGGGTGGGAGAATCTATAAATGCTCTGAAAGATCCAGCAGTTGCCAATTATGTTAAAACTCTGGGCACAATACTAACCTCTGTTCATGAGTTTGCTTCCAGCAGGTCTGCCTATCCAACTGAGGTAGCCTTACATCCTTTCTGGCCTGGAGACCGAGTCCTCCTTAAAATCTGAAGAGAACAAGGGCCTGAGCACCAGTTAAGTGCAAGGTGGACAGGACCACATGTGGTATTACTCACCACGCATTCATCTGTCAAGTTAGCTGGAGTAAAGCCATGGATTCATCACACTTGGGTTAATGTAGCCCCACTGTCAGAAAATGACCCAACTCCTGAGAGGCCTAGAGAGCAATGGGTTTGTGAACGCTTAGAAGGGTTAAGGTTGCTCTTCAAAAATAATAAGTATTGAAATTAAAATTTCATTGTAGAAGGAATTTCATTAGGTTCAAATAGTTGTAGATAAAGAGAATTGTATTGCTTACTAAAAATTTTAAGCAACATTCCCGACTCAAAACTGATCAATTCCATTTCACGATCACACCATCATTGTCCCTGTTCAGTGGGAAGTAGCCAGAAAGATCATCATCCCTTTTCCCACAAGATTGTGGAATGGACATTGACAGTGGGGAATTGTAATAGGGATGGGGCAGGCATGAGCTATAGCAGCCCCATTCAGCCATTGGTCGGCGCCGAAGTGGGCCCCTCCCCAAAGCGAGCAACTGTCAATGAGCAACCGTTAGTGGTCCTGCTAAGCCATTGGTAGCACAGTGGGCCCTTCCCTCTCCTCTGCATAAAAGGAGCCAGAATTTAGACTGGGACAAGATGGGGGGTTTTTTTTTGAGACGCTAGTCTGCCAACTTCTCGGTCTGCTAGCTTTCCGATTAAAGTCACTCTTCCTTGCCACAACAACTTGTCTCCTGATTTATGGGCCTGTTGTGCAGCCAGAAGATTGAGCTTGGGCTCGGTAACAAAAACTTGATCCAATAGTATAAAGAGGAATGAATGGGAAGGAAAAAGAGAAAGCAAAGGTGAAGAAATTCTATTGAACTAAACATACACAATAGGTATGAGCTTACTCCCAAAAGTATTGATAAACCAAGACCTTCTAGAAAAGTGGTTTCATCCCAAGTTCAACAGAACAATCTGAAGGAGAAGAGAATTAAAATCAGAATCCATAGAATAAAGAGTATAGGAATGTGACAGAGAGAAAGAAAAAGAAGATACTGGTCTGCTGGAAATGCATGTAAAGATGTGTTTCCCATTGAAGGAGAGAGAGGAAGTGGCTAGACCTCCCTTGAGGATGGAAAAAAAATGCCATAATTGAACAGTCCTGGTAGTTCGAGAATATCAAATACTGACCCTGGGTTGAAGGGATGTATCTTGGTGTTGATAGTTCCCTGTGGTGGAGCTTAGAGGCAGCTACAATAAACGCAAAGGACAGCTAGTATTGCTGTCTTTCTCAAGCATATGCCCAGCATTGCTACCCAGTCATTCTGACTCCCGTAAAGACAATGGGGACATATCTTTAGGGTAATAACATCATTGGAAGGAAACTGAAATATTTGAGAATATAGGGGACATTTTAATTGCTTCTCTTTGGGAGAAAGAGGAAAATATGGGAGATATCGATAGATGAAATTTAAGTCCCAAACCATGATTTAAAACACTGAAATTAAATAACCATGTCTAAGATGGGAATGTATCTTTCAAAGAAGTGTAAGACTGTGTTTGTCCATAAACTACTTAATGTAATTGTGAAGAAAAGAAATTAAAAACAGAAATAAACCAATGGCAATAATAATTAGAGTGGAGGATGGCAGTTCTAACATTTTTCTGCTGTGCCCTCACACTCCCTCCTAGAAAACCTATTTTCCCCAGTTTGTGGTAGCAAGTGACCCTTTCTTCTCTAGCTCCAAATGGCAGGACTGAGTGAGTTTGTGATACCAAAGAACATAAGTCAAAGGCCATTCCAAGGCGATTAGATATAGAGAGTTTACAGTAGGGGTACCAAGACAGAGTTTGGGGGGTTGGACACTTGATCTGGAGGGTCATGTCCACTGGAGATAGCATCACCATTTTCTGCCTTGTACACACTGAAGCAGAGAATGCTGGGCTGCAGAAGCTGGAGAATGGTGCAAATGAACCTCAAAATCAAAGAAGCACCGAGCGGTATCAATTCCTAAGTGTCCAGATGTCAGCTGAGTTCCTTGTGGAGCCAGCTATTCTCCATGGTCACATATCCTATGACATACCCTTATATTCTGTCATTAACTCCCCTATTTTTAGTTTACGTTAGTTTGAGTAGGTACCTAATTCTTGCAAGCAAACAATTCTTATCTAAATTATGTAGAAAAAAGCATGACAGTGTGAGTGTGGTGCCAAATCATTTCAACAAAAATAATAGTGAAATGTGTCCTAAACAAGTCTCACAGTCTCATAATCTCAGGTGTTATATATACTAACACAGAATATGGGTTATAAAGGAGAGAAATTTGATATTGTAGCATGGTATGGTAAATAGGCTTTCACAGGAAGCAATAGAAAGCACTTGATGGGATGGAATAAGAAAGAGTTATGGTGTAGCTTCAAATATTCAGACATTTACTAAGGGTCTCATCCAGCTAAAATAATTCTTGATTATTACTTAATACACAGACAATTTCATCTCCCAAAGAGTAGACAAAATGTCTAGAGGAATTTCAACTCTGAACCTAAGACTTGCCAGAAAGGAGGAGTTTGCTGGTGAAATGAAAGTAATGGTGTCCCAGGAGAAAAACATCCCTGGGAATGTTTTCATTTTCTTTTCATCAGGGAAAGAAAAGTTGAATATACTCCAAGATTAGAAAGTCTGAGATCGAGGTACAGAAGAAAATATGATTCCATGGCAGAAGATTCTTAAAGGGAATATAGCTCAAGAGGTTATCAAAAGTGAAATTCTGACTATGTGATTTCTCTATGAAGAAGAAAGGGAAAAAGCAATGTAATTACACAGTCAGTTTTCTCATGAGCTTATATATAACAGTTGCGTACAAAGCATAAAAGAAAAAGGCCAATGAACAAAGAAGAATAAAAGAATGGCACCAATCTGTATACAGAATTACATGAAACAGCAAAGGTTACTTGTTGCAAAAAATGTTAAGGTTAACAAAAAATGTTTCTTAGTTATATTTGATCAGGATTACATTGGAAAAAATGGTAGTTTGTGAATGCCAAAAAAAAAATTTGTCTCTTTTATTTCTGTCTTTTCAGTAAAGATGAATGGTATTCAAACTGAGAAGGTAGGGAAAAAATGGTCAGGGATAACTAAATCAAGACCTCTGCAAAGTAATTTTAAGAGCACACACGGCTCCCTACAATGAGTTCATGTTTCCAGACCCGACGAATGATAGCAAAAACTACTGAAAGACCAGAGATCTTTGAGGAAACATGGAAGACAGACAAATATCATCTTACTTTCCAAAACTGAATGGAAGGTGTGGTGTGAAATGTAATCTCCAGAATGATCCTGTAGTGGATCTTTAAAGGGCCATATTGTAAGCACTTAGAAAATGATCAACTAGACAATCTGCAGGTGTCAGCCTGAACCAGGCTCTCTACAAGACAGGCATCTCTGACTACCTCATTTCCATTTAGACGAGAGTTACAAGACTGGTGGATCATGAAATTGTAGTAGGTAGGGAATCCTTGAGCAGCAACAAAACAAAGGTCTCTCTTGATATCCTGTGGTCAAGATGATAACATTGGGTGAATGTGAATATAGTCTGATGAATTTATACGTTATTCAAAGGGTAGTCAAGGTGGATTTGTGTCAATTTGAAAGGAGGCTCTTGATGTCATACCAAAGAGCATGAGCACTCTTTCCAATTTAATCCATCAAACGTAGTCTGTACTAGACACTGTGATGAGCAAAAGGAACAACAATGAACAAGACAGACAGTCTCTGCCCTTAAAGATCTTATACCTGACTTCTGTCCTTAGCCCTATTCCATAAACATTTTTAGATGACTTTGATGAGTATCCACAAAATATGTTTATTAAATTTGTATATGACAAACAGGTAAAAAAATAGCAGATCCAGCAGTTGATGAATTTATTCCCAAGGAATCTTGAAAGGCTGGTGTAATAGATTAAATAATATTAAATATAATAAAGATAAATGTAAGTCTCTTCCCTGGAATCCAAAATCGACAACAAAAACCCACAGTGACCATGACAGAGGTACAGGTTGAAGAAAAATATAATTTAACAGCAGATGATGTAGAAAATGATTCAGAGGTTTTGGCAGAAAACTCAATATGACTAAACAGTGTGATTGGCTAACAAAAGAAAGAAAAAAGAAGATACTATAATATTGAGATGTATGGATAGAACAAATATTATAAAGAGTAAGGAAATAGGCATACTCTATCCTATGTTAGTGGCCCAGGTATCATTTTTATGAGGAATATAGAAAGAGTGAAGGATGTATAGAAGGAATTGGCCAGAATAAATATGGCTTCTGTGATAGAAGAGGGAACAGTAGAAAGAAATGGAAATGTCTATCCCCAAAAAGGTTCACTGGGGACAGGATACATATCTTCAAATATATAAAAGACTATTCTGTGGAGGAAGGTCTACACTTGTTCTATATGACATCTAGAGGCTGAGGTAGGATAAAGGAATGGAAAATAGAGTGAACCACATTCAGCTCAAATTAAGTACAAACCATGTTGTCCAAATATTTTGCCATGGCTAATGAGCTCTACAGGATCTACCACGGACTTCCTTTCTGGCCACTGTCCCACAGCTCTCCCACCCACTCATTACACTTCACCTACTGCTATTCTTCCTATTCCACAAACTCACCAACCCCACCTCAAAGTCATGCACCTGCTAGTCCTGCTGACTGAAAAACTTTTCTCCCAGATGTGTACATGGTTGGCCTCTTACCATTAAGGGCCTCAGCATTAAGGTAATTTCTTATGAGAGGCCTTTTCTGATCACGCAATCTAAGTTAGCATCTCCATTCACTTTCCAACGCAACACTCTATTTTATTTTAGCATTTATCACTATATGATATTATCTTCATGATGGTACATGGATTTTTGCATCCTATTCACTGTTGAATACCCAGTCCCTGTGCAATTCCTGGCACATTGAATGCTCAGTGGATATTAGTTGAATGTATGAATGAATGAATGTAAAATTGGCAAGATCTGCCAAGATATGTGTTTGAGTGAAGAGCAAAACTCACTGGGAAGGCTGTGGTAGGGGAGATTCGCACACAGATTGAGAAGTATAACTGGATGATCTTAAAGTCATTTTCAATCCTGAAGTTCTATAATTAATCACTAATTTATGGGATGCATTATAATTTCACTATTAGTTCAGACAGAGATGATAAATGAAGACTGGAACAGCCAAGAAGGCTTCATTGAAGATGTAGAGATAGGTGGAATTTAGACAGTTGGAATGGGAGAAAAGAGGTTTGAGGAGAAAGAAATAGCATGAGCAAAGTCTCAGAGACAGACCTAAGTACCATATGAGGAGGAGACAACTGTTAAGAAGTTAGGCTCATCCAAAGGAGAGGATGTGCTTTGGGAACTTGAGAAAAATGAGACAACAGGTAGAATAGGGCCACAATGCATGGTTGGACTTTAAAGCCAAACTATGAATTGAACTCAATGGGCAATCCCTAAGTATTCTTGAGAAGATAGAAGAACACCATGATGAAGGCAATGATTTAAGAGAAGGTAATCTCTGGTAGAATCTAAGCCTTGTAAATGATTTAAACTAAACTATATCCCTTCAACTATAAAACAACTTATTCTTTCCTATTCTATGCCATTATAGGAGGCTCTGACAATAATTCTGATGTGAGATATGAAGTCCTGACCTAAGATAGTAACAAGTGAAACAGGAAAAGATCAATGTGAGAGACTTTAAAAAAAAAAAAAAAAAAGATAGACAAAATGAAAAGGCAGAGGGCTATGTACTAGATGAAGGAACAAGATAAACCCCCAGAAAAACAACTAAATGAAGTGGAGATAGGCAACCTTCCAGAAAAAGAATTCAGAAAAATGATAGTGAAGATGATCCAGGACCTTAGAAAAAGAATGGAGGCAAAGATCAAGAAGATGCAAGAAGTGCTTAACAAAGACCTAGTAGAATTAAAGAACAAACAAACAGAGATGAACAATAAAATAACTGAAATGAAAAATACACTAGAAGGAATCAATAGCAGAATAACTGAGGCAGAAGAACGGATAAGTGACCTGAAAGACAAAATGGTGGAATTCACTATCATGGAACAGAATAAAGAAAAAGGAATGAAAAGAAATGAAGACAGCCTAAGAGACCTCTGGGACAACATTAAATGCAACAACATTTGCATTGTAGGGGTCCCAGAAGGAGAAGAGAGAAAGAAAGGACCCGAGAAAATATTTGAAGAGATTATAGTCAAAAAGTTCCCTAACATGGGAAAGGAAATAGCCACCCAAGTACAGGAAGCGCAGAGAGTCCCATACAGCAAAAACCCAAGCAGAAACATGCCGAGACACATAGTAATGAAATTAGCCAAAATTACAGACAAAGAAAAATTATTGAAATCAGCAAGGGAAAAATGACTGATAACATTCAAGGGAACTCCCAAAAGGTTAACAGCTGATTTCTCAGCAGAAACTCTACAAGCCAGAAGGGAGTGGTATGATATATTTAAAGGGATGAAAGGGAAGAACCTACAACCAACATTACTCTACCTGGCAAGGATCTCATTCAGATTCAATGGAGAAATCAAAAGCTTTACAAACAAGCAAAAGCTAAAAGAATTCAGTACCACCAAACCAGCTCTACAACGAATGCTAAAGGAACTTCTCTAAGTGGGAAACACAAGGGAAGAAAAGGACCTACAAAAACAAACCCAAAACAATTAAGAAAATGGTCATAGGAGCATACATATCGATAGTTACCTTAAACGTGAATGGATTAAATGCTCCAACCAAAAGACACAGGCTCACTGAACGGATACAAAAACAAGACCCATATATATGCTGTCTACAAGACACCCACTTCAGACCTAGGGACACATACAGACTGAAAGTGAGGGGATGGAAAAAGATATTCCATGCAAATGGAAATCAAAAGAAAGCTGGAGTAGCAATACACATATCAGACAAAATAGACTTTAAAATAAAGACTATTACAAGAGACAAAGAAGGACACTATATAATGATCAAGGTATCAATCCAAGAAGAAGATATAACAATTATAAATATATATGCACCCAACATAGGAGCACCTCAATACATAAGGCAACTGCTAACAGCTATAAAAGAGGAGATTGACAGTAACACAATAATAGTGGGGGACTTTAACACCTCACTTACACCAACAGACAGATCATCCAAACAGAAAATTAATAAGGAAACACAAGTTCTAAATGACACAATAGACCAGATAGATTTAATTGATATTTATAGGACATTCCATCCAAAAACAGCAGATTATACTTTCTTCTCAAGTGCACACGGAACATTCTCCAGGATAGATCATATCTTGGGTCACAAATCAAGCCTCAGTAAATTTGAGAAAACTGAGATCATATCAAGCATCTTTTCTGACCACTGACCAACACTCTGAGATTCGAAATCAATTACAGGGAAAAAAACGTAAAAAACACAAACACATGGAGGCTAAACAATGCATTACTAAATAACCAAGAGATCACTGAAGAAATCAAAGAGGAAATCAAAAAATACCTAGAGACAAATGACAATGAAAACACGACGATCCAAAACCTACGGGATGCAGCAAAAGCAGTTCTAAGAGGGAACTTTATAGCTATACAAGTCTACCTCAAGAAACAAGAAAAATCTCAAATAAACAATCTAACCCTACACCTAAAGTAACTAGAGAAAGAAGAACAAACAAAACCCAAAGTTAGCAAAAGGAAAGAAATCATAAAGATCAGAGCAGAAATAAATGAAATAGAAACAAAGAAAACAATAGCAAAGATCAATAAAACTAAAAGCTGGTTCTTTGAGAAGACAAACAAAATTGATAAACCATTAGCCAGACTCATCAAGAAAAAGAAGGAGAGGACTCAAATCAATAAAGTTAGAAATGAAAAAGGAGAAGTTACAACAGACACCACAGAAATACAAAGCATCCTAAGAGACTACTACAACCAACTCTATGCCAATAAAATGAACAACCTGGAAGAAATGGGCAAATTCTTAGAAAGGTATAACCTTCCAAGACTGAGCCAGGAAGAAATAGAAAGTATGAACAGACCAATCACAAGTAATGAAATTGAAAGTGTGATTAAAAATCTTCCAACAAACAAAAGTCCAGGACCAGATGGCTTTACAGGTGAATTCTATCAAACATTTAGAGAAGAGCTAACACCTACTCAAACTCTTCCAAAATGTTGCAGTGTAAGGAACACTCCCAAACTCATTCTACGAGACCACCATCACACTGATACCAAAACCACACAAAGATACTACAAAAAAAGAAAATTACAGACCAATATCACTGATGAATATAGATGCAAAAATCCTCAACAAAATACTAGCAAACAGAGTCTAACAACATATTAAAAGGATCGTACACCATGATCAAGTGGGATTTATCCCAGGGATGCAAGGATTCTGCAATATACACAAATCAATCAATGTGATACACCATATTCACAAATTGAAGAAGAAAAACCATATGATCATCTCAATAGATGCAGAAAAAGCTTTTGACAAAATGCAACATCCATTTATGATAAAAACTCTCCAGAAAGTGGGCATAGAGGAAACCTACCTCAACATAATAAAGGCCACATACGACAAACCCACAGCAAACATCATTCTTAATGGTGAAACAATGAAACCATTTCCTCTAAGATCAAGAAGAAGACAAGGATGTCCACTCTCACCACTATTATTCAACATAGTTGTGGAAGTCCTAGCCACGGCAATCAGAGAAGAAAAAGAAATAAAAGGAATACAAATTGGAAAAGAAGAAGTAACGCTGTCACTGTTTGCAGATGACCTGATACTATACAGAGAGAATCCTAAAAATGCTACCAGAAAATTACTAGAGCTAATCAATGAATTTGGTAAAGTTGCAGCATACAAAATTAATGCACAGAAATCTCTTTCATTCCTATACACTAATGATGAAATATCTGACAGAGAAATTAAGGAAACACTCCCATTTACCATTGCAACAAAAAGAAAAAAATACCTAGGAATAAACCTATCTAGGGAGACAAAAGACCTGTATGCAGAAAACTATAAGACACTGATGAAAGAAATTAAAGATGATACCAACAGATGGAGCGATATACCATGTCCTTGGATTGAAAGAATCAATATTGTGAAAATGACTATACTACCCAAAGCAATCTACAGATTGAATGCAATCCCTATCAAATTACCAATGGCATTTTTTATGGAACTAGTACAAAAAAATCTTAAAATTTGTATGGAGACACAAAAGACCCTGAATAGCCAAAGCAGTCTTGAGGGAAAAAAACGGAGCTGGAAGAATCAGACTCCCTGACTTCAGACTATACTACAAAGCTACAGTAATCAAGACAATATGGTACTGGCACAAAAACAGAAATATAGAGCAATGGAATAGGATAGAAAACCCAGAGATAAACCCACGCACCTATGGTCTACTAATCTATGACAAAGGAGGCAAAGATATACAATAGAGAAAAGGCAGCCTCTTCAATAAGTGGTGCTGGGAATACTGGACAGCTACATGTAAAAGAATGAAATTAGAATACTCCCTAACACCATACACAAAAATAAACTCAAAATGGATTCAAGACCTAGATGTAAGGCCAGACACTATAAAACTCTTAGAGGAAAACATAGGAAGAACACTCTTTGACATGAATCACAGCAAGATCTTTTTTGATCCATCTCCTAGAGTAATGGAAATAAAAAGAAAAATAAACAAAAGGGGCCTAATGAAACTTAAAAGCTTTTGCACAGCAAAGGAAACCATAAACAAGATGAAAAGATAACCCTCAGAATGGGAGAAAATATTTGCAAACGAATCAACGGACAAAGGATTAATTTCCAAAATATATAAACAGCTCATGCAGCTCAATATTAAAAAAACAAACAACCCAATCCAAAAATGGGCCGAAGACCTAAATAGACATTTCTCCAAGGAAGACATACAGATGGCCAAGAGGCACATGGAAAGCTGCTCAACATCACTAATTATTAGAGAAATGCAAATCAAAACTACAGTGAGTTATCACTTCACACTGGTTAGAATGGGTATCATCAGAAAATTTACAAACAACAAATGCTGGAGAGGGTGTGGAGAAAAGGGAACCCTCTTGCACTGTTGGTGGGAATGTAAATTGATACAGCCACTATGGAGAACAGTATGGAGGTTCCTTAAAAAACTAAAAAGAGAATTACCATATGACCCAGCAATCCCACTACTGGGCATATACCCAGAGAAAACCATAATTCAAAAAGACACATGCATCCTAATGTTCATTGCAGCACTATTTACAATAGCCAGGTCATGGAAGCAACCTAAATGCCCATCGACCGATGAATGGATAAAGAAGATGTGGTACATATATACAATGGAGTATTACTCAGCCATAATAAGAAACGAAATTGGGTCATTTGTAGAGATGTGGTTGCATCTAGAGACTGTCATACAGAGTGAAGTAAGTCAGGAAGAGAAAAACAAATATCGTATATTAATGCACATATGTGGAACCTAGAAAATGGTACAGGTGAACTGGTTTGTAGAGCAGAAATTGAGACACAGAAGTAGAAGAAAAACATATGGACACCAAGGGGGGAAAGCAGGGTGGGGGCTTGGGGTGGTGGTGTGATGAATTGGGTGATTGGGATTGACATGTATACAGTGATGTGTATAAAATAAAATGGATGACTAATAAGAACCTGCTGTATAAAAAAATAAATTAAATTAAATTTTAAAAATCTATCAGGATTTCATGCCTAAATTAATAATAACTGTAGTTATTTCCATAATGGGAACACAAAATATAGTAGATGCTCAATAAATATTTGCTTTTGTACCATAAAAAGATTCTATTACTGAACATTTGCCAGATATCTAGAAGTCTTTGTGTAACAATGACAATGAATTTGCACATATTCTCTCACTCAGAATCCGTTGTCACCAGCATCCTGCAGGTGGCTGGGTGAGCATGGTCAGTGAAAAAGATGTCCTCTACTATAGATAGTCCCTATGACTTATATGACTGTGACCTTATTAGAACCATGCTCTATTCAGACCAGTTGTTATAGCCTTATGTTAACAGGCCTCTGTGAGGCAGCACCATAAAGGGATTAAAATGATTTCTCACCCATCTTGCCAGTACTTAACACATTCAAATGAATATAGTCCTTTCCAATTAATCACTTTAAAAGTCCATCCCTTTAGTCTCATTCTTCCCACCCTTTCTGACACTTCTCTTTACAAAAGAAGAAGCCACACACCAGCCAAACGATTAAAATAACTCATTACTCTATAGGCATTGGCTCATGCCATGTAACTTTCTGCCAAATATCCTTTAAAGCATCGACACAATTCCCTGCCTTAGGCAGTGCTGGTTAGAGATCAAGATCCCCATTGTCCCTAACCCCATTTTACTCCCTCTCCCTTGTTAACAGGCCTCTCTTTTCTTCTGTTTCCATTTGATTCATTTATTTCTAATATTGCTTGATTTTTTTGTTGTTTTTTCTCCCCCCACATTTTTTTTGCAGTGCTCTTTGAAGGAAATGTCAAATGTATTCGTGTTACGTGAATGAATTCAGTATGCCGTCCTATGAGAGCCCAGCTGAATTTGGGAAGAGGCACAGTACAGTGTAACAGCTCTGGAATCACATAGCCTGCATTTGAAACCTGGCTCTGTTGGTCTTGAGCAATCACCAACTGTATGACCTTCAACAAATTATTTAACCTTTCTAAGCCACTTTCTAAACTGAAAAACAAGAATGTTAATAATACAAATAAGATAATCTTTGTAAAACACTTAGTGCTTAGCACATAAAAACTTTCCCCACCTTCCATCTAAAACTATCAGAACAACAATAAAGATTTACTATATTAATTAATCTTATTAATTCAGAGGTTGAAGGAAAAGCAATTGTTCTGTCTATACCACATTCTAATAACTACTCAATCCCGTGAGGAAATCAGTCTAACAGATTGGTGTAAATAAAGTAAAGGAACTGAGAATGCCATTTATTTGAATTGTTCCCTTTCCCCATGGTGATAGCGTTTTCTCAATAACAAATAGACAAATAAATAAAAGCCAGTCATTTTTTACTTTGTCTCACACTTGAGGAATCACGAGGAAATGAATATAAGAAATATTCTCAGAGAAGAGGAAGGTGCAGGCATAAGCCTTACAAACATCCATGAGAATTCTTTGCAAATGCTTTCAATACAAGATTAATAAGTAGACTAAAGGGTGCTGCTGTCATTATTTGCAGAGCAAACAGGCATGAGTCCCTTCATGAGAGCAGGGCTTTGGAGGTTTAAATTTCAGTTCTGCTGCTTTCCATGCAGCCTCAAACAATTCAGTTAAGCCTTCAAAGCCTTGATTTCCTCATCTGTGAAATGGAGAAAATTAAGAAAAATAATATATGTAAAGTTCTTATACAAGATAAGCATCAGGGTTTATTGTATCCCTGCCTGCTTAGGGCAATGTTAGCTAAATAAAATCGTTTGCTCTTATCAGGGTTACTAGGCTGCATCACTTGAAGTATACATGGTACAAAGGAGGACTTTGTATCTGGATATTAGGCAGGCAGGTATTCAATAAATATTTGATCATTTGTTTTGGTTTTAATGGAAGTACTTTGTGTACCCGATACCTAATCTTGGATCTTCTTCATAACCTTTGTAGGTAGAGAAGCCACCAGCTTCCTAGGTCTGGAGCACCCTTACCTAATCCCAAGACCCTGTCTATTTCATTCACCACTGTTTCTTCATTTCCTGTAGTCTCAGAATGTTTCCAGTGGTTTGGCAGAAGAGCTATCCACGGAAGGCAATCTTTTTGACACATCTAGAGTGTGTTAAGCTTCCACTATGTTTAATTATCATTCTATGGCTGGGAGGTATCTCAAAGAGAATTGAAGGAAAAGGAGTAATTTAAATGATTGTCCCATGCAATAAATTATATCAATGTCATATATCTACAACCTTCTGAAAAGGGAGCTATCTCCCTTTTTACCGTTTTGGGTGAGAAGATCGTTATAACCCCTACAGGCTACTGAATCATGAAAGGGGTGGGGCAGGGTTGGGCTGAGTGACTCTGGGTCAGCTAAATGACTGGACTGTGTGTGGGTGCGTGGATGCGGGAAGTCCCTTAGAGTCAGGGGGCAAAGAAGGACAATGAAAATCCTACCCTTTGGTGCATATGTTATGTGGGAGAGATATATAAATCAATTTGGAAATAACTTTATCTCATAGATTAATTTTTTGCATTTTTTTCCTATTTTTTAACATAGTTTCTAAATTGTTTTTAAATTTTAAAATAGCTTTTTTTTTCTTTATTAAAAAAAGATATATGTTCACTGAAGGATATTATACAGATAAGCAAAAGGAAGAAAATTCAAAGTACTTCTGCAAAGAAAGCAGATCAGTGGTGGCCTGGGCCTGGAGGGTGGGGGAGGTAGAATTGATTAAAAGGGACATGGATAAACTTTTTGTGGTGATAGTGATTACAAATGCGTATACGTTGTCAGAATTCATCGGACTGTATACTCAACATGGGTGTATTTTTTCATATGCAAATTATACCTCTATAAAGCCAATTAATACTTTTCAAAGTACTTCCACCATTACCCATACAAAACTACTGTTAATATTCTTATGTACGTTTTTCCAAATGATTTTTCTATGTATTTATGAATACACGTTTATTGGTTTACACAAAAAGGTGTCTTTTTGATCAAATGTAACTGTTTTTTATCAATTTCAATTTTTTATTCTCTTACTTGGAAGTAGATTTTACCACCGTAACCAACTGCTCCCACAAAGCTTATTACATAACACCAAAGGGAAAAAAATTGCTTTGGAGCAAGAAAAGCAGGAAGCTATTTTGACTTTTACAGCCTCCAGGATCTCATTATTGACGATTCAATAATCATTGCGCATCTAATAGGTGCTATATAAATGCTGGATAGCAACATTTGCCATTGGTAATGTCATGGCAACTGACTGCTGAGAAACCCATTGGCAGCCCCTGCGAATACCACTGACTACGTCACATCTGCCTCTGAAAATGTGAGTCCACCTGTATGTTTATGCCTGATGTACAGCTGCACAACCCTCTGCTTTTAGAGATTTACTAGACATTCTAAAGGAGAGGACAACAGAAAATTCTGACCACTTCTTCCGGAGGCAAAGCTATAATTTTCCAGAAGTAACTGTAAGGAAAGCAAAACTTTACCCTGTTAGAGTTTCCAGCCAGGTCTAAGAATTAAATTGACATAAGACAGATTTAACAGGAGAAAATCATACAAGTTTTATTTAATATAA
This sequence comes from Eschrichtius robustus, assembly GCF_028021215.1. Taxonomy (NCBI): domain Eukaryota; kingdom Metazoa; phylum Chordata; class Mammalia; order Artiodactyla; family Eschrichtiidae; genus Eschrichtius; species Eschrichtius robustus. The sequence continues at coordinate 74,322,431 of NC_090826.1, forward strand.
GTTTTACATGACATGGGGGCCTTCATAAGGAAATGAAGACCCAAAGAAGTGGCGAAACCTAAATGCTTTTACACGAGGTTGAACAGCCAGAGGCAATTGTAGAAAAGTAACTCAAAAATATGGGGAGGTTAAGAAAGAAAAGAGTCATTTTAACAAGGTCTGTTTGTACAGAATTCTCTCAGCCTCAACTCCCCACTTCAAGGTCTGTTTGTACAGAATTCTCTAAGCCTCAACTCCCCACTTTGGGTGATAAGAATGTTTCTTTCCTCCTGGTAGAGAGAGGACATCTTTCACATGGAAGTTTTATCTCCTGCTTTTAGGAAGAAAAGGGGAGGTCAGAGCACCCTTCTTGTACTTGCTGTTTTTTCAAGTGCCTTTGGCTTAAAATAATCCTTCTGCCAAAGTGGTATATTTTGGAGTAAGGTTCTGGTTTCCTTCATAACTCTGAACCCCCAGGGGCCAACTCCCTCTTATCTATGCGAGACCTTAGGAATGGGGAAGCAACCGGAAGAATTAGTCAAAACCATCCAGGCAGTTAATATGGCGGTCGGTGTACAGGCCCGATTGCAGGGAAGGAGCAGCAATTACCACCTGGTTTCTGCCTCTGCTTTTGTGGATACCTGTGTGTGTAGAGGGGCTACTCAGTCAAAGAGAGAGAGAGGTATATCTCTTACCAGGGATATTAGACAAAGATTCTAACTATCGGGTAATCTGTCTCTGGGGTAGATGTTTCCTAAAGAATAGGAAAGGAAGCTATTAAAATCCAGCCACTTTTACCAGGGACAAAATAATTTGGCCTCACTGACAGGAAAACAAAAACAAAACACTGGTCAGGTTTTGTGACTCATTTACAGCAGTACCATATGCAAATGAGGGTTTAATCAGAGCCTCCTGATGACTCAGGTGTACACACCTCCAGGAGAAGGAAGAGTGCCTGGTGACCAAGGACAGGCTGATCCCAGCTGGAGGGCTTGCCAGTTGTGTCTCTATCCAAGAAGTCAGACTTGCAGTGGCCTCAGCTCCCAACTGAAGCTTCCTCTGGAGACCTGGAGGCAGGAAGGCCCGAGTCCCTTTGAGCCAGGGCTCCGCATAAAGGCACCCGAGTGGCTGAACAAGCTGTCCCCACGTCTGTGTCTGCTCTCTGGGGACGGCCGGAGCCACTCTCGGGCCCTCACTCAGCAGGTGCGTACATAGTGAGGGCAACATATGAGAAGCCCTCAGTGAGTCAGGACACACTGAAAACAGCAGAGAAGTGACAAATGATAGGGTGAGAAGACAGAAGAACTGTAAATGCACAGCTGTCTGGAGCCATTTAGCATTGGGCTAAGAGCCCTGAGGACCCCAAATGTTCCTGAGGGCACGGCAGTATTATAGCATTGGACAATGATTGATGTTCAGAGCGAGTCATCAAGCAAAGGTCAAGTTATGTTCAGAACGTTTTGTTTAAGAAGGCAAAGTAAAGCATTTTGGAAAATTACTTTCCAAAATAAAGTTTTAAAGGTGGCATTTAAGTTTGGGTTATGTCATGCTGGCCGCTAATAGCACCTCCACTTAAAATATTAGGTATATTCCATATCACTATATTAAAAATCCCGTAAAGAGAATTGATTTTTATCTATATAGTCTTGATATATAAGTATATACATACAGACATTATATACCTATTTTTAAACCAAATCCCATATCTTCGTATTTCTTCTGGGAACTGACACCATTATTTACCTTCTCACACATTTCAGCCCCTTGCTCTCTACTAGATCTTTGTCTTCAGCATATAAGCATGTTCAAGTCTCTCCCAGCTTGAAAACAAAACAAACCAAAAAACCTGCCTAGGTCCTACAGTACCCCATCCTCTCCCAGCACTCACCTATGTATGCCTTTCCTTTCCTTCATAATCAAACTTTTAGGAATAGTCCTGAATCTTGTGGCCACTTCTCCAAGAAATTCCTTGCTACTTTCCAGTGCTTTCTTTTTTTTTAAGTTTTAATCTTACTTTTTTCATATTCACATTTGCACAGTTGACTGTGCCCCATTTATTAAGCCATGCTTCCCTCCAGGCTCCTGTGATGCTTCTTTGCTTTCTTTTCTTGCTACCTCTGTCCTACCCGGGTCCCTTTACAAGTTTACCTTTCCCATCTGAACCCTCAAATGTCAATATTTCTTAGGGTTCTATCTCTGGCTATCATCTCATTTGAAACATTCTCCACTATTTCTTTGATGACACCTATATCTATATTTCTGACAAAGCTCTTACTTGTGTTTATTTATGTGCATGTGAGTCTGTAAACCAATGTGAGTGAACATTTACACCTGGATGGTACTTAAAATGTCCCATATTCAAGTCTTGTCCTTCAGACCTCTTCCTCCTTGGTTTTTCCCTGTCTAGGAGCCACTCATCAATAACCCAACTTTGGAGACACCATAGATTCTTCCCTTTCCTTCATTCACTCATCCAAACAACCACCATCTCTTCTTGACTCTGCTTCCTTAATATCTCTCAAATATATGCCCTCCAGCCTGCCTCCTGTGTGTTGCTTTGTTGGATCAGGGTTAAGTCTTCAGTCCTCACCTTCACACGTCAGTTACTGATTCCTGAACTTTTTGCTTGTACTCCTTGGTTCTTCTTTGGAATTTTGTATTTGGTGATCTGGATTTATTCTCACTCACAATTCAGGTCATGAGGCCCTGGTCCTATTGTACAGTCCAAAGATCATTCTTCCCTTTATCTTACCAGCACCCTCCATGAAATGGAGAGAAACAGGATAATTTCTCTTGAGTGAGGACACTCCCCCACAAACCATAGATCAATCATAAGTGATTGTTACTCTGTATTGAAATTGTTGGTGCCTTTTTTGGCCTCCTCTTTATGCTCTGAATTATTTTATAGTTCTTGACTGCTGATTTTGATATCTAGATCATCAATGGGCCTACTTCTATTATCTGCATTTTCTCTTGATTATTAGTCACATTTTATTGCCTTATCAAATGTCCACTAATTTTATATTATATACCAGACATTAGGCATAAAAATATCATGAAGATTCCAAATGTTACCTTCTACCAAAGAGGGCCTCGCCTTTCCTCTGTTAGGCAGAGAGAGTAAGGAGTTGGTCACTTTCATTATATTGAGAAATTGAGGTGCATTGAGCCTGAATTGTAGTTTTACTAAGACTTGCTCTACCTCTGATCTGCCATCCTAGCATATGGCTCTCCTGGGCTTGTGATTGTAAACCTAAGGATCTTCAACTCCTCAGCCCTGAAAGACTACAAGAGATCCAGTTCTGCCCTTCAGAAATTCCAGCCCAGCTCATCAGCTTTCTGTCCTGCACAGCTTAAATGTCTAGTAAATGTCTTGAGGAGATACTGGAGGCAAAGTCTTCCTCAGAGGGCCTTTGTTTCCTAAGCATTTCAAGACTAATGGAGGTAGATTTCACTCTGCCTTTTGAAGCTTTTGCCCTAGCTCTGTAGCCTCCTGTGCAGTACCAGAATTCAGCAAATATGTTATGGGGGAAATCTGCCATGCGTTTGAGTCTTCTCCTTCCTATTTGTCCCATCATCCTATTATACTTGCTAAGAACTTTACTGGTTTTTCTTTGCCCCAGCAGAGTTTCTCTGCCTAAACAAACCTCTCAACCCACACTCAGAATCAGCAAACGCCTTTGGGAACAAATATCACACAGAGTCAACTCACTTTAGAAAGGACTCTACTCTCTCTGAAATTTTAGTTCATCTAATCCTTATTGCTTCCATAGCAACTTGATGTCTTTAAAATATAATTTTTGTCATTTATCCAGGTTACCTTAGTTGTCGTACTGGGAGGAGTGTTGGCCTGCCATGGTGTACTATATCTTACCCAGAAGAGAAAGTCTCATATGAGACTTTTTGATCCCTATCCAAGTATTTTGTGCATAATACACAATAACTTGCCAAATGAATTTTTAATTCATGAACAAAGAAATCATTTAACTTTTCTTAGCATCATTTCCTTCTAGTGAGATAGATTTTACATGAATTTAATGCTTAATGGTATATAAAATATTTTCAGTTCAAGAAAAAATTCATTTAATTCTTACAATATCTCTTCGATAGGAGCTATAATAATGATGAGGTGGATAAAGATGGCTACTATTTACTGAGTACTTACTCTGTGCCAAGACTTATGCTAAGTACTTTACATATATTATCTTATTTAATCCCTGCAATAAGCTGGGAGATAGGTATTTCTCTCCCTTCTTCCATGAGAAAATTGAGCTGGAAAATGCTAAGTGACTTGTCTAAGTGCTCAAAAGTGGTAAATGGAGGAGTTGGGGTTCAAATACAGTATGTCCGGTTCCCAGTCCAGGATATTTTTCACTGTATTTCAGCTTTTTGTCTGAGATGATATCAGTTTTCCTACAGGGTTCAAGTAAAATACCTGGAATTCATCAACCTATAACCTTTCCTAAGCACTACATAAATACAAAATATAATTGTGAAAGAACTGTCCCAAAATGACACTGAAAACACTTAGAAGTAGGGTGAAGGACCTTAGCTGGTTACCTCTTATTTATGAAGATAGTTTTGCCTTATATAGATGAAATTTAATCGTCTGGTCTCAGTTCTGGAGGGCAATAATTATTTGTAGCATGAATGACTAGTTAGGATTAGGGTTGTGGGTGTCTGTGGCCACAGTAATGCATAAACCTAAACCACATAGGAATTAAATTTATTACTTTGACTTCATTAGCACCTCACTTTGAACCACTGAGTTAACTAGTCACAGATCAAATTAGATCCAACTGCATTTAAAATGGAGGAATATATTGGTAAAAAAGAAAGCTATTCCATTTGTTTCTCTAAAATACACTACTTTAAAAAGCAACAATTCTAATGTCACATATTAAATTATTTGTTGTCATTTGGAAAAAGAGAAAGATTTATTGAAAAAAGTCAGCCATTTTAGAAACTAAGTGAAGGACTTCCCTGGTGGTGCAGTGGTTAAGAATCTGCCTGCCAATGCAGGGGACGCAGGTTCGAGCCCTTATCTGGGAAAATCCCACATGCCGCGGGGCAACTAAGCCCGTACGCCACAGCTACTGAGCCTGCACTCTAGAGCCCACGAGTCACAACTATTGAGCCCGTGCACCACAACTACTGAAGCCTGCGTGCCTAGAGCCCATGTTCTGCAACAAGAGAAGCCACCGCAATGAGAAGCCCACGCACCGCAACAAAGAGTAGCCCCTCTCTCTGCAACTAGAGAAAGCCCGTGCAGCAACGAAGACCCAACGCAACCAAAAATATAAATAAATAAATAAATTTATTAAAAAAAAAAGAAACTAAGTAAATAAGGTGCACACTTTTCATCATACTGAACTAGATTTCTCTTTATTAGGAATCATGTATATTTTTTAATCATTTATTTCTCTCAAAATGCTTACAAAAAATATTTTGATGCCATGCTTCTACTCAGGGTACAAATGAGACAAGGGAAAAGTGAACTGGCAAAGTGTCTAATCAGGTATAGTATCAGATAAGGATGGGTGTATATTATAAGCTTTAGTTAAAGCATCATCTCTAATTTTTCCTTATAAAATGTGCATGGGAGGGCTTCCCTGGTGGCGCAGTGGTTGAGAGACTGCCTACCAATTCAGGGGACACGGGTTCGAGCTCTGGTCTGGTAAGATCCCACATGCCGCGGAGCAACTGGGCCCGTGAGCCACAACTGCTCAGCCTGCGCGTCTGGAGCCTGTGCTCCGCAGCAAGAGAGGCTGCAATAGTGAGAGGCCCACGCACCGCGATGAGGAGTGGCCCTGCTTGCCGCAACTAGAGAAAGCTCTCACACAGAAACGAAGACCCAGCACAGCCAAAAATTTAAAAAAAAAAAAAAAAAAAAAAAGTGCATGGGAAATAAGAGATACAAACTTCTCCTCACCAAATAAGAATTTTAGGAAGTAAATGATTATCTATAGAGTCCTGGATTCTTTATTATTTCTACCTGTAAGCTATTATTATTTTGAGTGAGTGGAATGATTATTATAAACAGTACAATACTTTCAGAAAGAATTGTCCTTACCTCTTTACCTCCTATATGTGTATAGATTTCATACTTACGTATACACATATATACACAAATCTATACACATATATTTATTTGTGTATATATACATTACATATATATACATATATATCTCATACAGATATATCTATTTAACTATATATATGTATATATATATACACACATACATACATATATGCACATAGGGTACATATGCACTATGTATGCACCTATAGCCTATGTGCATACAGGTATATATGTGTCAAACTAGATCTCTGTGTAAATTACTAATATTTCCTGATCTTTCAAGGTATTTTCAAATATATTATGTCATTTCCTCTTCATAAAAGTGTGTGAAAAAGAAGAAATCATGGTACAAAAAGTTAAGTTAAATGTTTTGTCCACGATCACAGAGCAGAATCCAGATGAGAGCCTGGTCTCCTGACTCTTTTTTCACAATGCTGCCACACTTGCTTGATAGGCTTCACTCCAGCTGAGTCTGAGAAAGACAATAGTCCCCATTTCAATATCCTTGAATCAATTTGCTTAAACAAAAGGTCATTTTAGACAGAAATCTGGTTTGACAGATTTCTTTCACTGTATTGACCAGTTTAAATAAAATGAGCAAATCAATGTCTTTGTTTCTGTGTCACATAGACACAGCCTAAATACTCACTAGGTGCTGTTACACTAGCCTCCATGACCCATTTTAAACCCTGTCTCCTGGATTAAATAAACACCTCTCTCTCTAATTAGAATGTGACTGAAAGGCAAGACAGAGAAGATGAAAAGACAGCAGATGACACCTTCTTAAGCAAACACTATTGAATTACAAAGGCAAAAAAAGCTATTTTTAAAAATTGCAACCACAAGGGAGCAAATTTATCTATCATATCATTGTTTTTTTCCTCCTCGTTGCTAGGATGTCATCTATATTAAAGATAGCCGTCGCCTTGGTGAAAAGCTTCCCAGAGCAAAGTAGTAGTGCTCCCCCTGCTGACCGAGATGCCCAGGTTATTTTTTGTTTTTTCGTTTTAAAACAAAACAAAAAATAAGGCAATTGGATGTAGCTAGTAAATAGCTTTAGACCTTACCTGCAAAATTGTATTCCAAGGATATTAGAAACTTATTTAAACGACACTGGAAATTTCCTTTCCTGCTGCTCATGACGAGACATAAGGCAAATCCTGACTAAGTGCCAGGTTTCTCGCTTCTTAGGGCTATTTCTTTGTTTTGTCTCTTCAACTCAGGGTGAACCTGGTGATTGACTTTTCTCACCTTGATAATTTAAATTCTGGGTGCAATTTGAATTTTTGAAAAGTCCAGGGATAGGAAATTGCTTATAATATTAACTAGTAATTTTTGCTAATCACTAGTTACTTGTAATGGTGGAGAGGGAGAAAGAAAGAATTCTACAAAGATCTTAGTTTATTTCACCATGGAAATTACTGAAAGCATCTAACATTAAAACTGAGAAGTGGTGGGGTTTCCCTGGTGGCGCAGTGGTTAGGAATCTGCCTGCCAATGCAGGGGACACGGGTTCGTGCCCCGGTCCGGGAAGATCCCACATGCCATGGAGCGGCTAGGCCCGTGAGCCACAACTACTGAGCCTGCGCGTCTGGAGCCTGTGCTCCGCAGCAAGAGAGGCTGCGACAGTGAAAGGCCTGCGCACCGCGATGAAGAGTGGCCGCCGCTCGCCACAACTAGAGAAAGCCCTCGCACAGAAACAAAGACCCAACACAGCCAAAAATAAATAAATAAATAAATAAATTTTTAAAAAAGAGAGAGAAGAAATAAAGAAGGGGGGGGAAGCATAGATTAATGACAAAAAAAAAAAAAGAAGGACTTGGAAGCTCCTGAACTTTCCTCTATACCCCATTGCCTCTCCAGAAGGGTGTGGTCTGATATGATGGCAAAATTTAATTACCAGCAATAAAAAAGAAAGGAGCCTTCTATTTGCTCCCCTCCTCTTCCCTCAACATTAAACATGGGGTTTTATTTTTAAATCAGAAGCCTAAACGAAATTAAGTTGCCTACGTCAAGCTTCCTGATTATCTTCTATCTGTCCCAAACTGTCCTGTAGGTCAAGTAAATAAAACAATCTGTTCTCAAACATGGACTTTTCCAAAATATGATCACCACTATCAGCCTCGTGCTAGTCCTCCCTCCACTTCCATTAAAGTAATGAAAATGGGCTTAGATTCCTCCAGGGACAGAGACTATTGATATGAATGGAAATTCAGCTGGATTTTGCTGGTCAAAAGCTGAAGTGAGAATGAGAAATGTTTTGTGTCTTTGCAAACTCACAGGGAAGTTACTTTCTCACCACAGCCACTGGAAAGGAGAACATTTTCACAAGTCTCTATTCCTGTTAAATATTTTTAAGAGTGTAATGTTGTAATAAGAGAAAACTTAGCACTTGTATGCAGGCTCTTGGAATAGTTTCCAGGACCCTTATCCATCAAACACAGCCTCATGACACTCACCACCACAGCGAAGTGTTGTTAAGACTGTGAATGCCAGGGGGCTGGCACCTCACCCTCCAAGCAGGTTGGGGGCAGGTAAATAACAGCCTCAAGTTTATGAGAATAGAGATCAGACCTCCAAGAGGTCTGATGAAGATCTTGCGCAATCCTCATCTAGCAAATCGGGCAGTTTTCAGAGGTCTCTGTGGTAGAGTGTTTCTACGGTGTCTCTGGGGTGCTCTGGGGATGTGGAGAGTGAGAAGCTGGTGGATGTGGGAACCCATTACTCCTCCATCTAGCGCAGCTCTACTCTTACTTGTTTTATATGCTGGATTTCCAAATAAGGTTTCTTTTAAGCAAAGATCACGATTATTAAAAAACAAACAAACAAACAAAACCAGAAAGGTGTTAAGGTTCTTTCTAGTTCTAAAAATATACTACGGTTATAAATCTACAGAGCAGCTACCCCAAAGGTGGAATGCTGTGATTTACTGTGGTTTGAGGAGATCCACGAGGATTTGTTTGCTTAAAAATTTATCCTATAAAATTCTAGACAAAAGATTGAAGAAGGAAAGGCAGCTAGGAGAGGTTCAGATTGCTCTGGGGAGGAAGGAGACCTATCAAGTGATCCTGAGGGGACCACCAAGAGCCTTAGGGACATCACAGGGGCCCTGAAGGCCTGCAGTGGAGAAGGGTCTTGAACAAGGCTATGAGCACCTAGTAAATTCCATGCTTTAGCAATACTGGCCCTAAACACAGCTTAGGCAAAGAGCTTGAATTTTTTTCTGGTATCCAGGGAAACATAATTGAGGGAACAGAGGTGGTAATCCATCCTAGAATTGACAGGGAAATTCCTCAAAGGCTTGAATACTGGGTTTGTGTCAAACAAGCTTGGTTAATCAGAGGGAATCAGCAACTGTGATCAGACAAGATGAAATAAATGTTTAAGAACTTTGGGCATGGGTGGGAAGTGGAAGGATAAGGGACAATAGATCCTTCTCTGTTCTAAGCTTGAGGAGAAAAGACAGTGATTCTCAAATCCAGGGTCAATACAAAATATGTAACGTTCCATATTTGTATGTTTTATGTGATTAAGATTCATTTTCAGTTTATGAATAGTAATGCCTAAGGACAGGGTAAAGTTGTTTTTAGTAGGAAAGTATAAGTTGAAGATAATGCATACATTTACAAGGCTATTTCTTTTGATTCTTGAATATCTGTATCCTCCCATATCAACTTGCACATAGTAGCTGTCCAGTAAATATATGTCAAATGAACAAATAATGAAAGATTTTTCTGAGTATTAAGTCATGGGATCATTGAAGGCTTTTCTTACCTCAGACCACTGATAGAGTCTTTTGGGTAATAATGTTAAAGTTTTCCAAACATTAATTTTTTAAAAAGCGAATAGAGTACAATGGAGATGCAGTGCATTTAAAGTAATTCTGAGAAAAAAGAAACAGTTGCAATGTAAACAAAGACTGCTGGGAAGTAGAACTGGTGCGAAGGCTGAGTGCCTGTATATAAAAGAAAAGAGAGCAAGTTTTTATTCTGTTTCTCCTCAAAAGATCTTCGTAGCTGAAATTTTTAGACTAGATTAACACATTCAGGAAAGGGTTGCTCTTTTAGAGGATGAACTATTCCTAAGTGCCCTAAGTTTCTTTCTACATAAGGCACAATTTTATTAAATGGGGTAGGTTTCTACAAACACAGAGGATATTAATTAGAATCATATTTGCACGTCTATTCCCAAATCTAATCATTTGCTTGTTCAAACAAAAATCTCCTTGTTGATTACTGTTGAGAATTCTAAAAATTATTCCCTACTCAGTATTCAACTTTATTATATGGTAACTTGTTATTAATAACAAACCCTTGATCATGAGAAGTATCCTGTATATTACTAACAAATTCTTGGTTCATGAAGGTATGCATGTTCCAGAATAGATGATGGAATGATTACAAAATCAAAATCCAGTCTTCTAGTCTTCCACTCTACTTTCACTCTTACCTGTTTTCATTCTATTCTATTAAAAAATAAGTCAAAATATCTCACTCCTCTGCTCAAAACCCCACAATGGCCTAAAACCCCAAACCCTTACAAAGGTTATAAGATTCTGTCTGGTCTCATCTTCTATGACTCTACTGCTTATTCACTCAGCTCCAGCCATGCTGGCCTTCTTGCTGTCACTCATATAAGCCAGGCATACATTCCCACCTCAGGACCTTTGCACTTGCTGTTACCTGTGCACAGAACAGTCTTCTCCCAAATATCCTCATGGTGTGGTTTGCTCTTTCTGCTCTTCCCCTCACTTCACTCTAATATCACTTCCTCAGTAAGGCCTTCCCTGCCGCCCTAGCTAACACTGAAGGTCACTTCTCACTCTGGACCTTCACTACACCCTTTCTCTGTTTTATTTTTTCTCCTTAGCACTTATCACCATCTAAAATAAAAGACTGTTGGCCCATGAAAAATGAGGGGGTTAGGGAGGCCAACCCTCTGTGCAGTCAAAAATCAGTGTGTAACACATAATTCCTTTGTATCCACAGATTCAACCAACCACGGATCCTGTAGTATGATAGTATTTACTACTGAAAAAAATCCAAATAAAAGTGGATACATGCAGCTCAAACCCATGTGGTTCAAGGGTCAACTATATATTTTACTTTAGTATCTTTCTTATCTGTTCCCCCACTGGAAGATAAGTTCTATGAGGGCAGGATTTTTCTCTGTTTTATTCTCCACAGAATCTCCAGCATCTAAAAGAGAGCCTGGTACCTAACAGATGCACATAGATATTTGTTGAATGAATTGCATGGAGTCAAATAGCACCAATCCCCTGAACCAAGAATAAGTAGGAAAAGGTGAGAAAATACATAACTTAAATGCATCAGGCTTTACTACTTTGGATCAACTGCTTTTGATAAAGTTAGAATACCTGTATAATTTGAATCTTCTAATTAGTGGATTGTTTCACTTATCCAAAGGTTTCCATCTTCTTTCCAATGAAAACTTCCAAAGATGATGTAATGAGTAGTAAAAATATTGCTTTGTATTTCATCCACTCTCTCTATTGCTTTCTACCAGTTTAAAGTCATAATGAGAGGGATTAGGAGTAAGAGCAAAAAATATAGATAATATCAAATTGGGCAAACAGTCCCGGAAGACAAGACAGTTGGTCTTATCAATGGAAATTATCAAATGTGGGCACAAAGAGATTTTCTTCAGTGAGGCACCCTATCTGGTTTGGGTTGTTTAAGCATCTAAATTCAAATGGAAATACATTTTTAAAATTATATAGATTAATGGACTAGAAGGTAATTCTCATTACACAAGGAGGCAGTGTTGCTCTGAAAAACTAAAGATTCCACTTCATTAGCTAAGTCATGGCTATGAATCATCATCATACACCCAAAACCACTATGGAAAGAGCCAGAATAATTTTCCATTTGACTACTGGTCCAACTTCTCTAAAATTCATTACCTTTGAACCAAAGTTGCAAGAAACCCAACACAAATGCATTTATAAAACTCCACTGGAAGGTGCTCTGTTTGAATATTCACTCAACACAACCTTGTTTCATATCAGGATTTTGCCTTCCATAGGAAGATTTTCTTTCAAGAGTGCTTTTAAAAAGGTAACTTTAAATGAAAAAGGTAGCCATTTAAATTCTACAGCTTTTGAATTCTACAACTTGTTTCAGCTGGAATTGAAATCTTACTTCATTTAAATTAAGTCTGCAGGTATCCAGGGCTTTGTTGGCAGTGCCAGTGTTGAGGATTGAGGATTTCCCTTCTCCTGCTCTATCAGTATCTTATTAATTCACTTTTAGAGATAAAGGTATTGACTAGGTATGCCATGGAGATCAGAGTCACAGCAGAACTAAATCACAGATCAACTAGAGTAATGAGTTTTGCTTGTAAAACTAACTCTCAATTATCCCCTATGTGGATTACTATTTGGTAGATTTTCCGCATGGAATGTTAATACCAAGCGGACTTTCTCCTGCTATTAGCATTCTCTCAAACCCACTCTGCCTATCCCCAGCTGGTGAGTGGCATTTTAAATGCCACTCACCTAAAGCAAATCATAGCCCGCGTGCCACAACTACTGAAACCCGCGCACCTAGAGCCCGAGCTCCACAACAAAAGAAGCCACCGCAATGAGAAGCCCACGAGCCACAACAAAGAGTAGCCCCTACTCGCCGCAACTAGAGGAAGCCCACGTGCAGCAACGAAGACCCAATGTAGCCAAAAATAAATAAATAAATTAATTAATTAAAAAAAAATAAAGCAAATCATAAATGGGAAAGGATATCCTCTACAGGTCAGGAATGCAATGCATCCCAAGGCCAAATAAGCTACTCACTCAAAGTTTTGAATAATTAACACCACAGTCCTCCTTCCTATGATACAGAAAAACTGGTTGCTAGTAGAACTGTACCTTTCTTGAAGACAGATGATATTTTGGAAGCATATTTCTAAAAGTCTAATCTAGGACCCTGGGTGACCCAATACTTGCATTTTCACAGGTGGATTCTGGAGAAGAACAGGGCATGTTTAGGGCCCTCATTGTATTCTGAGAAGTAAATCCAAGGAGCATTTTTCCAAGTGTTGCTTATCTTCTCCTTTTCAGTTTTCCCTCTATTCCAAACCAAAGTTGTGTAAAAGGAAAATCAAGATGGTGTTGGTATTGCTAATAGAGCTCTCTAAAATAGAGCTGGGAGGCCATTGAGGAAGTGTGACTTAATGTATGCCTCAGCCCAGATGAAATCTGAACTTTGACCACTTATTGTCTTAACACAGGCATCCAGAACATCTTCCCCATGTTCCAGAAACTCAAAATACTTATTGGACCCTTACCCTAAAATAACTCATGACAGCTTATCCCTTAAGGATAATATTTCCTTTCTTGTGTTATAGTCGATCATAATTCCTGCCAGACAGTTTTAACAACCTTGTGGCTTTTGCCTTTGTAAGCCCCTGACTCTTTCTCTTTCCTGGAACACTCTTTTGGTTCTACCAAATCTGTGCCTCCCGAACTGCGATCCTTGAGACCCCAAATAAAGCTCTTTGCTCTTTGTAGCCTTGATGCTGATTTCTGTTGTACATTTGACACGTGTCTTAACCTAATGGGAAGTAGTAAATTTTTCCAACCTCAGGATAATCTGGGCATGGCTTACTATTAAAAAGCAGGATTTTAAAAAAATTTGAACAGTCAAGAGACTTCCCTGGCGGTCCAGTGGTTAGGACTTTGCCTTCCAATGCAGGGGGTGCAGGTTCGATCCCTGGTCGGGGAGCTAAGATCCCACATGCCTCGAGGCCAAAAAACCAAAACATAAAACAGAAGCAGTATTGTAACAAATTCAATAAAGACTTTAAAAATGGTCCACATCAAAAAAGAATATTAAAATAAATAAATAAATAAAATTTAAAAATAAAAAAAAAAAGAACGCTCAAAATACTACAAAATCCATTGAGGCCAGATACGACTTTTTTCTATTATGCATGAGTTAAGAGAGCTTAAACATGCACTCTTGACTAACAACAAAGACAAGGAAACTGGGGCAGTGGGGAGGCGAAATGAGGGGGAAGTTTACAGGAAGACCTAATGCTTTGCTTCAACATATAAATCACTAAAATTCAAGAAATAAGCCATTGAGTACAGGAATATCCTAGTGACTATTATGTGAGTTTAGGTTGAATGCTTTTGTTAGAGAATATTACTGTTGCCCTTTGTGCCACTGACCATTAATGAGTGTGTATCTGACCGCAGCTGCAACATTATTTGCACTCCAGGTTCTTTCCAGAAGTATAATTTTGCACATGCTGCTGTCAAATTCACATTGGCAGCTCACTGACCAGAAATAATATTTAATAAGAGTTGCCCCCAAAATATGCTGTCCATTTATTTCCCTTGATTAGTGATTTTTTACTTTTTAAAGGCAAAGATCTTTCTTCAAAACAAATCTTATTTAGAATCCCAATTTTTAAATAGATAAAATAAGGCTACCCTGGTTGAAATGAGAGTGGAGGCTCAGAGCCACTTTTACACCACCACTTACCAGTCCTCAGACCCTAGAAAAGCTTCTGTGCAACCCTAGGCTTCTGCAAGCAGTGGTTTGAATCCATTGCTCAAGATACTCTTAATTTTATTACTGGATTAAACCAATGTTCAGAGAGATACATAATCGAAAATTGATTTGGGCCTTTGTAGAATTATCTGAAAGTACGGAATTAAATTATTCAAATTACATTGTTACATTACTGTTTAATTAAATTAGATTTACTTAAAAAGTAACCCAAGGACCAAGAGTCATATTTAGTATAGTGGTAAAAGTGTAGACTTTGGAACTAGACTGACCAGGTTTCAAATCCACTCCCATTTATTAATTGCATGATCTCATGCAAGTTACTTAACTTCCTGTTGCCTTTGCTTCCTCATCTGTAAAATGGAGATGAGGACAATAATAGTATCCACCTCAGAAAATGCTGTATTATAATGTTGTATATAAATGAGGAATAAATGAATTCGAGTATATAAAGAAATCAGAAGAATGCTATAAAATGAAATAAAGTGAACAGCCATGGAAAATTCTTTTCTTTAGCCCTCAGTTTTAAGAAAATTTATCTTTCACCATAAACTGTATATTTTTATTATGAAAACATTGTGATTCTTACAAATGACTATGACTTCTTCTTTATTGAGGCAAAATACAAGGACGTCTCTACTTCTCCCATCAGGGTCCATGGGAGACAAAAATAGATGACTTCTCACAGAAACCATACTAAGCCTCAGAGTATTTTACAAGTAATCCACGTAACTACTACTAAGTCAAAGCTGGCATGTAAGTAAAACCTACTACTCTCCCTGAGTTACAAGTGTTCTTTCCATTAAACCACCCTGCATTCTAGGTGGAAGGAAGAGCAAGAGCAAAGAAATAAATACAAATGGTGAAAAACTGAAACCATTTCCAATAAGATCAGGAACAAGACAAGGTTGCCCACTCTCACCACTATTACTCAACATAGTTTTGGAAGTTTTAGCCACAGCAATCAGAGAAGAAAAAGAAAAAAAAAAAGGAATCCAAATCGGAAAAGAAGAAGTAAAGCTGTCACTGTTTGCAGATGACATGATACTATACATACAGAATCCTAAAGACGCTACCAGAAAACTACTAGAGCTAATCAATGAATTTGGTAAAGTAGCAGGATACAAAATTAATGTACAGAAATCTCTTGCATTCCTATACACTAATGATGAAAACTCTGAAAGTGAAATTAAGAAAACACTCCCATTTACCATTGCAACAAAAAGAATAAAATATCTAGGAATAAACCTACCTAAGGAGACAAAAGACCTGTATGCAGAAAATTATAAGACACTGATGAAAGAAATCAAAGATGATACAAATAGATGGAGAGATATACCATGTTCTTGGATTGGAGGAATCAACACTGTGAAAATGACTATACTACCCAAAGCAATCTACAGATTCAATGCAATCCCCATCAAACTACCACTGGCATTTTTCACAGAACTAGAACAAAAAATTTCACAATTTGTATGGAAACACAAAAGACCCCGAATTGCCAAAGCAATCTTGAGAAAGAAAAATGGAGCTGGAGGAATCAGGCCCCCTGACTTCAGACTATACTACAAAGCTACAGTAATCAAGACAGTATGGTACTGACACAAAAACAGAAATATAGTTCAATGGAAAAGGATAGAAAGCCCAGAGATAAACCCATGCACATATGGTCACCTTATCTTTGATAAAGGAGGCAAGAATATACAGTGGAGAAAAGACGGCCTCTTCAATAAGTGGTGCTGGGAAAACTGGACAGCTACGTGTAAAAGAATGCAATTAGAACACTCCCTAACACCATACACAAAAATAAACTCAAAATGGATTAAAGACCTAAACGTAAGGCCAGACACTATCAAACTCTTAGAGGAAAACATAGGCAGAGCACTCTATGACATACATCACAGCAAGATCCTTTTTGACCCACCTCCTAGAGAAATGGAAATAAAAACAAAAATAAACAAATGGGACCTAATGAAACTTCAAAGCTTTTGCACAGCAAAGGAAACCATAAACAAGACGAAAAGTCAACCCTCAGAATGGGAGAAAATATTTGCAAATGAAGCAACTGACAAAGGATTAATCTCCAAAATTTACATGCAGCTCAATATCAAAAAGGCAAAAAACCCAATCCAAAAATGGGCAGAAGACCTAAATAGACATTTCTCCAAAGAAGATATACAGATTGCCAACAAACACATGAAAGAATGCTCAACATCATTAATCATTAGAGAAATGCAAATCAAAACTACAATGAGATATCATCTCACACCAGTCAGAATAGCCATCATCAAAAAATCTAGAAACAATAAATGCTGGAGAGGGTGTGGAGAAAAGGGAACCCTCTTGCACTGTTGGTGGGAATGTAAATTGATACAGCCACTATGGAGAACAGTATGGAGGTTCCTTAAAAAACTAAAAATAGATTTACCATATGATCCAGCAATCCCACTACTGGGCGTATACCCAGAAAAAACTATAATTCAAAAAGACACATGCACCCCAATGTTCATTGCAGCACTATTTACAATAGCCAGGTCATGGAAGCAAGCTAAATGCCCATCGACAGACGAATGGATAAAGAAGTTGTGGTACATATATGCAATGGAATATTACTCAGCCATAAAAAGGAACGAAATTGAATCATTTGTTGAGACGTGGATGGATCTAGAGACTGTCATACAGAGTGAAGTAAGTCAGAAAGAGAAAAACAAATATCGTATATTAACACATGTATGTGGAACCTAGAAAAATGGTACAGATGAGCCAGTTTGCAGGGCAGAAGTTGAGACACAGATGTAGAGAACAGACATATGAACACCAAGGGGGGAAAACTGCAGTGGGGTGGGGATGGTGGTGTGCTGAATTGGGCGATTGGGATTGACATGTATACACTGATGTGTATAAAAGTGATGACTAATAAGAACCTCCAGTATAAAAAAACAAACAAACAAAACAACTAATACTAAAGTTTCATTGGGTTATTTGTATGGAAATATGTTAATATAAATGTTTCAGACATTACATGAAATTTCTAAAAATCTTATATGTTCTGGTATAATGTTATAAGTCATAATTCTAGTTATTACTTTAAAATGTATATCTCAGAAATAACTAAATTTCCTTGTCAATTGCATTATTATGAACTTTCATCAAATCTTTAACTGTGGTCATTTTTAAGTCTTTTGTCATTTACAGACAGTTCTGGGTGTACTCTGATGCTTTTGCAAATATGTTCCTATAAAAGGGTTTCATCTTCAAGGAATTCATGGAAAAGACTCTGACAAGTACAGGTTTCTGGTAACTGATTGTACTGCTGAATTGAATGAATAAGTATTTTCAGAATTCTAATGAAAAACTGATGAACTCATAAAAGTGCTAACAAAAGATCAAGATGAAAAAAAAAATTAATTACATGGGACTGAGTGAACTGATGAGGATGATTATAATTTTTGTGAGTTTCTGCTTGAATTAAAAAAAAAATCCCACAAGGACTCAGAGGCAAAGAATATACAAATCAATTTTCACTGCAAAGTAAAGGAGCTGTTAGAGTGGAGGATTACTGGACCGAATGTCTATATTATGACATAGTATGAGTGTGTTTCGTGTTTGGTAATTGCAATCATTGTTGCTTTTGTTGTGGTCATCCATTTACAATGCTTGGTGTCAGTCTATTTAGCTCTTGTAAAAATAAAATACAGTGTGTGTGTGTGAAAAAAAAAATCTTGTAATAAACTATAATGGAAAAGAAAAAAAAAAAAACTAAAAATAGAACTACCATACAACCCAGCAATCCCACTACTGGGCATATACCCTGAGAAAACCATAATTCAGAAAGAGTCAGGTACCAAAATGTTCATTGCAGCTGTATTTACAATAGCCAGGACATGGAATCAACCTAAGTGTCCATCAACAGATGAATGGATAAAGAAGATGTGGCACATATATACAATGGAATATTACTCAGCTATAAAAAGAAATGAAATTGAGTTATTTGTAGTGAGGTGGATGGACCTAGAGTCTGTCATACAGAGTGAAGTAAGTCAGAAAGAGAAAAATAAATACCGTATGCTAACACATATATATGGAATCTAAAAAAATGGTCATGAAGAACCTAGGGGCAAGACGGGAATAAAGGCACAGACCTACTAGAGAATGGACTTGAGGATACGGGGAGGGGGAAGGGTAAGCTGGGACAAAGTGAGAGAGTGGCATGGACATATATACACTACCAAACGTAAAATAGATAGCTAGTGGGAAGCAGCCGCATAGCACAGGGAGATCAGCTCGGTGCTTTGTGACCACCTAGAGGGGTGGGATAGGGAGGGTGGGAGGGAGGGAGGTGCAAGAGGGAAGAGATATGGGGATATATGTATATGTGTAACTGATTCACTTGGTTTTAAAGCAGAAACTAACACACCATTGTAAAGCAATTATACTCCAATAAAGATGTTTAAAAAAATAAATAAATAAACTTATCAAAGGCAAAAAAAAAAAAGAAAGAAATACAGAGCATGTTTATAAAATAGTAAATAAAAGAAGACAGCATAGGTTTTTATTTATCAAAAATTAATATTAACTTGTGCACCAGTACTTTAAAATATTAACTATTAATATTAAATAATATAAACTTCATAATAACCCTTTGAGGTAGATTCTATTATCCCTATTTCACAGATAAGGAAACTGAGGCAGAGAGAAGTCAGTAAACATGCTCAAGAGCACACAGCTAGTAAATGGTTACTCAGGCAGTCCAGCTGCAGATGAGGCCTCTCTTTGGGAGTAAGGAAGAGAGAATGTCAGAGCCGGGCTTTAAGAGGATTAATCTGTTAGCAGGAAGTAGGATGGACATGGAGGAGTAAACAGTAATAATTACTATTATGTGTTGAATACCTATATGCTAGGCACTCTACTGAGGATTTTATATACATTCTGTCATTTAATTTTCACAACAAATCTTTGGGGCCAATAAAATTATGATTCCCATTTTACAGATAAGGTAAC
The DNA here is from genome assembly GCF_028021215.1 of Eschrichtius robustus. Classification (NCBI taxonomy): domain Eukaryota; kingdom Metazoa; phylum Chordata; class Mammalia; order Artiodactyla; family Eschrichtiidae; genus Eschrichtius; species Eschrichtius robustus. The sequence goes on from NC_090826.1 coordinate 74,342,024, forward strand.
TAAGAGTCAGGGAGATTAAGCAATGACACATAGGTACTAAGTGGCAAAGCTAGGACTCAAACCAGTTTTGCCTGACTCCAAAACTGTGTTCTTAACTGCTCACAACATATGACTTTATGGGGCATATGTGAAAAACAGGAGTGAAGAAGGAAAACTGATGTAAGATATATTGCAAAGAAGGAATCCATGGAGTTTAGCAACTGCTCCAATGTATCAGAGAAGTGTGGGGAGGGAAGTCAAAGATGACTCAAGTTTGAAGTGTGAATAACATAGAGGTTAGGGACGGTGTTCAAAGATAGCGAAAAGTCAGGAAGAGCCGGCCTCTGACAGCATGATGAGTTCCTGCTTAGACAACACTGCTTCCAGAGCAGGAAAACAGTGTGTAGAGCAGAGTGTTATTATGTTCACATTAGTTTATGTTACTCATCCATCAGATTTTCCAAAAACCCATGCAGAGGCAGGACTGGAACTCCTGCTTCTTGACTGAACAGATTTTTCTAACCTCCTTTACCATTTGAACAATAAGCATGATTTTAAAAGTGGTCAGAAGGAAAAGAAATTAAAGGAAGGTGTTAGTTTCTTAAGGAACAGGGTAGCCTTTTTCTCTAGGAGTCTCCGGTCTGTGTTCAATCTTAAAGCAACTAACACATGCTTCTACACAACAGCTACCAATATTTTGGCAAGAGATATGCAGGGAACATCAAAATGGGCAGTGCCACCTCAGCAGAAATAGAAGTTCCACTTTTTTGTGAAAACTTCTGTATCTTCTACACCCACCAACACCACGACCACCATGACCAGCACCACCACCACAAGATAATGAGGGGAAATTTTCTGAGAAAAAAATTCATGATTGATAAAAATGTCAGGTTTCTGCTCTTAATTAGTTGTTGACCTAGGCAAGTAACTTGACTTTTCTGTGCTCACCTAGTTCCCTCCTCTATAGACTAGGTAGGTTGCCTAGATTCTATTTAGCTCAGACTTAACTTTTACTGAACTGATGCTACAGTTCTTTCCAGTGCTTTATATTCCGTTATTCAAAAAAGGTAGAAAAGAGGGACCAAAGGTCTTGAGCCTAAATAGAACATTAAAGTTCAAAGTACTGCTACTGTTCATTTCATGCAATTCCCTCAGTTTATAAACCAAAAAAATGAGACACAGGGTCTTGATTCAGCTGATCAGCAACAAAGTCCACTCTAGAAATGAGATCCTGATTCACAATCTTGTGCTTTTCCCACTACGCCACCGTGTCTTTTCTAACCGGCTGGTTTAGAAATATTTGTCTTGGATGAACTCAGACTAAGTTACTGGGAAAAAAACAAACAACAAACAAAAAAACACAAAGCCTCACTGACCGGAGAGAGATTTATGTGTAGGACTTAAAGTTCTTATAAAGTGAAATCTCATAACATTTCGACTGAGACATAAAAGTATTAGACTGTGTTATTCGAGGTTTTTTGGTGGAGTAAAATGGCAAAGGCCTCAGACAGAACTCTTGGTCTCACCGCTGCAGGCATTGCATAACCTCGGAAAAGTTGCACTGACGTCTCAGCTCCTGTGACTACAAAAGGAAAGAGATGGTACCTTTCTACCTGGGAGTGCCCACAGCCAAATCTGCAGTTGGTTCCCACTTTGACTTCGCTGCTGGAAAAGCAAACGAGAAAAAAAGATGTTCTGAGCTAGGCAGACAGGAAAGAAAGTGGGTGACAGAGGGTGCCAGCCAAGTCCTCCACCAGGTCCCCATCTTCAATTCCCTCTTTCTTTACTGCTGACCCTAAGAAGCATACAGAAATAGAGGAACAGTAAATAGAAAATTCAAAAATGGAAACTCTAGTGAGAGTCAGCTGGCACTGGCTAAGGAGCTGTCTGCAGAAGTACATGTTGCCTGCCCCAAGGGCTAGCTCTGCTCACAACCTCTGTGCTGAGCTGTGAGGCTTAATACAACCATCTGGTGGACACCTTGGAATTCCTTAGAGATAGGCACTAAATGAACACAGAAAAGACTAATAAAACTAATTCATTGTTTTTATAGATGAGAGTCTTTTTATCTTCTAAACAAGAGTGAAGATGAAAAGATGAAATTAACTACATATCTCCTTTGAGGTAAAAACAATCTGGAACAGAAAATAGCTGCCCACTCTGAACATAAAGGAATATTCCTCCTCTGGCACTTGGGTGCTTCAAGTCTTCCAAGGGGTCCTTTTCTTAATGATGGTCTTTATGCTGTTCACAATCCCAGATCCAATATACTTAGTATATCTCTTACCCTAAAATGAATTTTTCAAAAAAAATCACACTAATATTCATTTATTCATTCACCAACAAATATTTATGAGTGCCTCCAATGTGCCAGGCACTGTTTTGGGTGCTAGGGATATAGCAGTGAACGAAATAGACTAAAATCCTGCGGTCATGGAGCTTATATTCTGGTTGAAATCTCTCCCACTTTATTTTCAAAGTGCCCAATTTGATAGATGTTTGTTGAATAAATGAATGATAAATAGTATTGGGGATAACCTGTGAGAATTAGTTGAATTACAGTATAAAGATGGGCTGTGAGCTATATAAACCTAACATAAAATATATCTATTTTATAAATTGATCCTTGAATTTCATCTCATTCCCATTAAACCCTCTTTTTATTTTTGGCTAGACTGCTACAAAATAAAATAGAGGTAACTCCTAGGAAGTGTTTCTCCCAAGGTGCTGAATATAAAATAACAACAAAGGAAAAACAGGCTCTTACAAAGAGAAAAGAAGGGAGAACAGCCTGGTAATGATCACCCTCATACAGTGAAGTCCTACATACTTCTATGCCAAGCATCAAATTTTTTAAAACCCAATGAATCTCAAAGACCAACACTAAGATAAGTCACAACCTGGTTTAAAACTTACTTCAAGGAGGTTCAGAGATGACCTTCCACAGCCCGGACTTTGGGGTTCCATGTTGGTTTAAGTTAATCTGAACCAGCGGATTACTGCTGACCTTCAGTCAGCGGCATCTTTATTTTCATAGTGTCCTGGGTGGTGCAGCCAGTGGAGGGATGGATCAGACAAACCCAAATGTTTCATAATGCAGTCAGACACAGAGCACGTCCTTTGCCTCCGGGAAGTAAAGGTATGAGGATAAAAGGTTATGATGGAAATCACCTCTAGCATCAAGGAATGTGAACAAATATGGCAACATAGACATCAAAGCCTGGGTAATTACTAAAACAAATATCCAAAGAAAGAAATGCCATCATTGGATTGGATGAAGCCACCTCTCACCCTCCCCTCCTAAGCTTTCTGAATGAAAGAGATCTATTATTAGATCATGAAGTTAAAAAAAAAAGAACTACAGGAACACCAAAGCACATAACATTTGCTAGCATAAATAATGCTACCTTCATCTCATGGTAGCCTCTCCTTAGAAGGCAAACCTATAGTAAAAGGAATGAACTAGGCTTTCTTTGCCATCACTCTTGAACAAAATACCATTTATATTACTATTGGCTACATTCATATCCAAGAAAAGAGCTAAAGCCAAACAAAAGTTTTCAAATAATACCAAGGAGATGCAGGTAAAAAAAATCCTAAAAAAACAAAATATAAACATGAACAAGACTAGAAAATGACTTTATGAGGTCCAGAGTACAAGCTACCTCCATCCTGAGGAGAGTAGTAAGAGGTGGGTTCAGGGCTTCCCTGGTGGCGCAGTGGTTGAGAATCTGCCTGCCGATGCAGGGGACACGGGTTCGGGCCCTGGTCTGGGAAGATCCCACATGCCGCGGAGCAACTGGGCCCGTGAGCCACCATCACTGAGCCTGCGCGTCTGGAGCCTGTGCTCCGCAACAAGAGAGGCTGCGATAGTGAGAGGCCCGCGCACCGCGATGAAGAGTGGCCCCCGCTTGCCACAACTAGAGAAAGCCCTCGCACAGAAAAACGAAGACCCAACACAGCATAAATAAATAAATAAATAAATAAATAAAAATAAAATGACTAATACTCTTTAAAAAAAAAAAAAAAGAGGTGGGTTCAAATCCTGATTCCCTCCTTGGGTCGTCCTCTCAGGCAGTCCCTCACAAGAAGGATAACTTCACTACCAGTAATGATATAGTAGCTAGAAGCAGTTCTTGTTTAATTAGAGGATCCCAAGTACTGATGAGCAATAGATCTAATATATATATTTAAAGAACATATACAAAACCATCATTACTTCTGTGAAATGTCCCGTGTCCACTAAAATGTCCTGTATCAGAAAGGCTTGGGGAGGGGGAGAAAGATGAGGGAGGGGGGCAGATGTAAAAGGAGGAGAGGAGGCATAAGTGACACTGGTAAAATTTTTTGTTGATGAACTCTAATCTTTTGCTTTTTAAAACTTTCAAAATATTTTGAGTATTGGTTCTCTTCTTCTTCTCTTTCAAGTTTTCATTCTTCTCTCCAGCTTTCTTTATTGTCTTTTTTTCCTTTTGGTGCCTTTTCCTTCTACTTTGTCTCCATCTTCTACATATTGCAAACTCCAAGTTTCTGTGGCTAAGAAAGGAATGATACGAGAAGAGAGACTGAGAGTGTGACCAGGATTAGAGGCTGAACCATTTATCGCCCTTGAGCCTTGCTTCTATGAGAATGTCTATATAACCTGGTAAAAAATATCACAGAATGTGGCAGAGATAGAGACTTAGGAAAGAAAGTCTACCATTATAAAGACCAGTCATGAAAAATGTTAAAACACTCACAGTCATTTGTTGCACCTCCATACATTCCACCATCTGGATTTGATATTACATAAAAGCATACAGGAAGCTTTGAATGCCAGAAGGTGTGCATGAAGGATATGACTAAGAACAACACCTTGCCAAAAGCCAATGTTTAAGATGGACAGGCTGTGCCCCATACATTCTGATGGGAAGTGTGTTTTCCCAGAGCTCTTTCCGATGATTTGGAAAATGCATGAATATTGTTCATCTTGTGACACAGACATAATCATTGCTGGCAGTACAGTGACTAAAAACAGCCACTATGTACCCAGGAAAACAACCTGATACACCTAGTAATAAATCTACAATCTCCATCCATGAGTAAAATATAAAATGAAGCAAAATACACAAACAGAAAAAACAAAGAATAATGAAGCTATCTTGAAAGGTACCATTATTTTTATCGTTAAACTACTGGAATATTTCAAAGTGTTAATTTCTTTTCTTTTCCTCCTTTGTGTCTTTTCATTTTTCTTTTACCTTCAACCTGCTTCCCAATTCAGGCACATAGAAAATGATGCATTTATTGCCTCCTCGTAGCTTTGGGACAAGATGGAAAGCAGAAGAGGTCTGCAAATCTTTTTCATTATTCTTTCAGGATCTTAAGTGAACACAGTGGCTTTGTGAAGGGGATGAATGTTTCTGTGCTAAACATAGAAAAAGTGTCTTGGCCAGAAATAAAAAGGGAAGAAGACTGTCATATACAGAGATTCCCTCTGTTCTAGGTTGGTGGCTGAGGGGAGAAGAGAGAGAGAGGGAGGTCTGCAGGTACTGAGAGCAAAGCAAACCTGAGCCCACGTCCTGCCAGCATACTAATGCAGCAGCGAGACCCAGAGATAAAAGGGCTGCCTGCTGTGTCTAGGCTGGGAAGAGCACAATAACCTAAGTACAAAATTTCCAGCTAATGTCAGCAGGTAAAGATAAAGCAGATCATCCCTGCAGGTGATGTATAAATTAAGGTTTTTAGCTTGGAAGCAAACTGCACCTGGTTTGAGCAAGAAAAGAATGTATTATCTCAAAAGTGGAATTTACTGGAAGGTTATAGGGAAGTTTAAGGAACCAAAAGCAATCTGGGAAGATCTAGCTTCAGAAAGGGGAAGATTGCGGTAATTTTGATGACCTGAGTAACAGGAAGTAAGGGCTTCCTTCAGGGTGCTGACACCAAGTACAACAGCTACAATCTTTTCCCATCCTTGAGTCACTCCTCACAAAATTTAAATTCCTGGAGGAGTTGGAGGAAACTTACTCAGATCCCTTGCTCAACTTTCAGCTAAGGAAGGTAGAATAACTTGTCTGATAATTGCAGGAGGTGGTAGGCATTGGAAGTGTTAACCGCTGAAGGGAAAATCAAATGCTATTACAGAAAATGACAGAAAGAAAGAATGGATGCTGGGCAGGTATAAACAATATTTGCCAACTACGGATGGCCACTTTATATATATATATATATAAATCTCATATACACGATTACTTTTTAAGACATTGTTCATGCGTGACAATCAGCTGGAAGAAGTTGAAGTTCAATTTGTCTGAGTACTAACTTCATTGTGTCACTCCCCTGCTTACAACTATTCATTGACTCTTCATTCTCTCCAATAAAGCTCTAAATTCCTTTATATTTCTCTGGTCCTTGCCTATCCCTCCACCTCCAATTCCTTTCCTTCAGGGCACCATACGTTCCCATAACACTGCAAGGAACTTGCAGTTCCTTGAATACATTATCTTATTCATATCCACGAGTCTTTACACGTGCCACTCCCTGTGTTTGGAAAGGCCTTCCCTATCCCTTGTCTGCCTGCAGAACCCACTCACCCAATTTGAAAACTTCCTCTTTAGAAATACCTTCTTCTCCCTATAATCCTTTCCCCACCACTTCTCTTCTTCATCTTGGTATCCCCAGATAACTTTATTTTACTGTTGTAATTATTTGTTTATGTTTGACTCCCCTACAGATACATGAGCTTTTGGCGGGGGTAGATTCTGAATAAATGGTTGTTGAATGAACTAATGAACTTCCCAATCAGACACCAAAATTCACCCAGGGCCCACTCTGTTTGGAGTCATATACAGGAGGTGTTGTAGGGAGTCATACAGAATGTTTACTACCACATTAATTCTCCATTAGGGGTATGCAGACTACCACTGGGGAAGGAAAAATGTTCTAGGTAGGACACAGGTTTTCACTAGAATCTCTGAATATTCACTCTTCCTTAATCCCCATATCCACTTGCAAGCACAATGCACCATTTTCTGCCTACTTTACTTGCTGATATTACTTCTGCAAATTTTATTTGTCTTCATTTCATTTCTGTAGTGGTAAAGTTCAGAGTTCAAATTATTTATATATTTTTAATTACTAGTGAAACATTGGTTTTATATGGTGGATCATTTTATAGCATTGTCCCTAAGAATGTGGGTACAGGAGCCAGATTGCCTGAGTGTGGATGCTGGTCCTGGTCAGGTGACTCTGGGCAAGAATATTTTAACTTCTCTGTGCCTCAGACACCTAATCTATAAAAGTGAGGTCGATAATAGTACCCAACGCATTGAATAGTTGAGAGGATAAATGGGTCACAGATGTAAAGCACTTAGAGCACTGTTTAGCACGTAAAAAGTGCTAAATAAATGTTAGCCACCATTCTTATTGCAATAAAATGTACACCCTAACGTATAACCACAATTTTTTTGGCCATTAAAATAATACAGTAAATGAGAAGTATAATAAAAAGTGCATGAAAACATGAGTTTGTTTCTATGATAGTAGGATTCAGATTCTTTGGTGAAGTAATCATCAGGACATAAGAAACAATTCAAAACCACTGCAACACAGAATGACCCTTAAGGAACTGATAAATGAATGGGGGAAATAGGGTAAACACAAATCCAAATCCACCCAGGGACACTTGAACATACTTTCTCACGCAAGAGCTTAGTGACTGGGAAATAACCAAATATGAGTCCAATGAGGTTATTTAATTTGAAGTGGCTGAGAGAGGAAGGGCATTGCCTTTTAGTTTGGGAAAAAGGCAGGAGTTTAAAAATTCTTGAACTTTGTGAAAAACAATTTTGCCCAATTTAGCATAGGGAACTAGAATTAATTAATGAATCTAGTTAATTCATGAGTCAGTATTTATATTTTCAGTCAGTCTGGTTTCCTAGATCAGAGCTACAAAGTTTACTAACCTGTAGTCATGTATCAGAGAATCCCAACTCATTTACTCTGAAACTGACTTTTGTTAAAGGAAATTTAAATAACTTATCCACTCACTGTAAGTCCAGTTGAAATGAAGTTGGTGCCATATAAAACTGGCTTTCCTGGTTTTCTAAGCATTTTGGTCACTCAGTAAAAGTTATATAATAAAATACGCTGTAAGTTTGTTCAGGAGTTGCCAAATTGTCACTCTGTTTATATGGGAAGATGCTTGGAAATCCAAACTTATTTCTGTAGTTTGTGCTTATTACAAGTTGACTAAGGACATTGTATGTTTTGGTAGTTATGAAAATAAGCATTGGCCCTAAAGTCCAGGGTCAAAGCCTGTTGATTTTAATGATAATTAAGCCTTAAGACTACTGAAATCCTAAAATATTACCTTTCCTCCTCCCTAATCTCTTATGGTTTAGCTTTTGATGGGATATGTATTACTGAGTAAAATCAGATTACTGGCTAGGGAAAAATAACTGTGCTATTTCAGCATGTTTGGAACAATATGTGAAGATGCCTTGGCGGGTGAGAGAGATATGTTACCTTGGAAAATGTCTTAAGTCAAACGGAATTTGGAACCTAAGGGCTTCTACCGATGATGGTAAAGCAGTAATAATGAATACTCTTGTTTTCAGTTTAGCTAAAATCTCCCCCTATGACCTTACTTCTACCACTCAAAAGGGTCAAAAACTCCCTCAATTTTCCCAAACTGAAGCCTACACATCTACATAAAATTATACCAATCCTTTCTTACTCTCTTTTTTCCTAAGGCCATTGCTCTTCCTGCGCTCTGGATCCCACCTGAAATGCCTTCTCAATTGTATGTTCATTTCCTAACGCCCCTGTGTACTCGATCTTTTCCATCAGTTTTCAAATACGCTCAGTCTCTTTACCTCTAAAAAATCCTCCCTCAATCCCACCTCCTCTACTCTATACCACCCTATCACTGTCCTGCCCCCCACACACTGATAAAAGATTTCTCTACTCTCTGTCTTCCTTTTCTCACTACACACTCCTTTTTAAACTTCTATGACCTAACTTCCATTTTCACTCCCCTGAAATGACTGTCACTAAGGTCGCCAATGTTCTCTAGGTTGTTAAATCCAATGAACATTTTAGTCCTCAGTGTACTTGACCTCTCAGGAGCATTCAACATGTTGATGACTCTCTCCTCTATGAAACACTCTCTTCTCTAGGATTCTATTCCACCACATAATCCTTGTTTTTTTTTTTTTTTTTGGAATTTTTGAATTTTATTTTATTTTTTATACAGCAGGCTCTTATTAGTCATCCATTTTATACACATCAGTGTATACATGTCAATCCCAATCTCCCAATTCATCACACCACCATCACCCCCACTGCCACTTTCCCCACTTTGTGCCCATATGTTTGTTCTCTACAACTGTGTCTCTACTTCTGCTTTGCAAACCAGTTCATCTGTACCATTTTTCTAGGTTCCACATATATGCGTTACTATACGATATTTGTTTTTCTCTTTCTGACTTACTTCACTCTGTATGACAGTCTCTAGATCCATCCACGTCTCTACAAATGACCCAATATCGCTCCTTCTTATGGCTGAGTAATACTCCATTGTATATATGTACCACATCTTCTTCATCCATTCGTCTGTTGATGGGCATTTAGGTTGCTTCCATGACCTGGCTATTGTAAATGGTGCTGCAGTGAACATTGGGGTGCATGTGTCTTTTTGAATTACGGTTTTCTCTGGGTATATGCCCAGTAGTGGGATTGCTGGATCATATGGTAATTCTCTTTTTAGTTTTTAAAGGAACCTCCATATTGTTCTCCATAGTGGCTGTATCAATTTACATTCCCACCAACAGTGCAAGAGGGTTCCCTTTTCTCCACACCCTCTCCAGCATTTGTTGTTTGTAGATTTTCTGATGATGCCCATTCTAATGGTGTGAGGTGATACCTCATTGTAGTTTTGATTTGCATTTCTCTAATAATTAGTGATGTTGAGCAGCTTTTCATGTACTTCTTGGTCATTGGTATGTCTTCCTTGGAGAAATGTCTATTTAGGTCTTCTGCCCATTTTTGGATTGGGCTGTTTGTTTTTTTAATATTGAGCTGCATGAGCTGTTTATATATTTTGGAGATCAATCCTTTGTCCGTTGATTCGTCTGCAAAAGTTTTCTCCCATTCTGAGGGTTGCTTTTTCGTTTTGTTTATGGTTTCCTTTGCTGTGCAAAAGCTTTTAAGTTTCATTAGGTCCCATTTGTTTATTTTTGTTTTTATTTCCAGTACTCTAGGAGGTGGATCAAAAAAGATCTTGCTGTGATTTATGTCAAAGAGTGTTCTTCCGATGTTTTCCTCTAAGATTTTTATAGTGTCCAGTCTTACATTTAGATCTCTAATCCATTTTAAGTTTATTTTTGTGTATGGTGTTAGGGAGTGTTCTGATTTCATTCTTTTACATGTAGCTGTCCAGTTTTCCCAACAGCATTTATTGAAGAGACTGTCTTTTCTCCATTGTATATCCTTGCCTCTTTTGTAATAGACTAGTTAACCATAGGTGTGTGGGTTTATCTCTGGGCTTTCTATCTTGTTCCATTGATCTATATTTCTGTTTTTGTGCCAGTACCATAGTGTCTTGATGACTGTAGCTTTGTAGTATAGTCTGAAGTCAGGGAATCTGATTCCTCCAGCTCCGCTTTTTTCCCTAAAGACTGCTTTGGCTATTTGGGGTCTTTTGTGTCTCCATACAAATATTTTGTTATAGATGTGTAAAAAATGCCATTAGTAACTTGACAGGGATTGCACTGAATCTGTAGATTGCTTTGGGTAGTATACTCATTTTCACAATATTGATTCTTCCAATCCAAGAACATGGTATATCTCTCCATCTGTTTGTATCATCTTTAATTTCCTTCATCAGTGTCTTATAGTTTTCTGCATACAGGTCTTTTGTCTCCCTAGGTAGGTTTATTCCTAGGTATTTTTGTTGTTGTTGTTGCAATGGTAAATGGGAGTGTTTCTTAAATTTCTCCTTCAGATTTTTCATCATTAGTATACAGGAATGCAAGAGATTTCTGCGATTAATTTTGTATCCTTCAACTTTACCAAATTCATTGATTAGCTCTAGTAGTTTTCTGGTGGCATCTTTAGGATTCTCTACGTATAGTATCACATTATCTGCAAACAGTGACAGTTTTACTTCTTCTTTTCCAATTTGTATTCCTTTTATTTCTTTTTCTTCTCTGATTGCTGTGGCTAGGACTTCCAAAAATATGTTGAATAATAGTGGTGAGAGTGGACATCCTTGTCTTGTTCCTGATCTTAGAGGAAATGCTTTCAGTGTTTCACCATTGAGAATGATGTTTGCTGTGGGTTTTTCATATATGGCCTTTATTATGTTGAGGTAGGTTCCCTCTATGCCCACTTTCTGGAGAGTTTTTATCATAAATGGGTGTTGCATTTTGTCAAAAGCTTTTTCTGCATCTATTGAGATTATCATATCGTTTTTATCCTTCAGTTAGTTAATATGGTATATCACATTGATTAATTTGCATATACTGAAGAATCCTTGCATCCCTGGGATAAATCCCACTTGATCGTGGTGTATGATCCTTTTAATATGTTGTTGGACTCTGTTTGCTAGTATTTTTTTGAGGATTTTTGCATCTATATTCATCAGTGATATTGGTCTCTAATTTTCTTTTTTTGTAGTATCTTTGTCTCGTTTTGGTATCAGGGTGATGGTGGCTTCATAGAATGAGTTTGGAAGTGTTCCTTCCTCTGCAAATTTTGGAAGAGTTTGAGAAGGATGGGTGTCAGCTCTTCTCTAACTGTTTGATAGAATTCACCTGTGAAGCCATCTCGTCCTGGACTTTTGTTTGTTGGAAGATTTTTAGTCACAGTTTCAATTTCATTACTTGTGATTGGTCTGTTCATATCTTCTGTCTTCCTGGTTCAGTCTTGGAAGGTTATACCTTTCTAAGAATTTGTCCATTTCTTCCAGGTTGTCCATTTTATTGGCACAGATTTGCTTGTAGTAGTTTCTTAGGATGCCTTGTATTTCTGTGGTGTCTGTTGTCACTTCTCCGTTTTCATTTCTAATTTTATTGATTAAGTCCTCTCCCTCTTTTTCTTGATGAGTCTGGCTAATGGTTTATCAATTTTGTTTATCTTCTCCAACAACCAGCTTTTAGTTTTATTAGTCTGTGCTATTGTTTTCTTTGTTTCTATTTCATTTATTACTGCTCTGATCTTTATGATTTCTTTCCTTCTGCTAACTTTGGCTTTTGCTTGTTCTTTTTTTCTCTAGTTCCTTTAGGTGAAAGGTTAGATTGTTTATTTGGGATTTTTCTTGTTTCTTGAGGTAGGCTTGTATTGTTATAAACTTCCCTCTTAGAATTGCTTTTGCTGCATTCCATAGGTTTTGGATCGTCTCGTTTTCATTGTCATTTGTCTCTAGGTATTTTTCGATTTCCTTTTGGATTTCTTCAATGATCTCTTGGTTATTTAGTAACGTATTGTTTAGCCTCCACGTGTTTGTGTTTTTTATGTTTTTTCCCCTGTAATTCATTTCTAATCTCATAGCATTGTGGTCAGAAAAGATGCTTGATATGATTTCAATTTTCTCAAATTTACCGAGGCTTGATTTGTGACCCAAGATGTGATCTATCCTGGTGAATGTTCCGTGCGCACTTGAGAAGAAAGTGTAATCTGCTGTTTTTGGATGGAGCGTCCTATAAATATAAATTAAATCTATCTGGTCTATTGTGTCATTTAAAGCTCGTGTTTCCTGATTAATTTTCTGTTTGGATGATCTGTCGATTGGTGCAAGTGAGGTGTTCAAGTCCCCCACTATTATTGTCTTACTGTCGATTTCCTCTTTTATAGCTGTTAGCAGGTGCCTTATGTATTGAGGTGCTCCTACGTTGGGTGCATATATATTTATAATTGTTATATCTTCTTCTTGGATTGATCCCTTGATCATTATGTAGTGTCCTTCTTTGTCTCTTGTAACATTCTTTATTTTAAAGTCTATTTTATCTGATATGAGTATTGCTACTCCAGCTTTCTTTTGATTTCCATTTGCATGGAATATCTTTTTCCATCCCCTCACTTTCAGTCTGAATGTGTCCCTAGGTCTGAAGTGGGTTTCTTGTAGACAGCATATATATGGGTCTTGTTTTTGAATCCATTCAGCAAGCCTGTGTCTTTTGGTTGGAGCATTTAATCCATTCACATTTAAGGTAATTATCGATATGTATCTTCCTATTACCATTTTCTTAATTGTTTTGGGTTTGCTTATGTAGGTCCTTTTCTTCTCTTGAGTTTCCCACTTAGAGAAGTTCCTTTAGCATTTGTTGTAGAGCTGGTTTGGTGGTGCTGAATTCTCTTAGCTTTTGCTTGTCTGTAAAGCTTTTGATTTCTCCATCGAATCTGAATGAGATCCTTGCTGGGTAGAGTAATCTTGGTTGTAGGTTCTTCCCTTTCATCACTTTAAGTATATCATGCCACTCCTTTTTGGCTTGTAGAGATTCTGCTGAGAAATCAGCTGTTAACTTTACAGGAGTTCCCTTGTATATTATTGGTCATTTTTCCCTTGCTGCTTTCAATAATTTTTCTTTGTCTTTAATTTTGGCCAATTTCATTACTATGTGTCTTGGCATGCTTCTCCTTGGGTTTATCTTGTATGGGACTCTCTGCGCTTCCTGGACTTGGGTGGCTATTTCCTTTCCCATGTTAGGGAAGTTTTCGACTATAATCTCTTCAAATATTTTCTGGGGTCCTTTCTCTCTCTCTTCTCCTTCTGGATCCCTATAATGCGAATATTGTTGCGTTAAATGTTGTCCCAGAGGTCTCTTAGGCTGTCTTCATTTCTTTTCATTCTTTTTTCTTTATTCTGTTCTGCAGCAGTGAATTCCACCATTCTGTCTCCCAGGTCACTTATCCGTTCTTCTGCCTCAGTTATTCTGCTATTGATTCCTTCTAGTGTAGTTTTCATTTCAGTTATTGTATTGTTCATCTCTGTTTGTTTGTTCTATGATTCTTCTAGGTCTTTGTTGAACATTTCTTGCATCTTCTCGATCTTTGCCTCTATTCTTTTTCCGAGGTCCTGGATCATCTTCACTATCATTATTCTGAATTCTTTTTCTGGAAGGTGGCCTATCTCCACTTCATTTAGTTGTTTTTCTGGGGTTTTATCTTGTTCCTTCATCTGGTACATAGCCCTGTGCCTTTTCATCTTGTCTATCTTTCTGTGAATGTGGTTTTTGTTCCACAGGCTGCAGGACTGTAATTCTTCTTGCTTCTGCTGTCTGCCCTCTGGTGGATGAGGCTATCTATGAGGCTTGTGCAAGTTTCCTGATGGGAGGGACTGGTGGTGGGTAGACCTGGCTGTTGCTCTGGTGGGCAGAGCTCAGTAAAACTTTAATCCACTTGACTGGTGATGGGTGGGGCTGCGTTCCCTCCCTGTTGGTTGTTTGGCCTGAGGCGACCCAACACTGGAGCCTACCTGGGCTCTTTGGTGGGGCTAATGGCTGACTCTGGGAGGGCTCACGCCAAGGAGTACTTCCCAGAACTTCTGCTGCCAGTGTCCTTGTCCTCATGGTGAGACACAGCCACCCCCTGTATCTGCAGGAGACCCTCCAACACTAGCAGGTAGGTCTCGTTCAGTCTCCTATGGGGTCACTGCTCCTTCCCCTGGGTTCTGATGTGCACACTACTTTGTGTCTGCCCTCCAAGAGTGGAGTCTCTGTTTCCCCTAGTCCTGTCGAAATCCAGCAATCAAATCCCGCTAGCCTTCAAAGTCTGATTCTCTTGGAATTCCTCCTCCCATTGCCGGACCCCCAGGTTGGGAAGCCTGACATGTGGCTCAGAACCTTCACTCCAGTGGGTGGACTTCTGTGGTATAAGTGTTCTCCAATTTGTGTCACCCACCCAACAGTTATGGGATTTGATTTTATTGTGATTGTGCCCCTCTTACCTTCTCATTGTACCTTCTCCTTTGTCTTTGGATGTGGTGTATCTTTTTTGGTGAGTTCCAATGTTTTCCTGTCGATGACTGTTTAGCAGTTAGTTGTGATTCTGGTGTTCTTGCAGGAGGGAGTGAGAGCACATCTTTCTACTCCACTATCTTGAACCAATCTACAGTCACATACTCCTTGTTTTTCTTCTACTATTCTTTTTCAGTCTCTTTTGCGAACTTTTTTTTTTTTTGTCCTCCTCTATTCACCCTTTACTGTTGGTGTTCCTCAAAATCAATCTTAGACCTACCATTCTTTTTATGCTATAACCTTCTTACTTGTTTACATGTATATGAATGCTTTCAATTATTATCTATACACAAATGACTCTCAAATTTATACCTCCATCTCAGACTTCTGAGGTCCAGGCCATATGTCTAACTGCCTACTTGATAACTCCAGTTAGATGTTCAAAAGGCACCTCACACTTGAAATGTGCAAAATCAAACTCAGGGCCTGCCCTCTACCCTGACTACTTGGTCTTTTTTTTTCTGCTTTAACCTTTCCCTGTCTCGCCATCCATCCATTTTCTAGGTCAGAAATGGGGAATCATCCTTGACTCTTTTCCCTCTCACTTCCCATATCCAATATTTCGGGCTGGTAAATTGTTCTCTCCCTGTGTTCTCAGAATTGCCACCAAAGCTCCAAAGCTAACAACAACAGACTCCAAGGAACTCCTATCATCTAAAGAGTGGGTTAATGAGAAGCAGCAGAACTAGCTTTGCAAATGCAAGCATGAGTCTCCCCCACCCTCCCTTTGCATTTTATACACACACACACACACACACACACACACACACACACACTAGAGTAACATAAAGAGAGTCCCTGGGGATAAATGATGTGTCTCTTTCCCTCTCCATATGCCAAGGTAAGAAAACCAATCAAATTTCTTGTAAAGACAAGAAACGTGTGGAAGAAGGAAATACAAGCATCTCCTTGCTGGGTTGGACATCTATTTAGGCAGTGGACTTGTTAATTTGCTCTCAGCACCACCCTGAGCAGCAGAAAAACAGAACTGGAGAATAAAGGAAAGTGACATCAGTTTGAGTGGCACAGTGGTTGGATTTCCCAGAAGACACCAAAGAAGAAAGCCACACTTGAAGGGAATTGCTGGTAGGTGTCCAAGAGGGCCACAGCCCAAGTGAGGGTGCCCCAACACCAAGAGGCTGTGGTGTACATTGCTAAAGTAGGGTGTCAAAAGAGGTGGCCCTTCCCACATCAGAGAACTATGCAGAGGACCTTGCAGGACCCTGTGAAGAATGCCTCATCAGACAGAGGCAGCATTTGGATGCCTACCAAACAGAGTATATCATCAGCAGCTCCAATTAAGTGGGAGATATTTGTAACCTTTCCCCAGCTCTACACTCAGGCCCCATAGGCCAGGGAACAGAGAAAAACCAATAATAGAGAAGGTAAGAAAACAGACCACATGGCAACCCAACTTCCAGAGACATCTCTCAGTCCTTGGATTATAACTGGACTGAGTGGGGGTGGGTAGAGAAAGGTCTGAATTGGGTATAAGATTGGACTAGGCCAGACAGGACTTTTTAATAACAGTAAATGATCTGCATACTATGATAATCTGCTAGAGATGTCATTAAGGAATTTGAAAGGAAATGGGATCAGCACATGTGAAGACAGTGGTTAGCAACAAAAGTAGAATCTTTTCATGTTTATATCCCACTGAATTCAGTCCCTTCAATCACCTGGTACACAATCAATCATAGAGACTCCTCTCTGCTTCCAGCACTCTTGGCCCTCTCCACACAGCAGCCACAGTGCTCTTGCAAAACACAGATCTGGTCACATAACACTCCTGGTTAAACTCTTTAGTGGCTTATCATTAACACACCTGGGATAAAGATCTAACTCCTTAACACTGCCCACAAAGCCCTGATTCCAGTCTCACCTGCCCCGCCTCCCTGCTCTGTACTCCACCCACTCTGGTCTGTCCAGGCCTCAGGCACACCAAGATCAGCCTTCACATATGCTGTCCCTCTGGCCCAAACATCCTTCCCCATCCCTCCTTTCCCACTTCCCACTCGTCTAGAGTTCCATTCATACGTCACTTCCTCAGGAAACTGTTCGTTAAACTAGGCAGGTATTCCCTTGTTACACACTCTCAGAGCACAGTATACATCTTCATAACACTTATTATAATAATTACATATATTTATGTATTTGTTCAATGAAAAAAGAGCCTGAGTAGTTTTATTTACCTTTGTACTCCTGACACTTAGCACAGTAGCTAGCAATGAGAAGGCACACAAGAAATATTTGATGAATAAATGAATGAATGAGTGAATGAATGAATGAATTTCCATGCATTTACCAATGTCATTGAGTACATCTCCAACTAGGCATCACTGATCATATTTTATCCTCAGTAACAGCAACAAATGAAGTAGGGCTTACCCTCAACACAAACATTGAGCAAGTCCACCTTAGCTCTTGTCCTCTCTGGGAAATCTTCTCTGATTACAATATAGACTACTAGTAGTAATAGGAGGTACTTAGAGCACACTGAGTGCCAGACAGATTATGCTAAAGTTTCTTTATCGATCTTATCTAATCATCACAACAATACCACGGGCTAGGTGCATTTATTATCCACTTTTTTTTTAAAGAGAAGGAAATAGAGGCTTAGAGAAGTTAAGGGACTTGCCCAAAACCACACAGCTAATGTGCATTAAGATGGGACTGGAACCCAGATATGGCTGACTCTAAGACCTATATTCCTCAATAGTCAAGATATGGAAACAATCCAAATGCCCACCAATAGATGAATGGATTAAAAAAAGATGCGGGAGGAGCTTCAAGATGGCAGAACAGTAAGACGTGGAGATCACCTTCCTCCCAACAAATACATCAGAAATACAACTACATGTGGAACAGCTCCTACAGAACACCTACTGAACACTGGCAGAAGACCTCAGACCTCCCAAAAGGCAAGAAACTCCCCATGTACCTGTGTAGGGCAAAAGAAAAAAGAAAAAACAAAGACAAAAGAATAGGGGCGGGACCTGCACCAGTGGGAGGGAGCTGTGAAGGAGGAAAGGTTTCCACACACTAGTAAGCCCCTTCACGGGCAGAGACTGCGGGTGGCAGAGGGGGGAAGCTTCGGAGCCACAGAGGAGAGCGCAGCAACAGGGGTGCAGAGGGCAAAGCGGAGAGATTCCCTCATGGAGGATCGGTGCCGACCAGCACTCACCAGCCTGAGAGGCTTGTCTGCTCACCCGCCGGGGCGGGCGGGGCTGGGAGCGGAGGCTCGGGCTTCGGTCGGATCCCAGGGAGAGGACTGGGCTTGGCGGCGTGAACACAGCCTGAAGGGGCTAGTGCGCCACAGCTAGCCGGGAGGGAGTCCAGGAGAAAGTCTGGAGCTGCCAAAGAGGCAAGAGACTTTTTCTTGCCCCTTTGTTTTGCGGTGCACGAGGAGGGGGGGATTAAGAGTGCCACTTAAAGGAGCTCCAGAGACAGGCGCGAGCCGCGGCTATCAGCGCGGACCCCACAGACAGGCATGAGATGCTAAGGCTGCTGCTGCAGCCACCAAGAAGCCTGTGCAGCCCGCCACTGCCTGTGTGCGAGCACAGGTCACTCTCCACACCGCCCCTCCCAGGAGCCTGTGCAGCCCGCCACTGCCAGGCTCCCGTGATCCAGGGACAACTTCCCCGGGAGAACGCATAGCGCGCCTCAGGCTGGTGCAACGTTACACTGGCCTCTGCCACCGCAGGCTTGCCCCGCCTCCGTACCCCTCCTTCCCTGCAGCCTGAGTGAGCCAGAGCCCCCTAATCCGCTGCTCCTTTAACCCCGTCCCGTCTGAGCAAAGAACAGACGCCCTCAGGCGACCTACACGCAGAGGCAGGGCCAAATCCAAAGCTGAACCCCAGGAGCTGTGCTAACAAAGAAGAGAAAGGGAAATTTCTCTCAGCAGCCTCAGGAGCAGCGGATTAAATCTCCACAATCAACTTGATGTACCTTGCATCTGTGGAATACCTTAATAGACAACAAACCATCCCAATTTGAGGAGGTGGACTTTGGGAGCAACGATATATTTTTTTTTCCCTTTTTCTCTTTTTGTGAGTGTGTATGTATATGTTTCTGTGTGTGATTTTGTCTGTATAGCTTTGCTTTTGCCATTTGTCTTAGGGTTCGTTCTGTCTGTTTTTTTGTTTTTTGTTTTTCTTTTTTTTAGTATAGTTTTTAGCACTTGTTATCATTGGTGGATTTGTTTTTTGGTTTGGTTGCTCTCTTCTTTCTTTCCTTTTTTTTTATTACTTTAAAAAAATTTTTAAATAATTATTATTTATTTTAAATAACTTTATTTTATTTTCTTGTATCTCTTTCTTTCTTTCTTTCTTTCTTTCTTCTTTTCTCCCTTTTATTCTGAGCCATGTGGATGACAGGCTCTTGGTGCTCTGGTCAGGTGTCACGGCACTGCCTCTGAGGTGGGAGAGCCAAGTTCAGGAAATTGGTAAACCAGAGACCTCCCAGCTCCATGTAATATAAAACAGCGAAAATCTCCCAAAGATATCCATCTCAATGCCAAGACCCAGCTCCACTCAGTGATCAGCAAGCTACACCCTATGCCAAACAACTGGCAAGACAGGAACACAACCCCACCCATTAGCAGAGAGGCTGCCTAAAATCATAATAAGGCCACAGACACCCCAAAACACACCACCAGACGTGGACCTACCCACCAGAAAGACAAGATCCAGCCCCATCCACCAGAACACAGGCACGAGTCCCCTCCACCAGGAAGCCTACACAACACACTGAACCAACCTTAGCCACTGGGGAGAGACACCAAAAAAAAACGGCAACTACGAACCTGTAGCCTGTGAAAAGGAGACCCCAAACACAGTAAGTTAAGCAAAATGAGAAGACAGAGAAACACACAGCAGATGAAGGAGTAAGGTAAAAACCCACCAGACCTAACAAATGAAGAGGAAATAGGCAGTCTACCTGAAAAAGAATTCAGAATAATGATAGTAAAGATGATCCAAAATCTTGGAAACAGAATGGAGAAAATACAAGAAACGTTTAACAAGGAACTAGAAGAGCTAAAGAGCAAACAAACAATGATGAACAACACAATAAATGAAATTTAAAATTCTCTAGAAGGAATCAATAGCAGAATAACTGAGGCAGAAGAGTGGATAAGTAACCTGGAAGATAAAATAGTGTAAATAACTACCACAGAGCAGAATAAAGAAAAAAGAATGAAAAGAATTGAGGACAGTCTCAGAGACCTCTGGGACAACATTAAACGAACCAACATTCTAATTATAGGGGTCCCAGAAGAAGAAGAGAAAAAGAAAGGGACTGCGAAAATATTTGAAGAGATTATTTTCCTTTCCCTAATATGGGAAAGGAAAGAGTCAGTCAAGTCCAGGAAGCACAGAGAGTCCCACACAGGATAACTCCAAGGAGGAACATGCCAAGATACATACTAATCAAACTATCAAAAATTAAATACAATGAAAAAATATTCAAAGCAGCAAGGGAAAAACAGCACATAACATACAAGGGAAGCCCCATAAGGTTAACAGCTGATCTTTCAGCAGAAACTCTGCAAGCCAGAAGGGAGTGGCAGGACATATTTAAAGTGATGAAAGGGAAAAAACATAAAACCAAGATTACTCTACCCAGCAAGGATCTCATTCAGATTTGACAGAGAAATTAAAACCTTTACAGACAAGCAAAAGCTAAGAGAATTCAGCACCACCAAACCACCTTTACAACAAATGCTAAAGACACTTCTCTAGGCAGGAAACACAAGAGAAGGAAAAGACCTACAATAACAAACCCAAAACAATTCAAAAAATGGTAATAGGAACATACATATCGATAATTACCTTAAATGTAAATGGATTAAAGGCTCCAACCAAAAGACATAGACTGGCTGAATGGATACAAAAACAAGACCCGTATATATGCTGCCTACAAGAGACTCACTTCAGACGTAGGGACACACACAGACTGAAAGTGAGGGGATAGAAAGAGATATTCCATGCAAATGGAAATCAAAAGAAAGCTGGAGTAGCAATTCTCATATCAGACAAAATAGACTTTAAAACAAAGACTATTACAAGAGAAAAAGAAGGACACTACATAATGATCAAGGGATCAATCCAAGAAGAACATATAACAATGGTAAATATTTATGCAACCAGCATAGGAGCACCTCAGTACGTAAGGCAAATACTAACAGCCATAAAAGGGGAAATCGACAGTAACGCAATCATAATAGGGGACTTTAACACCCCACTTTCACCAATGGACAGATCATCCAAAATGAAAATAAATAAGGAAACACAAGCTTTAAATGATATATTAAACAAGATAGACTTAATTGATATTTATAGGACATTCCATCCAAAAACTACAGAATACAGTTTCTTCTCAAGTGCTCATGGAACATTCTCCAGGATATATCATGTCTTGGGTCACAAATCAGGCCTTGGAAAATTTAAGAAAATTGAAATCGTATCAAATATCTTTTCTGACCACAACGGTATGAGACTAGATATCAATTACAGGAAAAACACTGTAAAAAATACAAACACAGGGAGGCTAAACAACACAATACTTAATAACCAAGAGATCACTGAAGAAACCAAAGAGGAAATGAAAAAATACCTAGGAACAAATGACAATGAAAATACAATGACCCAAAACCTATGGGATGCAGCAAAAGCAGTTCTAAGATGGAAGGTTATAGCAATACAATCCTACCTTACGAAACAAGAAACATCTCAAATAAGCAACCTAACCTTACACCTAAAGCAATTAGAGAAAGAAGAACAAAAAACGCCCAAAGTTAGCAGAAGGAAAGAAATCATAAAGATCAGATCCGAAATAAATGAAAAAGAAATGAAGGAAACAATAGCAAAGATCAATAAAACTAAAAGCTGGTTCTTTGAGAAGATAAACAAAATTGATAAACCATTAGCCAGACTCATCAAGGAAAAAAGGGAGAAGACTCAAATCAATAGAATTAGAAATGAAAAACGAGAACAACAGACACTGCAGAAATACACAGGATCATGAGAGATTGCTACAAGCAACTCTATGCCAAAAAACCGGACAACCTGGAAGAAATGGACAAATTCTTAGAAATGCACAACCCTCTGAAACTGAACCAGGAAGAAATAGAAAATATGAACAGACCAATCACAAGCACTGATATTGAAACTGTGATTAAAAATCTTCCAACAAACAAAAGCCCAGGACCAGATGGCTTCACAGGCGAATTCTATCAAACATTTAGAGAAGAGCTAACACCTATCCCTCTCAAACTCTTCCAAAATGTAGCAGAGGGAGGAACACTCCCAAACTCATTCTACAAGGCCACCATCACCCTGGCTACCAAACAGACAAAAATGTCACAAAGAAAGAAAACTACAGGCCTATATCACTGATGAACACAGACGCAAAAATCCTCAACAAAATACTAGCCAACAGAATCCAACAGCACATTAAAAGGATCATACACCATGATCAAGTGGGGTTTATCCCAGGATTGCAAGGATTCTTCAATATACACAAATCAATCAATGTGATACACCATATTAACAAATTGAAGGAGAAAAACCATATGATCATCTCAACAGATGCAGAGAAAGCTTTTGACAAAATTCAACACCTATTTATGATTAAAAACCCTCCAGAAAGTAGGCATAGAGGGAACTTACCTCAACATAATAAAGGCCACATATGACAAACCCACAGCTATCATCGTCCTCAATGGTGAAAAACTGAAACCATTTCCACTAAGATCAGGAACAAGACAAGGTTGCCCACTCTCACCACTATTATTCAACATAGTTTTGGCAGTTTTAGCCACAGCAATCAGAGAAGAAAAAGAAATAAAAGGAATCCAAATCGGAAAAGAAGAAGTAAAGCTGTCACTGTTTGCAGATGACATGATACTATACATACAGAATCCTAAAGATGCCACCAGAAAACTCCTAGAGCTAATCAATGAATTTGGTAAAGTAGCAGGATACAAAATTAATGCACAGAAATCTCTTGCATTCCTATACACTAATGATGAAAAATCTGAAAGTGAAATTAAGGAAACACTCCCATTTACCATTGCAACAAAAAGAATAAAATACCTAGGAATAAACCTACCTAAGGAGACAAAAGAACTGTATGCAGAAAATTATGAGACACTGATGAAAGAAATCAAAGATGATACAAATAGATGGAGAGATATACCATGTTCTTGGATTGGAAGAATCAACATTGGGAAAATGACTATACTAGCCAATCTACAGATTCAATGCAATCCCTATCAAACTACCACTGGCATTTTTCACAGAACTAGAACAAAAAATTTCACAATTTGTATGGAAACACAAAAGACCCCGAATTGCCAAAGCAATCTTGAGAAAGAAAAATGGAGCTTGAGGAATCCGGTTCCCTGACTTCAGACTATACTAAAAAGCTACAGTAACCAAGCTAGTATGGTACTGGCACAAAAACAGAAATATAGATCAATGGAACAGGATAGAAAGCCCAGAGATAAACCCACGCACCTATGGTCACCTTATCTTTGATAAAGGAGGCAAGAATATACAGTGGAGAAAAGACAGCCTCTTCAATAAATGGTGCTGGGAAAACTGGACAGCTATATGTAAAAGAATGAAATTACAACACTTCCTAACACCATACACAAAAATAAACTCAAAATGGATTAAAGACCTAAATGTAAGGCCAGACACTATCAAACTCTTAGAGGAAAACATAGGCAGAGCACTCTATGACATACATCACAGCAAGATCCTTTTTGACCCACCTCCTAGAGAAATGGAAATAAAAACAAAAATAAACAAATGGGACCTAATGAAACTTAAAAGCTTTTGCACAGCAAAGGAAACCATAAACAAGATGAAAAGACGACCCTCAGAATGGGAGAAAATATTTTCAAATGAAGCAACTGACAAAGGATTAATCTCCAAAATTTATAAGCAGCTCATGCAGCTCAATATCAGAAAAACAAACAACCCAATCCAAAAATGGGCAGAAGACCTTAATAGACATTTCTCCAAAGAAGATATACAGATTGCCAACAAACACATGAAAGAATACTCAACATCATTAATCATTAGAGAAATGCAAATCAAAACTACATTGAGATATCATCTCACACCGGTCAGAGTGGTCATCATCAAAAAATCTACAAACAAACAAACAAACAAACAAAATCTACAAACAATAAATTCTGGAGAGGGTGTGGAGAAAAGTGAACCCTCTTGCACTGTTGGTGGGAATGTAAATTGATACAGCCACTATGGAGAACAGTATGGAGGTTCCTTAAAAAACTAAAAATAGAACTACCATATGACCCAGCAATCCCACTACTGGGCATATACCCTGAGAAAACCATAATTCAAAAAGAGTCATGTACCACAGTGTTCATTGCAGCTGTATTTACAATAGCCAGGACATGGAAGCAACCTAAGTGTCCATCGACAGATAAATGGATAAAGAAGATGTGGCACATATATACAATGGAATATTACTTAGCTATACAAAGAAACGAAATTGAGTTATTTGTTGTGAGGTGGATGGACGTAGAGTCTGTCATACAGAGTGAAGTAAGTTAGAAAGAAAAAAACAAATACCGTATGCTAACACATATATATGGAATCTAAAAAAAAAAAGAAAAAATGGTCATGAAGAACCTAGGGGCACGACGGGAATAAAGATACAGACCTACTAGAGAATGGACTTGAGTATATGGGAAGGGGGAAGAGTAAGCTGGGACAAAGTGAGAGAGTGGCATGGACATATATACACTACCAAACATAAAATAGATAGCTAGTGGGAAGCAGCCGCATAGCACCGGGAGATCAGCTCGGTGCTTTGTGACCACCTAGAGGGGTGGGATAGGGAGTGTGGGAGGGAGGGAGATGCAAGAGGGAAGAGATATGGGGATATATGTATATGTATAGCTGATTCACTTTGTTATAAAGCAGAAACTAACACACCATTGTAAAGCAATTTTACTCCAGTAAAGATGTTAAAAAAAAGAAAAAAGATGTGGTATATATACACAATGGAATATTATTCAGCCATGAGAAAGGAGGATATCCTCCCATTTATGACAACATGGATATACCTTGAGCATATTATGCTAAGGGAGATAAGTCAGAAAGAAAGACAAGTACTGTATGGTACCACTTGTTTGTGGAATCTAAAAAAGTTACACCTATTAAAAATGGAGAGTAAAATGGTGGTTACCAGGGCATGGAGGGAGGAGGTGCTGTCAAGAGAGATGGTGTTCAAGGGTATAAACTTACAATGAGTAGTAAATAAGCCTCAGAGATCTAAGCACAGTAGAATGATTTTAGGTAATAATGTTGTCCAAAAAATTTTTTTAGAAACCTGTGCTCCTAACCATTATAATACATTGTTTCCAAAACACAGGGCTTTCCCCTCATTTAATATTTAAGATTGTATCTGGAGATATCATCTTCTAATCCTTACAGTACTGTACTTTTCCAGTGCTATTTAACACCTGGATTGAGATATAAGACTTCATGTTTGTATGTTTTGATTTTTCATTAAATTTTAAGCTACTGGCAGAGAGGGGCCTTTTATTGTGTTTTGCTTCTCTGGCTTCCTCACATGGCCCATGCTTGGTTGTGATGTTAGTTTCAAAACAATTGCAGAAATGTTTATGTTAATTTGAGATAAAATATTAAATAGATAGTACCTTTTATCAGCTATGTAAAGTACATTAGGTGCATCTTCATTTTGTATAAGGCTAGAAGGCACCATTCAGATAGTAAGCCTCCATTTACCTGCTCAAATATTAAATCTCCGCATGAATGGTGTGAATGTAAAATCTTATTCATGTATTTGAAAACTATTTTGTTACTGAGAAAGAAACCTGGAAGAGAAATCAATAATTCTCCTGGCTTCTGACCAACAATTTTGTAATTGTGTCAACCAAACAATTTTCAATTATTTACCTCACG
This sequence comes from Eschrichtius robustus, assembly GCF_028021215.1. Taxonomy (NCBI): domain Eukaryota; kingdom Metazoa; phylum Chordata; class Mammalia; order Artiodactyla; family Eschrichtiidae; genus Eschrichtius; species Eschrichtius robustus. Next base: position 74,367,966 of record NC_090826.1, read on the forward strand.
TCAGGAAATCATAAAGATAATTCTTTCCCACTTACTACAACTGGGAACCCCTGAGGTAGATCTCCCTATTTAGTCATAGATATGGGAAACAATATATCAAATATATATTATTTTGCTTAAATTCATTTTGCCAAAATTACATCAAGCTCTATCATCTCCACAATAGAAAACATGGGTTGAAATAATTAAATGAAAAACAAATACTGCTCTCACATTCACTGCTTCAGACTTCATGCATCTGCCTTTTTCAAAGGATCCACACTTCACTTCATCAAGTGCTTTGCTCCTGAACATTCACTGCAGAGTCAAGAAAAGAAAATGAGTTATATGCAGCTATATGAGGTTGTGTTCACTTAACCATTTACTCTAAGTAATATGGACCTAAGGGCATGACACATGGTAAGTTAAAAGAGCAATGGCCTAAAAACTACAATTTGTAGTTTAATCTGGATGCTGTTTTAAATCTCTTTGAATTTCCATTTTCCCACTGGAAAAATGGTGAAATTCCTGCCTTGCATCTACTTATAGGAATTTTAGGAGGACTGAGATGATATATCAGAAACACTTTGAGAATATCTAAGGTTAGCTGTATCATAATTCTTGGTATTTTTATGTAGCTTTGGCTTTATTTTACATAGATACTACTGAGGAAGACTGGAGAGATAAATGGTTCCTTCTATTACAAGCCTTTTTCAGAATTTCTCAACACATATCAACAACCAGAGCAAAATAATATGTGATCCTTGATTACTTTAAAAAACAAAATACAATTTTTAAAAAGCACGAAAGAAGTAAGACTGGTAACTTTCTATTCAGCTCAAAATTTATTTTAGAAATGTTAACTTCACCATGAACTATTCACCTTCAGTCTTAAGTGTATTTCATAGGGATGATTTAAATTTCTGATATTCTGGTTTCCACTGATGAATTCTGCATTTTGACAAGTTTTGATGAAGTCTATTCACTCTAGACAATTAATACAAACCTAACTTGAATAGTTGATTTTGACTTTATCCCCTTGAGTTCCTAGAACTGCCTTGATTAAATTTTAAAATATAATTACAGGTAGCACATTGAGTCAGTCAGTTAGTCAGAGAAATCTGAGCTCTGAATGCCGACTTCCTGCAGCACACTGCATTAAGTGCTCTGGAGGAGGGTGGCGGTAGATGCGAACAGTCATCATGAAATGATTCAAGGATTATTATTATCACAACATATCACCAAGTACAAAGTACTCAACTGGAAACTGTATACACAAAAGTTCAAGAAATGGAGAATAAAGGAAGCACCTTTCCTGCTTTAACTGCCTGTCCTATATATTTAGTAAATGTATTTTGTGACTGCTAGTAGCTTTGCTGGCATCCCAAGAAAACAAATTAAACAATGTTGGTCTACTTACAAATGGGTAGCCTGGGTTGGTGCAGAGCAGTTCTTTAATTTCTTTTACCTGGTAATACTGCAACAGTTTTGTTAAGCGAAGGATCAGGGAGAGATATTTTTTTAAGAAACTTTTTGTTTTGGAATAATTTTAGATTTACAGAAATGTTGCAAAAATAATACATAGAGTTCCTATATACCCTTACCTAGTTTCCCCTAATGTTAACATTTTGCATTGCCATAGTACAATTTTCAAAACTTAGAACCAACATTGGTACATTACTATTGACTAAACTTTGGAATTTATTCTAATTTCATTCATTTTCCACTAACGTCTTTTTCTGTTTCAGGATTCAATCCATATATCACATTGCATTTAGCAGGAGTGTTGAATGTCTTGCTGCTGCGATTTAAAAAATCAGCCATTTCTGGACAATGAGGCTAATCAAAATATTAATGTGAGCAGTAATAGAAATGAATTGAGTGTCCAAGAGCCACCTGGGCACTCCATAGTGTCAGATTCTTAACTAACTTTGGAAAAAAATAAATATGATTTTGTAGGCAGTCATTAATCTCTTTTATTTACCTAAAGGTGACGATTGTATCAATACAAGAGGGGGTTTTTTTGTTTGTTTTTTGTTCTGGGGGCTTTTTTTTTTTTTTAGTATATCCATGAGAACATTTTGATGTGATCATTCTTTTGGTATCACCTAGTGTAGGCACCTAGATTTTCCAAACGAAGACATGGGAAGAGGCTGATTTGGTTCCCAGTTAAGGAAGCTTACCTTAGACACTAGAGAAAAAAAAAAAAAACCTTAAATGGTCAGCTTATATGTATCAGAAGATAATTATGGATCAAGACCCGTGGGTCTCCAGTTTGGGCATGCACCAGGATCACCTAGAGGGCTTATTAAAATACAGATTCCTGAGTTCCATCCCCAGAGCCTGACTCAGAGGGTCTTGGCTAGCCCAGGCATTTGCACTTCTAACAGGTTACCAGGTGATGTGATGCTGCTGGTCCTGGTACTAAACTTTGGGAATCACTTTTGTTGATAGTTGCATGAAAGAAAAATAAAGCTATTTTGTTCTGACAAGGTATAATCATAGGTCCCTGGATTTATCTGTTGCCTACCAGTCAGATAACGGGTTTGTTAAATCTCATTTCATGTCTGTGCAAGGACTAAGTTAGAAAAATAAGACAAATATATTAGCTTTCCGCAGTAGTTCCACCAGTCTGTCTTCCCTTCAAGCAATGTAATCATTTAAAAAATAATATTGTTTTTAACAATAATATTATAAACCAACCATAAATTTTTGTCCTGAAACAAGGCCTCTGATTGATCAATGGAAATTAATATGGGTGGGGGATGAAACGCACATCTTCAGCAGTGTTTCTCAGACTTTAATGTGTTTACGGATCACCTGGGGATCTTTCGGTTGGCCTGGGTGTGGACCCCGAGATTCTGCATTTCTGTCAAGCTTCCAGATGGTGCCACTGCTGTCGGGCCATGGATCATACTTCCAAGTTAGCTCTATATGCCTTCTGAAGGTTTTAGCAAATACAAGATGTTCTAGCATCTAGTGCTCCCTGGAGAACCCTGGAACTTCCTAGCATGTCTCTGTCATAGGAATAGTGCCTTTGACTAAGGCAAATTTTGGAATATACTAATCTGCCTCTGAACTCTAGACTTTAGAATAAAGAAGGGATAATTGTAGGGAAACTAAATCAACAAAATCTTCCTGGAGGGTACTGGTACATGGTGGAAACTTTTGGAACCTGGTCACTTACTGAGGGGTCCTTTATCTCTTTTCTCCACTTTTTTACCCTAGTTAATCTAGTAAGTAGGAGTGACCTAGCAAAAAAATAGAGAAGAGTATAATCCAGTTCTGCAGTTTCTGCCCACATCACTGCTGTGAATGCTGATCTCATGAACATGTCTTCAGTTCCTCAGACTGTTCTTCCATCTCCTTACCTCTCTGTCCCAGAGGTCCTACTGGCTCTTATGATGGAAATTCCAGGAAAGCTACCGACTTTTGTTATTTCCCCTAAATGAAGCTTAGCTTTCTTTCAATTTTTGTGGAGCCAAAGGCCAACATTATGTAAGACCTTATCATCCCTATTAGAGTGTAAAGGAATAAAGGATAAGGAGTCTTTTATCTCTATTTCAACTGGTTGCTATAAGAAAAAAAAAAGGAAACTTCAGAAAAATTGAAAAGGTTTGTTGATTGCCTCAAGAAGAAGAGGAGTGGCTATGAGAATGCATTCTTTTCCATAGTGGGTTGGAAAAGAAAAAAAAAACCTTAGTCAGAAACAACTAATAGTATAAACTTTGGCTCTCCCAAGATGCTGCCTAATGATCCATCCTAGGGTGGGATGGTGGCGTGCATCTTGCACAAATGAACAGGGTAGAAGGACCCCCACAAAGCACCCCTCAGACTGTCTCTATAAGTAGACTCCCAAAATATTTTCAAGTTAATGATAAGGTGGCTCTAGCTAACTAATGGTGGCAATGGAAAAGTCAGACAATTTTCAGGGGTCCATAGATGAAAAAGCTAACAGTGAGATGGCCTAGCCTGAGAAATAGCCATGGGAAGTATATATCAACAAGAGGCCCTCACCACTCACAAATCTCCTAATTCCCTGCTTCCATCCCCTGCATTGCATTATAGGCACTACCATCAGTGACCTGGAACCAAGGGAAGCCCCTATTCAAGAAAATCAGAATTTCAGAAAACTTCTATCCACCATTGTAAGCTTGGCAGCTTACTAGTGCCTGAAGACTTTTCTGATGAGACTAGTAGTGATTTTAACAGACGTGATTTTTTGATATTGTAAAATATAGTGTGTCAACTTTTAGAAGAAATGCATAACTCAGTGAACCAATATTTTCCAGATGACCAATGAATGCATGATATTACAAAATCATGCATGGGTAAAAGATCCATTAAAAATGCAAAATGGACTAATAGATTTTAATGTACCAGAGCATAAAGAGCTGCTTAATATGATTTCAGATTGTACATTGCAACTAATCTTTTAAAAACTTACAACTAGTCAAATTTTAATGTAATATCAAAGACGAGCATCCATGGCTATCTGAAGAAGTTCTTAAATACTCCTCCCTTTTCCAACCACATACCTGTTTGAGGCCAGATTTTTCTTTATATACTTCAACCAAAATGGTATGTCACAACAGGTTAAACACAAAAGTAGATATAAACCCAGCTATCTCCTATTAAGTCAGACATAAAAGAGATTTGCAAAGCATGTAAAATAATGTCACTCTTCTCATTAGCTTTTTTGTTTGGAAAAATAGAGTCATTTTCATAAAGTGTGTATGTTATCACATAATGGGTTTATTGTTATTATTTTTAAGTAAAATATATTTTTTCTCAGTTTTAATTTCTACATGGTAAATATTGATAGATAGAAACCACATAAATGAAAGTTCTTTAGGGTCCCCAATAATTTTTTTTTTTTAATATTTTATTTATTTATTTATGGCTGTGTTGGGTCTTCGTTTCTGTGTGAGGGCTTTCTCCAGTTGCGGCAAGCGGGGGCCACTCTTCATCGCGGTGCGCGGGCCTCTCACTGTCGCGGCCTCTCCCGTTGCGGAGCACAGGCTCCAGACGCGCAAGCTCAGTAGTTGTGGCTCACGGGCTTAGTTGCTCCGCGGCATGTGGGATCTTCCCAGACCAGGGCTCGAACCCGTGTCCCCTGCATCGGCAGGCAGATTCTCAACCACTGCGCCACCAGGGACGCCCCCCAATAATTTTTAAGGACAAAAAGTTCTAAAACAAAAAGTTTGAAAACTGCTAGCCTAAGCTAAGGACTATGCTTCATTAGCTTTCATTTTTAATATTGTGTCTCTGATAATTGTACAGAATGTTTGCTATATTTTATGTTCATGAAATGATATGGTAGAGAATATTTTATTTCACATAGTAATTCTTTCTATGATTATGGAAAATTAAGACAAATATGGGGAAAATAAACAGTATCGGTTGAAAACAAATAAATGAATGAGTATCTGTGTCTCTGGTCTGAGTTATCTAATCACTACACGCAGGTTAATATCGATGGGAAATACATCCTGAGCTACCAACAAGGTATAGAATACTGTAAACGAAAAAGAGAACTCTCAAACTTCCAAGAGATAAGCAGTTTAAGTGCCAAAAACAGGTCTTGGGTACCAAGGAAACATTAACAGATGAGACGCTAGCTTTGTAATAGTTCTACTGTTCTGTCAAAAGAAAATTTGGAGAGCTTTACTTGATATAAACATTTTATCAAGCAAGAAACACTACTCACAAACAGGGCGATTTGAGCTGAAAGGTGGTTAGAAGCTCAGCATTTAGCAGTTACAGCTGAATTTATAAAGCATGGATGAGGGAGTACATTTTTTTTGTGATTGGTTACTAGAAACTTACAGTCTTTTTATGGGAGTAGCACTGTGTACACTGACCTGAAGAAAGCTTTTTTGTTTTAGTTCAGAGTCAGTACTTTGGGGAAATCAGGATAGTTTAAGTTTTGGTTATTTAACTATGAGTGTTTGGTCAAAAAGTATATTCAAAATGTGGCCTCTGTTTTGGTTTTTCTTTTAACAATTCTTAGCAACAAACTGAATGGCATCATTCAAGCTCAGAAAGCATTAATTTATTACTTTGTGTTTGTCCAAGGGTTATACCACATTGCAAATAAAAAATCTTCCATCCCTAAAACTGATATTCCTTTTTCTCATGCAATGGATTAATATTTTGAACTTTTGGAATGGTTTCTGTGATATAAAGAGCTTAAGTCATATTGTAAAATACAGATCAAATTTTCTCAACAGAATCTTAGGTCATATATTTATTTGGATCACTGAACTCATCTGGTGTCCAAGTGTTGTATTTCATGGTCTCCCAAATGTCAGAACTAAAACAAGTAAAAAATATTTATTAAATATCAAAAATAAGTGTTTTATTTTAAAATAATGTATACTCTATTAGAAGTGGGCCCTGAAAATAATGAACAATGAAGCAGTTACTGAGAAAAAACAAATGGAAGAAATGGACCTCATATTAAGCAGCACTTTACACTGACCACTACTGAATACTTACACTAGAATTGTGTTTTATCTTCTTCTGAACTGTAAGGTACTTGAGGGCAAACATGATGTCTTTTTTTCTCAACAATGTTTAGCTTAGTCTCTAGATCTAGACGTAATAAAAATAGCTAGTTAGCATTTATTGGGTGTGTGTATTTCTTTAATGTACATTATCTCAACAACCTATGTGGTAATATAATTAGCCCAGTTTACAGATGAAGAAAATGAGGCTCACAGAGATTATGTGATTTAACTGAGATTTTATAGCATCTGAGTCAAAATCTGAACACAGATCTGAATATAGAGCCCACTGTTTCCATCATACTTACTCACCCTATTCATTTATTGAGTAGCATTAAATACACATGCTGAATTGATCAATGCTTTTGTGATTTCTTCCAGATAAGAATTTTATTCTGATCATAGAAATTGTCTTATTCAACCCACAGAACTATTATTACCAGTAAGCCATGAAGGCAGTCTCTATAAACAGCTTTTGGTCTCATGTGTATGGCACCACTGAATAAATTTAAGACAGTTATCTAGTTCAGGATTATTTTGTATTCTTATAAGGAAAGAATGTATTATATGTAGGGAGATAAAATATTAAGGCTAGAAGAGACTTCTAAAATATTTTTTCAGTCTATGTTTTTTAGATAAAGGTTGGTTTGTCTCCTCCTGCTGCCCCTCCTCCTCCTCCTCCTCCTCCTCCTCCAACTCCTCGCTTTTGATCTGATTTTTCCTCTTTAAATAAACTACATAATATTTTATAAATTATTGCAGCCAAACCTGTATGTCAGTGATTTTTTAGCTCAACACTATTTGGTCCTTTCTATTGTATTGTACAATTCAAATCCAGTTTTGGATCTAAACATGATAGGTTTTGTCTTCTAATCACAATTTTGCAGTTGTGGCTTGGTAGTACGTTTTAGTGGGACTCGTATTCTAAAAGACAGTTTTGATGTTTTTAATGTCCTGTTTAAAAGAACTTAAAAAGGTGAAAAACGCAGTATAGACACCAAAATGTTGGATCATCGAAACACCCAATGTCAATATTGAAAAATATAACTTGAAATTAAGACAATTTCTGGATAATCAAGTGCTGACCATAAACCAAAAGGAATTCTGTTTGGAGGGCATTTTCATAAAAAATTAAAATGAGAAATACAGCAAAATTTAACCACTGGGGAAACACTTTCTTCACTTGGCTTCCATGACACTCTACTCTCTTGTTTTTCCCTTCTCATTCTCCTTTACTAGGTCCTCCTTTTCTCTCCAGCTCTTCATGTGGGACTGCTCCAGGGTTCAGTCCTTCATCCTCTTCTATTTTTCAGTTCTTTATCTACACTCATTATAATGGTTTCAAATACTATCCGTTTGCTGATGACTCCCTAGTTTTGCTCTCTAGCCCACATTTCTCTCTCCTGCTGCAGAACCACACATCCCAACTGACTACCTGACAACATGATGACGAGTAAGCATCTCAAACTTAACATAACATTCCGTTACTGAAGTCTTGATCTTACCCTTCAAACTTGCTCCACCTGAAGTCTGTCCCATCTCAACTGATGGTAACTCCATCCTTCCAGTCACTCGGTTAAAAAATCTTGGAGTCATCCAAGACTCTTCACTTTCTCTCATGCCTTTTATTCAATCGTAGGAAGAATCTGATCACTTCTTACCACCTCCACTAGAACCACCCTGGTTCACGACATTCATTTCACCCCTCCTGTCACTTTCCCTCCCCTACAGTCCTTTCTCAAAAGAAGAGTCTGAGTGATGCTTTTAAAATGTGTCAGGTCACGCCATTCCTTTTCTCAAATCCTCCAAGAAATCTTCACGTCACATAAAAGCCAAAGTCCTTACAAAACCCTACACAATCTGGCACCCTAACTCCCACCCCACCCCCGCCAGCACTTACTCTCCTCCTTTCTCATTTGACTCCTGGCTTCCACGGTGTTTCCTGAACAAGCTAGGCTTGCTACTGACTAGGAGCCTTGGAGCTGTAAGTTTCCTTTGCCTGGATAGCTTTTCTCAGATTAACAGATCTTCCCCCAATTAACTGCATAGTATGCCCCATTACCTCCTTCAAATCTCTGTTCAATAATGAAGCCCACTCTGAGAATCCTATTTAAGAGTTGTAATCTGCCCCTCTATCCCCTCATCTTCTTTTACCCTGTTCTATTCTTTCCACACCGTGCACTACTTAATATTAATAGCTTACCACACTAATTATCTGGGAGCTCATTTTAGTCTCCAGTAGAATGTAAACTCTATATACTTCAACGATTGTTTTGTTCTTAGGTTTTAGGGGCTTGGCACATGGAAAACGCTCAATAACGGATTCCACCAACTCATCATTTCACTGTTCACATGGCTGGGCAAGCTCCCTAAACTCTCCTTAAGCCTAAATTTCAGCACCTTCTTAAACCGCTAGAACTCACTAAACTATACATTTTCCTTTAAGAACTTTCCGACCCCGGAAGTAATAGCTTAAGGACGGGGGTCAGAGGAGAAAGCTACTTCCGTTTCCGTACAGACCACAAGGAGCAAAAATACCATGGCGAAGGCCGGGGATAAGAGCGGCGGCAGCGGAAACAAAGGCTTGAAACGCAAAGCCGCTACTGAAGAACGTCAGGAGGCTGCAGTCGCTGAGGATGGGACGACGGAAAGTGGGGTCCAACCCTCGAAGGCGGCTGCCTTTCCTCCAGGCTTCAGCGTTTCGGAGATTAAGAACAAACAGCGGCGACACTTAATGTTCACGCGGTGGAAACAGCAGCAGCGGAAGGTATGAGGCGCGGAGGCGCCAGAGCGCATGCGCGATGTCCCTCTAGCTCCCCTGGGGTGGAAGTTGGGGGGGTGGAGGGGATGTAGAAGGGACATCTAACCCATTCTGGTGTGCAAGTATGGGGGAAGGGTGTCCTAGAAGACTTCTTGGGACTATAATTTCTAATCCGAGATCTGATGGATTGAGGGTCAACAGGCGCTGGGGGAAAAAAAAAAAACCTGTTTTATATTGTGTGTCAAGCATTCTGTTCAGAAGTCGCCAGAAGTTACAGATTTACGGTACATCTTGCCGGTTCTTGATCATTTTAAAAGCACATTTTTGTTTATAAAATATTTGAGTAACTAGTGATGGTTTTATTGAAAACAACCTGAAAACTCCTCTCTCATTGCCATTTATTTTTATTACTTTTCAAGACAAGCAACCAGCATAGCCATGGTTTTCTTTAGGATGCAACTTGCTAGGAATGCAAAACAAAACAACAAAAACTAGTTAACTTGTTTAGATGTACATTTTGCAGTTTCACTTAATTTGAGGCTTTATAGTAAAAGATAAAGCTAGTGAAATTTTAAACATTTAAACTTGTCAATTTAGATTAGTGTTTTGAAGGAGCAGGATGTTTGTTAGAGAAATCTTATTGATTGGCTAGCTCATTTGGTTTACAATAACAGCTGTGAAAATCTAAGTCAGGATGTTTATTTTAATACATTTCTAAGATTGCTCAGTTTAAATATTCATAGCATTAGTAATTTGTAGCTTCAGTATGTGTTTGTCATATAACTGGTGGTTTCTCAATATTGTTCTTTTTTTTTCCAAATCCTTTAGGAAAAGTTGGCAGCTAAGAAAAAACTTAAAAAAGAGAGAGAGGCTCTTGGTGATAAGGTAAATGAAACTTTTAGTCCTCTGCTATCTGTCTGGTATTGAGGAGTGCTGCCTGATACTTTCATTGAATCACTTTCTTTTAAAATTTATTATGAAATATTTTGGATATATAATATGATATAAAAGTAATACAGCATACCCCTTTCTATCCTTTACTCAGCTTAAGAAATTATGCATTAGTATATAGTGTTCAAGTTCTTGTGTACTTTTTTCTGATTGCTTTCCCCTCCAAAGAAACACTCATTGGGACTTCCCTGGTGGTCCAGTGGTTAAGAGGGTTAAGACGCCGCGCTTCCACTGCAGGGGGCACCGGTTTCGAACTTAGATCCCGCCTGACATGTAGCATGGCCAAAAAAAAAAAAAAAAAAAAAAAAAAAAAAGATAAGCACTCATGAAATTGCTCTTTATTGCTCCCATGCACTTCCTTTATTACCTTTACTATGTTTGTGTCCCTAAACAGTAAACCCAGTAGTGGTGTTTTGCATGTTTTCAAAATTTCAAAATAGTGTGTCTACTTCAACTTGCTTATTTTACTTAACTTTATGTGTTTGAGAGGCAGAGACACATCTCCCTGACTGGGAATGGGGAAGATCCCCGGTTTAGGCCTGTAACTTGAGCTCTTCTGACTTGATGCGCTTTGTTATGCAAGGCTGGGGAATGGCTGGGCACAGCCTCTTCTGTTGTAGGGTTGGGGCGTGTAAGAATGAGAGCTGACTCTGAGGATAGGAATCTGCGAAGAGTGAGAATGGGGAGTGGGAGGAAGGTGAGATACCTGAGTGGATTATGGCAAAGAAGAGAGCAGAGATAATGCATCAAGAAAGGATTTGGCTATTTTTGTGATATTAACAAAAAGTGAAATCTTTCTATTGAAAAATTTTAAAAGAACTACTAAATACTTCTGCATTATTGCACAGCTAAGTTATTTTCATTTTAGTTTCATTTTATTTATAGTTAGTTCTAGGTTACAATTTATACTTGCAAAATTTAAAAAATGTTCAACTTTTCCCCCCTCCCATCCCTTAAGATGAGGGACCAAGAAATGATAAGCATTTTTGAGAAAGGGAAAAATAATAGACTATATATATATATACTATATACAAATTAAACACTTCTTTTTCATGAATTCTCTTTAATAGTATTAGGTTAAATCACAGGAAGTTGCCAATATTAGACTGTTTTGACCTGCGAAATCCTATCAAGCAATCTTAGTCTTTTTTAAACTCTCAATAATCAGTCAGTTATAGCAAATTAATATGCTGATCACCACTTGAAAATATCACCTTTCTTGCTTTTTGGATTGAAAGATGACTTCCTAGAACTGCCTCTTTTAAAAAAATTACTTAAAACTTAATATTCATTTCATAGAATAATAAAAAAATCCTAGTTTGTCAGTTCATATTCATCTCTGTTAGTGTACATATATTTTGGATTAGTTTTAGTCAGTATATGGTTATAGTTCTGTGTTCCTGCTCCTTAAAATTTCATTTACACAATATTTTGGTCCAAGCAAACAATATTGTGCATGATTGCTGATTCTAATGGTATTCCATTATGCTGGAAATGCTGTAGCCATTATCCTGTTGGACATCTGCCCTATTTACTGTTCATTTCCACTAACCATAGTGATAATACATATTTCTTTGTATAAATTGCTCCCCCTTTTCATTCCTTACCATAAACCCCCCAAACTAGAATTACTAGTTCAGCAGATGGAAACAGATTTATAGCTTTTCTTATATATTTCTGAATAGCTTTCTGAAAGTATTGAAACAAAGCTACATATATATGTACCTTTGTAATTTTTTCCCATTTGATATTTTTCTTCTTCATGAATTATTATTTTGATTCCAGTTTCTTCTCTCTGCTACTTCTGCCTGGTTTTAAGCCATTTTATTTAGTGTCAGCAATTCTTCCAGTACGTGCATGTGTCTGCTCAGAGAATTAAAAAGCCTCTTACTCAATATTGTTATTAGGATTGATGTAGCAGTGGGTTGAAATGAGGAACAGATTGAGTTTTTGTATTATTTGCAGATTTCTGTTACTCTTCCCCAATCATAATGCAAAATTATTAACGTAAAATGCTCCTAAGACTTAACCCTTTTTCTTTTATTTAGGCTCCACCAAAGCCTATACCGAAGACCATTGACAACCAGCGAGTGTATGATGAAACCACAGTAGACCCTAATGATGAAGAGGTAATGTTAGAAGTCTTAAATGAATTTGGATGACCACACTTGATAAATTGTCTATTCGTATGTCAATGTTTAAAGTACTAGCTGGTGAAGATGTATAATGGACTGATTCAACTGTAATGTTGGCATATTATCATTATTTATTGTAGATTATTTCATAATTGAGTTTTCCAACAATGCTATAGAAAAAGGCAGTAATTATTTATTTTCTAGAAAGGTATTGTATTTTATGCCTAGGTAAACTTATTTGTCATTTAATCTCTATAATAGTTCGAGTGTTTTTTAATGTCATTTGAAAAGCATTCCTCATACTATAGATTTTTGTAGTATTTGTTATACATTTTGACACCTAAGGATAACTTTTGATGGTAATTTTGTGTCCTCATAAAACTCTTGGTTTCAAGATAATCTTCCACTTTTCACATTTTCCCTTTAAATAGTTTGCAACAGTACAGTGAGAGAATCAAGGTTTTAAAACTTTGTATATATATGTATTCTTTGATTTGTGTACGGGAAACTTGTTTTTGTTATATTTATTTGCTTTCAAACAATGCTGTTACCAACATTCTTTCCCATATTTCCTGGTATAGCCATTCATTCATTCAGTTTATCAGTCAGTTTTCCAGCAAATGCTTCTTGATTGCCTGCTATGTATGGAGATCTGTTTTAGGGACATGGGATTCATCAGTGCACAAAATACACATATACACAAAAAATTTCTGCCCACCCAGAGCTTACTTTCTAGGAAGAGAGACAAACAATGAACATAATAAAATAAATTATCATAGGTTAGCAGATGGTAGGTTACTAAAGTTAAATAGGGTAAAGGAGATTCAGGACAACTTGGTGTAGAGCGAGTTTGCAATTTTACATATGGGGGGGTGCATGAGAGAGAGTATCTGTGTGTGTGTGTGCCTGCATTTTATTTATTTCGACATAATTTCAGACTTAATAGAAAAGTAAGAATTCATGTGTACACTTCACCTGGATTTCCTAAATGTTAAATTATATCATACTTCATTTTCATTTATGTTCTCTCTGAAATGCTTGAGAGTAAGTCGCAGACATAAGCCCCTTTACTCATACATGCTTAGTGTGTTTTACCTATAAACTGTTTTTTTAATAAGCACAGTGTACAGTTTCCAAAATAAGACAATTAACATTGATATACATTATTATCTGATCTGTACAGCTTACTCAGATGTCACAATGATTTTTCATAAAAGAAAAATCCCAGTTCTTGCATTTCATCCCATTACAATGACTCTAACCTCCTTTAGTTTGGAAGAGTTCCTCAGAATTTGCTTTTAATGACATTGACGTTTTTGAAGAGTACAGACCAGGTATACTTGTAGAATGTCACTTAATATGAGTTTGATGTTTGCTCATGATTATATTCAGCTTATGTACTTTTGACAGGAGTACCACAGTTGTGATGTTATGTTCTTTTCAGTGCTCTTAGCAGGAGTCACATATTGTTGATTTTCCCATTACTGGTTATATTAACTTTCATCACATGATTAAAGTGGTGTCTGTCAGTTTTCTCCACTATAACTACTATTTTCCTCTTTGAATTTAATAAATATTTTGGGAGAGAGATACTTTGAGATTATATAAATAAATATATGTTACTCTTTAAACTCTCACTCAAGATTTTGCAATTACAAATAATTTTTTCCAGTCTGGTAGGTGCGAAATTGTATTTCCATGTAGTTTTAATTTGCTGTTCTTTCGTTATGAATGAGGTTGGACATCTTTTCATGTTTTCTTCCTTTCTTTCTAATCAATTGTTTGTTCATGTCTCTTGCCCATTTTTCTGTTGGTTAGGGTTGCAATTTTTATACAATGGTTAGGGTAGGCTTCATTGAGGAGATGACCTTTTAGCAAAGACTTGAAGGATGTGAAGAAATTAGCCATCTTTGGGCAGAAAGTAATCCAGGATAAGGGGACATGGCCAGTGCAAAAGCTCTAAGGCAGGAACATGCTTAGTTTATTTTTGAGGATCAATAAGGAAGCCAGTATGCTGAAATTAAGTGAGCAAGAGGGAGGATTGTAGAAGAGGTGCCAGGAAAATACGGGGAAGGGAAGAGGCCAGATCAGTGACTTTGCCGGCCATTGTGAGGACTTTGGCTTTTATACTTAGTGAAATGAGGAGCCATTGGATGATTTTGAACAGGGGAATGATGTGATTGTATTTAATTTTTTTAAGTAATTGGTTGCTTTACTGAGATAGCAGTCAGAGAGGTAAACAGACTAGTTAGGAAGCTAATCCAGGAAAGAGATGATGATGATGGTGGTGGTGGTGGTGATGATGATGATGATTGGGACCACAATGGTTACAGTGAACGTTGAGAATCAGTCTGATTCTGAGGTTTGCATTTTTGGCCTTGTTGTATTTTGAAATTAGAGCCACTAAGAATTTCTTGATATGAGGTGTTAGAGAAAGAGGATTCAAAGATGGTATTGAGGTATTTAGCCTGAGCAATTTGAAGGATAGAAATGATGGAATTATCATTGACAAGATATGGAACAGGCCTTGGCTGGAGATAAATTGGGGATCAAAGACGTGTAATGTAAAAGTTTCCCTAAATATTTACATAGGGGAGAATTTGTTAGGTCATGGGGTGTATAAATGTTCAACTTTACATGAAAGTGCCAAAATGTTTTCCAAAGTAGTGGCTGTATCATTTTGCACTCCCACGGTGTAAGAGCAATATTCCTGGTCATCCACGTTCTGACCAATGCTTGGTATATTCAGGTTAGTGATAAAGGGCTATCTCATTGTGGCTTGAGTTTGCATTTCCCTGATTCCTAAAGTGGTTGAGCATCTTTTTACGCATGTACTGTGGTTTTGGTAGAGATATGCCAGCTCATGTCTTTTGCCCTATTTTCTATCCTGTAGTGTATTTTACTGATTTGTAGAATTACTCTAATTTCTACTAATCCTTTACATGTATTACAAATATCTTCCAATTTGTGGATTCTCTTTTTACTTTCTTCTTTGGTGTCTTTTGATGAACAAAAGTCCTTAATATAGTTGGGTTTAATTTTTTTTTTTGGTAGTGAATGCTTTTTTGTCATGTTTAAGAAATCTGTCTCTATCCTGTAATCATATGATATCATATTTTTTTTCCTAAAAGAACTGGAGAGCTACCTTTCACATTTATGTACTTAATTATCAGGAATGGATTTGTTTGGTGTGAGAAAGGAAACCAATTTCTTTCTTCCACTGCTCCCTCCTTCCCCCTCATACACAACCAGTTTCCCCAGCACCATTTTTGGAGCAGTACAGCCTTTTCCCATAGTAAATTGTAATGCTGTGTCATATATTAGGTATCCATATATGCTTAGTCTTTTTCTGGGCTATTTTTTTGGTAGTTTGTTGCTGTATCAGTTCTTTACTTTCTTAATTATTTAGCTTCATGATAAGTTTTGATACCCGTTAGGGCAAGATGCCCCTCCCCATTACCATCCTCAAATCCCTCTGTTCAGGAGTGTTCTCTTCCTGGACCTTTGGTCTTCCATATAAAATTATAAATTGTACTAAACCAGATCAGTTTGAGGATATATATATATATTGCTTAATTAGGTCTTGTTTGAATACTGAAAATGTATTTCAGTGAATTTCATTGTTTTCTTGATACAAGTTGTACACATGAATCTTGTTAGAGCTATTCCTGGGTATCTTACATTTTT
The DNA here is from genome assembly GCF_028021215.1 of Eschrichtius robustus. Lineage (NCBI taxonomy): Eukaryota > Metazoa > Chordata > Mammalia > Artiodactyla > Eschrichtiidae > Eschrichtius > Eschrichtius robustus. The sequence goes on from NC_090826.1 coordinate 74,383,988, forward strand.
TCTTATTAGTGTAAAGCACATCTCTTTGAAAACTGTTTAAATTGCTGATATACAAAAATGCAGTTGATTTTTTTAATACATTTTAAAAAATATCTATCTATCTATCTTTGGCTCCGTTGGGTCTTTGTTGCTACGCGTGGGCTTTCTCTAGTTGCTGCAAGCGGAGGCTACTCTTCGTTGCGGTGCACAGGCTTCTCATTGCAGTGGCTTCTCTTGCTGCAGAGCACAGGTTCTAGGCCTGCAGGCTTCAGTAGTTGTGGCATGCAGGCTCAGTAGTTGTGGCTTGCAGGCTCCAGAGTGCAGTCTCAGTAGTTGTGGTACACGAGCTTAGTTGCTCCGTGGCATGTGGGATCTTCCTGGGCCAGGGATCAAACCCATGTCCCCTGCATTGGCAGGTGGATTCTTAACCACTGCGCCACCAGGGAAGTCCCTGCAATTGATTTTTGGATTGTGATCTTCTAACCAGTAGTTGACCTAAATTCATTTCTAATAATTTGTCTGAATGTTGTTTTCATTTCATGTTTAATCATTTCTGCAAATAAGTTTTTGTTTCTTACTTTCAATCCATTAACAGTTTCTTTTGTTCTTACTTAGAACCTCCAGCATGTTAAATAAATAGAAAAAGCAATATTAGCATCTGTGCCATGTTACTGATTTTAAAGAGAATACTTCCAGTGTATCATTATTAATGTTTGTGTCATTAATGGTAGATTCTCCTTATAAGTTATGGAAATTCCATTTATTCTTTTTTTGCTGGGTTTTTTGTTTAACGAATGAATGTAGAAAGTTAGATGCTTTTCCTGCAAATATTAAGATAATTTATGCACTTTTTCTGCAGATATTGAGATGAAGGTGCAGTTTTCTCCTTTATTGCACTAATGTAGTAAATGAAATAGATTTTCTAATCTTAAACCTCTTGTATTCATGGGATAAATCCAGTTTAGTTAAGATGACACAGACCTACTAGAGAATGGACTTGAGGATACGGGGAGGGGGAAGGGTAAGCTGGGACAAAGTGAGAGAGTGGCATGGACATATATATACACTACCAAACATAAAATAGATAGCTAGTGGGAAGCAGCCGCATAGCACAGGGAGATCAGCTCGGTGCTTTGTGACCACCTAGAGGGGTGGGATAGGGAGGGTGTGAGGGAGGGAGATGCAAGAGGGAAGAGATATGGGGACATATGTATATGTATAACTGATTCACTTTGTTATAAAGCAGAAACTAACACACCATTGTAAAGCAATTATACTCCAGTAAAGATGTTTAAAAAAAAAAAGATGTTTTATCTTCTTAACATATTGTTTTGGTTTGTTAATACTTTGTTTAGAACATGTACATGTGTGTTCATGAGTGAGACTACAGTAATGTCCTATTTTCATTCCTAATTTATTTGGGCTTTTCACCAGAGATGTATCTGTTTTGTTTTTCTTTTCAAACTACTGTTTTCTTTAATCTTCTCTATTGAATCTTTGTTTTCTAATTCATTTATATCTCCTCTTACCTTTATTTCTTCTACACTCTGAGTTTATTTTGTTTTTATTTTTTTTGATTAGCTTATTTTCATCTTTTTTATTATGAGCAACTAAGGTCATAAAATTCACTTTTGCTATAGCCCCCAAGTTTTAAGATGCATTTCTTTTATTATTGTTTAAATCTGAGTACCTCTTTTAATGAAAGATGATTTCTTCTTGTTTGCTGTATTTTTTTATTTCATTAGTTTTCCCCTGATCCTTGTTATTTCTTTCCTTCTGCTTACCTGGAAGAGCAAATGAAAGCTCTTCCATTTGCTCTTCTTTTTCTAGCTTCCTAAGATGGAAGCTTAGATTATTGATTTTATACTTTTTTCCTAGTATAAGCATATAAAGCTCTGGTTTTCCCCTAAGCACTGCTTTAGCCACATCCCATACATTTTGGTATGCTTGTTGTGTTTTCATTTTCATTCTGTTCAAGACATTTTCTAATTTCTCTTGTGATTTCTTCTTTGGCTTATGATTTTCAAGAAGTGTCCTGTTTAATTTCCAAATATTTGAGGATTTCCCAGATTCCTTTCTGCTGTTGATTTCTGATTCAATTTTATTGTGGTTTGGGACATATTTTGTTTGATTTCAGTTCTTTTCAATTAAAGAAATGTCCTAGCATTTATGTCCTAGCATAAATAAGATCTATTCTGAAGAATGATTTATCACAATCTACTTCAAGTAAATACTGACACGATTCTGGTAAAATACAGCAAGTTTGCACCAGTATAGCTTCATGACCCTCCACTCTTACTCATGCTATTATTGTCAGCACACGTTGTTATATATTACATCTGTCTATGTTATAAACCCAGTGTTGTATTTACTGCTTTAAACATCCTCATGTTTTTTTAAAGAAATTAAGAGCATACACACACAACACACCCACAAAGTCTTTTATGTTTACCTTCATCGTTACCTATTTACAGTGCTCTTCTTTCCTGCCTCTGGATCAGAGTTACCATCTGGTATCATTCTCTTTCAGCTTTTAGGACTTTCTTAAGCCTTTGTTTTTATAGCAGGTCTGATAGCTAATTATCTGTTTTTGTTTATCTGAAAGTGTGCCTATTTTGCCTTCAGTTTTGAAAGAATTTTGTGGGATATAGAATCCTTGGTTGACTTTTTTTTTCTTCTGGTACTTTGAACTTGTTCCATTGCATTTTGACCTTCATTATTTCTCTTGAGAAAGCAGCCATTAATAATCATTGTTCCCATGTACATGATTTATTTTTTTCTTTCAAAATTTTCTGTTTTTTGGCTTTTACCAGTTTGACACTGATGTGTTCAGGTGTTGTTCTTTCTTTTTATTCTACTTAAGGTTTTCTGAGTTTGGACCTTAAGTTAGAGTTTTTCATCCTTTATTTCTTCAAATATTTTTTTTCTGCCCTCTTCTCTCCTTCAGGGACTTCGTTTTCACACACACTGTTGAAATGGTTAAGAGTGTTCTAAAAGTTTCTGCAGCTTTGCTCCTTTTGCGATGATTGTGTTCTCCATTCTTTGGATTGGATACTCATTAATCTATTTTCAAGTTTATTGATTATTCTGTATCTTAGATCTGCTATTAAGCCTGTATTTTTCCTTAATTCCTTGAATATATCTGTTATAGCTGCTTTCAAATTTTCACTAAATTCAACATCTGGGCCCACTCAGTCAGTTTTTATTGACTTCTCTTTTCCTGATTATAAGTCATACTTTTCTGTTTCTTTGTATATCTGATATTTTGGTTTAGAATTGGACATTTTAGAAAACATTGCAATAACTCTGGATTGTTTTATTTTTTAAGGGTTATTGATTCTTTTTGTTTTAGTAACTTGTCTGGACTTAAACTGGAATCTGTTTGACAGTAGCATTATGTTACTACTCAGTTGGTTATTTTTAACATGCCTCCCTAGGGACTGTCCCTGTGTTTGTGTGGCTTAATGGTCAGCCAGTGATTTGGGTAGAGGTTGTGTTGTGACACCATGAACCCCTAAGACATATATACCCTCTGCCAGCTGAGCTGTGTGTGGATTGAGGAATGCATTCAGAGTTGCAGCCATTTCTCAAGTCTCCCTTGCCTTTCAGGTGCACTGGATTCTCAGGTCTCTCTCATGCGTAGTTTAGCTGTCAGTCAGGGATTTTGGGAGAGATTATGTCAGTCCCTCTATGATTTTTACTTCCAGAGCTCTCATTAAATTTTGGGCTGGTCCACATCTACCCTGAACTGGGCCTGTAATCTTGGATTGGCAAAGCTAGGGTCTTCACACCTGCCCCTCCTTGAATCTGGTCCACCACCTCTGGATTCAGAATTGCTGGTTCTCGCCTACTATCAGTCCTGAAGTTGGCAAAGTTACTGTTTTCACCAACCAGGTTGATAGAGGAAATGTAATAGCTCTAGGCAAGATTCTTTTTTTTTTTTTTTAAGAAATTCACGTTCTTTTATTTATTTATTTATGACTGTGTTGAGTCTTCGTTTCTGTGCGAGGGCTTTCTCTAGTTGCGGCAAGTGGGGACCACTCTTCATCGCGGTGCGTGGGCCTCTCACCATCGCGGCCTCTCTTGTTGCGGAGCACAGGCTCCAGACGTGCAGGCTCAGTAATTGTGGCTCACGGGCCCAGTTGCTCTGTGGCATGTGGGATCTTCCCAGACCAGGGCTCGAACCCGTGTCCCCTGCATTGGCAGGCAGATTCTCAACCACTGCGCCACCAGGGAAGCCCTAGGCAAGATTCTTGATGTTCTTGCCCACAGATGTATCCATTTTTCAAGAATAAACGCATCTCAGTGTGTGTCTTGAAATTGTTTTTGACAGTTTTTTTCCAGTTTTATATTAGTATTCTTCAGGCAGAAAATTACCCAACTTCTTCATGTTGCCATTAACCTAAGTCCCTCCTGGGCCCTCTTTAAATCACCAGTCAGCTAGGTAGTTAGTGTTATAGAATCCCTACTGGAACTACTTTTAAAATGCTGGCCCAGTAGAATGTTTGATGTAAAATTCTCTCTCTTTCTGTTTTCAGGTTGCTTATGATGAAGCTACGGATGAATTTGCTTCTTACTTCAACAGACAAACTTCTCCCAAGATTCTCATCACTACATCAGATAGACCTCATGGGGTAAACATATCAATTAGTATAGCTCTTGAATTCTTAATTTTCTTACATTACTTAGATTATTTAAAAGAACTCTGTTCAGAAGAGTTAAATTATTAGTAATTGCCTTAGATTATGCCTGTAAATAAGCTAAATAAAATGTAATGGTGATGTGATATAGGTTCACTAAGCATGATTCTTCAGGATAGGCCTTCTCAGCCTCAGCACTGTTAGTATTTTGGGCTGGATAATTTTTTATTATGCAGATTGTCCTGTTCATTATAGGATGTTTAGCAGCATCTCTGGCCTCTATGCACTAGATATCAGTAGCAGCCAAACCCCACACTACCACCAGTCATAACCACCAAAAATGCTTCCAGATGTTGCCAAACATCCCTTGATGGCAAAATTGTCCCTAGTTGAGAACCACTGCTTTAGGTTGATCAGCCTTTGATGGATGAAACATTGTTTAGGTTTCACTCTTTCCCTAGCCTTGCTCTTTTAATAACACCATCTTATAATAATTACTTCTTTGCTTATAAACATATGCCACACAAATTTGTATCCTTTTTCACTTTTGAGGATTTTTGTTATTTTGTTTTATAGAGAACAGTACGACTCTGTGAACAGCTCTCCACAGTTATACCAAACTCACATGTTTATTACAGAAGAGGACTGGCTCTGAAAAAAATTATTCCACAGTGCATCTCAAGAGATTTCACAGACCTGATTGTTATTAATGAAGATCGTAAAATACCAAGTATCCTTTGTTTTTTTACGGAAGTTTTCCTGTCTAAACAAGAGACAACTTCAGGGAATTCATAATCTAGTATGAGAAAAGAAACATGTAAACAAACAAAAATATAGTGTGGATAGTACAATTAAGAGAGAAATACAGGATACAGTGCAAACTCTGGTAAAATCTGCCCTGGGGATATCAGGGAGGAAGTACTTGATAGAAAAAAATGCTTAAACCCCGTCTAGGTGGATATGGGTGAATGAGGTAAGGAAGAGGAAGAGTACCCACTGCAAAAATAACCGTTTGGAAAGATAGAGGCGTGAAGGTGCTGACCCAGGTGGGGATCTGCAACTGTCATTTGATATGACTAGATTTTTTGGTGCCAGAGGTGGTATCACAGGATTGCATTTTTGAAGTAGGTATTTGGGCCCATATTATGTATTAACTAGTATATCAGATGCCAAGAATAATCTATCCTTTTACCATGAATCACAGATCTGAGGTGAATGTGTTCCCTAAACCCTAGGTGTTTCTTCCTGTTGTGAGGTAAGAGATCATATAAAGGATGCCTAGATTTTTTGTCATTGCTATTGTTTTACTCATCTCATGGTGGCCTGTGAACTCAGTAACTTTAGGATGGCCAGTTGAATAAGTCCAAATTATTAAAACAAGATTATTAAGGACCTATAAACAATGGGGACAGTACTTCTCTGCTGCCAGGGTAACATTTTTTTTCATAAGTCAATGAACACTTTTTCAAAAATAATGGTTTACAAGCTGTTTTTTTTCATCTAAATAATTTTTATGGCTTTTATTGTTTTCAATATAAGTTAAAGACTTTACGCACTTGTACAGGTTGCTTTTCAGAGACTTTTAAGACTAAAGCTAGCTTTGTATTGTGGTATATTGTTGGTCATTTTATAATTTGGCCGGATCGTGAGTTACTGTAACAAAGTAACAAAAATCTCTTGAATACTTAACTATTCCAGAAGAGATCTGTTTTAAGGTAGTTGTTGCCTTTTTAAAACTACCCTCCCAACATAAGGTGGCAAGGTCTGCGTTCCTCTATTTTTGGCAGTTAAAAACCCATCATCATTTCATTACTAGCAAGCCTGCTAGTAACTCTTTGCTAAGAAGCAAGCATTTATCAATTCAATAAACATTCTATCCATCTCTTGCCTTTAGAAAGCTTACATTCTCTTTCTATATCTTTATAATATTGTGTTGTCTTTTTACCCAAAATGTATTAATATTTTTCTGTTTACCATATTGGACACCCTAGAGAGTAAGTTAACCATCAGGTAATTAAGGTACCATCGGTACACAGACCTGATTTAAGGAAATAATTAGGCTACTTAAGTAATCCAAATGTGAAATTGCTTACTCCTATTCATATAAACATATATATACAGTCTGCCCTCCCTGTCCACGGGTTCTGCATCTGCGGATTCAACCAACCGGATTGAAAGTTGGAGGGCTTACTCTGCTATGCCAGTTTATATAAGGGACTTGGATCTGCCATCCATGGTGGGTCCCAGAACCAGTCCCCCACAGATACTGAGGGAAAATTACCCAAGACTTTAATTTTTGGATACAGAATCATGCAGCAGTTTCTAAAAGTCCTCATGATTGGAAGTTTTATAAGTATAATCCTGCCTGGATGTTAATTTTTATAATTTCAAAGATGTTTCACTTTATTTTCTGATTAACATCTAGTAATGCAGCTGATGTCGAAGTATCAGTGAAAGACACTAGGAAAACAAATCTCTTTATTTTCTTGATCACATAGAATGATCTTCAGACTAATGGACATTGGTAAGCCAGACTGGAAGTCCATCTTGGATAAAGAGATTGTAAGATAAGGCAAAGAATATCTGCAGAAACTTGTAAATGAGACTGTTGCTCTGAGGAAGATATGAGACAGGTAAATGGAGGAAGGACAGTGGCTAATCTTTGCCATGATTCCCCCCCGCCAAAAAAAAAATGTAGAATTAAAGGGAGAATAATTTGTAAGCACCTAATAGAAATAGTGGTGATTCCTAGAGACTTAACATGGGCTCACAAATAACAAATCATGACTCCTAATGATGGCACTTGGAGAAAAGTTGAAAGAATTGAAGATATCCAGCCTGGAAATAAGAAAGTGGGAACATGACAGCTGTCTAAAGATATATTGACAGTAGGAAGGGCTACTGTGTGCCATATGGTGGAAATTTATAGGGGTATACATTTTTGACTTATTTTAGAAAAGAACTTCATTATCCTACCAGTAGCCTTGTGGCTTTGGGTCAGGCAGATGTGATATCAAATTCAGAGTTCATTACTTGCTATTTGTGTGAATTTAGTCAAGTTTCTTAGTCAGTTTCCTCATATTTTAAATGTAGGAAATAATACCTATCTTTGGGGTTCCCACAAGGATCACATTAAATGTATTATGTTTCAGAGGCATAGTGCCTGGCCTGTACTAGGCATTTTTTTAATTGTGGTGCAGTGGGAAGCATGAAGGCTTTTTCTGGAGAGACAGACTTCCTCTATTCATTATTTCTAAATGGAAATTTGAGGTAGTATAAGTCTTTGTGCTTTTGGCAGCTTATAGGGTGTTTTACATTCCTAGCCTTTGTATCAATCGTAACAAAATGCCTCTATACATTTCTAAATGGAAATTACCAGTCAAGGGTTTGGGCTCAGGTGTAACCCCACTCCAGTTGAGATCTACTGCCATGTAGCACTGAAACTTGGGTTGAATCTACCTGACCCTTCTCAAACTCTTCCTCATTGCGAAAATCAGTAGGACTCCTATTTTACATGGTTTGGGTTGGAGATTAGCAATAACATTAATAAAGCCTTTTGTACAATGCAGGTACTTACAAATTGATACATCTGGATTCTGTAGTTTCTTTTGACACAAACCACAATTTAGTGGGAATGTTCTGGAAAGGATTCAAGCCTTGATTTAGGTTGAAAGAAATGACTTGTACCTCTCTTAACCCCCTCAAGATTTTATGATTTTTTTCAATGTGCAAATGATACAGAAATACTTTGGCCTGTACCTCATGAGGTTGAACTTTTGGTGAGTCCTTGAAGGAAAGAATTCAAACATTTACTGATAATCTGCTATGTAGTAGGCACTAGTATCTGTCAGAAATTAGTTAATGGATTTGTTGGGAAGAAAGGCATTTTACATGACTGTAACTCAAATGACAAGTGCTGTAGTAAGTAACAGTGAGATCGAGAATATTTAGAGCTTAATTTTGACTGTAAACAAGTGGCATTTGAAGTGGGCCTTAATGGATGAGTAAAATATTGTAGATATTTGAAATAGCATGAGCAAAAATCACGATAGGATTAATGTGTATGGCGTGTGAGAGCCTGTCATTGTCTACCAGCTGGGAAGCAATATGGGGAGACAACAGGTTAGAAAGGTAGTTTGGAGCCACAGTATGACTGCTGTGACGATGTCTTAAATCTATATAGATGAGTCTGTGGTGAGAGTAGTTTGAAATTAGCTACAGCTGTCAAACTCTCACAGTATCCAGTTTTTCAAATAGCACACGGGGAGCTATGGTACAGATACAGTGACACAGCCGAGTCCCATAGCTTAGTAACTGTAGAACCAAGGCCTGAATCCAACCTGATTTAGTCTATATTAGAAGATGTACTTGAAATGGTGAGAGAGGTCAAACCAAGCAAGATACTGTTTTCCTAATCTGGGTGAAAAATCTCAAGGACCTCAATTAAGACAATAACAATTGGGGTAAAGAGGAAGCTATAGAAGTGAGGAATTTAGGAAGGTAAAAGCAGTAAATAGGATTTGATGGGAGGAGGAAGGTGATGATGATAACCACCATAGTTTTTCAGTAGATGAATGGGAGAATGTTGATTTTTTTTTTAATCTTGGATTTTATATATTTTTTTATACAGCAGGTTCTTATTAGTCATCCATTTTATACACATCAGTGTATACATGTCAATCCCAATCTCCCAATTCATCATGTTGATGGCTTTTAAATATGGCAACATGTTTTATAAAACTCATATTGTGTGCAGATAGACTTAAAACAGTCTAATTCTGACCTCCTTTTAAGGTTAAGTATTTGAAAGAATCAGGTTGTGCTACAAAGACTTGAGGTATGTTGTGTAGTTTAGCCGCATTCCAAACTTTTAAAGCCCTTGGGCTGCTAATCCTGCTGATTGTAGGTAGTTGTCTTATACTTCATTCTTAGTTTAGAGTGTCTAGCCTAATTCTGTTTGTGGTAGGGTCAGTAAGTGGTTAATTAATTGGTTGATTTTAAATTGTGGTACAGTAATCCCAAGAATTAAGACCATGTCTCTTGAGAACACTAATAACCTCGATTTCCAGAAAAGAGTTTGTCACTGGTCTTGTAGGATGATATTCAAAACTGCATATCCTGACCTTACAAATGTGTAAGACGTATATATATGTATGAAAGTGTGCCTTTTAAGAGTTATAAAGCCTCTGAACGTAGAGGTAAACTTATATTCCATTTGCAATGCTACAGTTATGCTAGAATCTCATCCTTTTAGAGTATTAGAGTAGTGTACTTCAGTTGAATGCCGAACGTACCCTACAGCTATTTACCATATTGTGAAGAGAAAAAGTAGGACTGCTATAGGTTAGTCTATTTTTCTGAAAGATTTAGGTTGACTTCGGTGTCTTGAGTTTTGGGTATAGTAAGAAAATCTGTTAAGCCAGAGGAATACATGCACCCACCTATTTACCTAGCTACAGATTTTAGGAGGCTTTGGGCATACAAAGGACTAGTTATTTAAACAATTTAAGACTTAGATTACAGAGTGTAATCTAAATGTGTTCTTAGCTTTGTGAACAGATGGATTAATTCTGAGTCACTTGCCAAATGGCCCAACTGCTCATTTTAAAATGAGCAGTGTTCGTCTGCGTAAAGAAATTAAGGTAAGTTTTATGCATTCCTTGATTGGTATTGGTCTCCTCACAGTATTTGATCAGTAAATGCTGTAACCTATATAGATCTAATTGATTTTAATAATGGTATTTGCTCTTCTGGTTAAAGGGACAGTTTTGTGTACTGACCGTTTTCTTGTGAGATTATAATTGAGTTACGGCAGACAAGCAGTAGCCTTCGTTAATATGAAACATGTCACTTTTTAGTAGAACTTTCTTTTTGGTGCATTCACTGCATATTAAATAATTTTAGATAAATCTTATTTCATGGGTTTGATTAAGCCATTAAGATAACTAAAATGTTTCAATGGCATGTAAATTCCAAAACTTGAAATTGCAGTGAGATCGTTATTGTGACTTTCCATCATTTTTCTAGAGAAGAGGCAAGGAGCCCACAGAACACATACCTGAAATAATTTTAAACAATTTTACCACACGGCTGGGTCATTCTGTTGGACGTATGTTTGCATCTCTCTTTCCCCATAATCCTCAATTTACTGGAAGGCAGGTTGCCACATTCCACAATCAACGGGATTATATCTTCTTCAGATTTCACAGGTGAGAAACTCCTTGGACTTCAATGATGAAATACATTTTACACACAAACCTGTTTTCTAATGTATTCTGACAAGTATTGTAGATGAGAAATTATCTTTCAAACTGTCATATTAAAGAAATAACAGTTTGGGTTCATTCACACTAATTTCCTTAACTCTATTTTATCTTTGAAGATACATATTCAAGAGTGAAAAGAAAGTCGGAATTCAGGAACTTGGACCACGTTTTACCTTAAAATTAAGATCTCTTCAGAAAGGAACCTTTGATTCTAAATATGGAGAATATGAATGGGTCCATAAGGTATGTGCTTACTCTAAGAAAAGCCATTTAGAGAATTTTAAAAGGATGGAATGAGAATAAAACCACGTACTTTAAGCTTTGGGTGTTTATACCTTAAGTTAGGCTTCTGAATTTCTTCCCAGGAGCTAGCAATAACCAATCTCTGATACAGTGTTCTGGTCTAGAGATTAACCCTGGTTCATCTGAAATATCCCTAAAGATCAGTGGTTCTCAAAGTGGGACCAGTAGCATCACCTAAGGACCTGTTACGAAGGCAGACTGTTGGGCTACAGACCGGCTCAATCAGTAACTTAGGGAGTGGGCCAGCAGTCTGTTTATGAGCCTGTGTTATAATGATTCTGCAGCATGCTTGAACATTATTGCTATAGAGGTTTTATAGAAGTTTGGAGATCATTTTAAATCATAAATGAAAACTTTAATACTTTAAAACACATAATTTTTCAACCTAATAAGAAATATTTCACTTAAGTATGACTAAAATTTTATATATATTATGCACACACATATTGGAACAGTAATCTCCAATACTTTTTATATTAGAGCTAAAGACTTAAATTGTCTCAGAGACAAACCTAGAGGTCCTTTTTTTATAGCACTGTTACAGATTGTTTACTTTTGTTGTTGTTGTTTTTCTAATTTTCAGCCCCGGGAAATGGATACAAGTAGAAGAAAATTCCATTTATAAAGTACTGAGGGGATAGTATTGGATTGTGCTGACAGGCCTATCTTGAATTTATGAAAGAAGACCCTTTTCAAAATGGCATTTACTGATTTCATAAGCCTTCTGTCATGTCTGGATAAAGTACCAAGTGCCATGAATTGCCACTCACTATTTATGTAGCAAATAAAAGGTCATTTTGGTAAGAGTTTATAAATTCAGGTTTCCTAAAGCTTAATTCTCTTTTATTTTTAGGTAATTGTTAATAGTTGAAATTGGGATCAGCATTCAAACTAACATTCCTGTTTGTACTTTCATGGAACATGTGGGCTGGAGAGAAGTACAGTGCTTGGTAGATACTGTGTAGCCCACTGGTTTTGTATCAGACTGATCTTCATAGTTTTAATTCTGTTTCCAGAAAATACATATATTTGGGGGTGAGGTTTCTAGGATGTTTTAACATTTCCTTAAGCCTTTCAAGAAGGGTAGAAATTTTTAAAGCAAAGTGGTTTGCCAAGGACTTAAAGCAAAAGTTGCAAATTATTGATGCTAGTCTTTGGTACGTCTTTACCTCATTACGTTGTACTGTAGTGCTCCACTCAGGAATTACCTTGGGCTCTGAAATTTTTCTCTTCCATCTTGTAATGGAATTCTTATATCTAGTCTTTACTATCCTTACTGGGAGAGCCATCTGTTATGAAGTAAATAACTTCTAGGTGTAATGGTAATACCCCACAAAGTAGTTCATTAGAAAACAAAGTTAACCCTGTAAATAACTCATGAATAGAAACTAGTATTATTAGCAGCCTCCTCCTGACCTTAAAAGAATAAATCTGCAACTTACCTTTAATTATCTAGCAGTCTTGCAAATGTATGGCATAAAGTTATGTGAGATGAGTTGCTGGAACAAACACTAAAAATTTTAACCCCTTAAAGATGATGGGAAAATTGTCATTTTTTTCTTAGGTGTTCAAAACAAATTAATATTGTACATAGTATATTTAATACCAATAATTAATCCAAAAACTTTTATACTAAGTATTTTATTATATGCTGCCACCAGTGTATATAAAATAATTACCCTTGTGAAACAGAAATTCATGAATATTCAGAGAGGTAGACTGACAAAAGTAGAAGTTTATATAGTATGGCACGTGTTATAGAGACAGGCTTTTGTACAGGCTTCAGATTTAGCTTTCCTTTGAATATTCACCGGTTTATGAAAAGTGGTTTAAAAACCTGAAATGAAAAAAAAAAAAGTGAATTAGGGTAAAGTATCATAAGAACAATAGCTTTTTTTCTGAATAGCAGTACATCTTACATTACATTTAAGGCATTCATCTGAATGTCAGCTTATAAAATGCTTTCAGTTAAACTAAGCCTGTTTTTAAAAAAGAAAAAAAAAAAACAGACATCACAGGGTTTCTAGGGAAAAAAATGAGAAACAGGATAGAAAAATGCCTGTGGTGTAAAATGTAACTTTCTCTTAACCACTCTCAAGTATATATAACTTATGATTTATAACCACTCTGAAGTATATATAACTTAGGGTTTAGAAATAAACAGACTTAAAGTTTGACTTGCCAATATCATTGCCAAAATACACTCTGGATCCTAATTTTAAAAAAGGTTAATATAAGAATCTCTGAAGTTGAGGAAAATCTGAACACCTCTAGGAAATGAGCAATAGTATCGAGGAGAGCAAGATGCAATCCCTTCTATTTACCCACATAAACCTATATACAAAGAGAAATGTGTACATGGATATTGACTATAGTAATGGTTTAACAGCAGAGAACTGGAAGTAGCCTAAATGCAACTCAATAAGGCAATGGATAAATAAACTAAGGTTCATACACATGGCAGAATACTATACAGCAATTAAAATGACTAAACAATCTATGGATTAACACAAATCTCAAAAGTAATGCAGTAATAGTTCCTTAAAAATAATAGCTATGTTTTAAAACTATAAAACAATAAATATATATAAAAAGTAAAAACAGGGGCATAACAACTTCAGGATAAGTCATCTATATGGAAAGGTAGGAAAAGTATCTTTTTATTTCTTGAAAGTTGGGAATTCCCTGGCAGTCCAGTGGTTAGGACTTGGCACGTTCACTGCCAAGGGCCAGGGTTCAATTCCTGATCTGGGAACTAAGATCCCACAAGCCACAGAGTGCAACCAAAAAAAAAAAAAAAGGTAAACCATTTAATTCAGGACAGTGGACACCTGGTTTTTTATACTTATTTAAAAATTTCTGTTACTTCATTACAAAAATGTTCAAGAAGCATAAACAAAATCAGTGGTGAAAAAACAACGTTTAGCCTCAGTTAATCAGTGCAAATTACAAAAATGAGATAGGCAGAAGAAAGTAGCAAAGAATCTGAGATCTGTTTGGCAAGGGCTCAGCAAAAAAGTATTCTTAAGCTCCAGGTGGAATAGCAAAGTTTAATTTGGCAGTTTTCAAGGTTATTACATTTTAAATGTCATTCCTTATTGTTACTTACGGGAATTTATCTTAAAGAAATGGGTAAAGTATATGTATGGGTACCAAGATCTTCGCCTCAGTGTATCCTCAAATTTGGAAACCTCAATATTTGATGAAGTATAATTTAAGTTATAGTACAACCACAGAAAATCTCATTTACAAGGACTATTAAATGAGAGCACCAAATCCTAACCTCTAGACCACCAGGGAACTTACAAAGACTATTAAATGAAATAAGAAAATTCAAGTGTAGAAAAAAACTGTGCATACTATGATCACTATTTTTCAATGATTGTTTTTTCTCTTAAAAGGAAGTATCTGTTAACAGTGGTTATTTCTAGGTATGTGGATCATGGTAACTTCTATTTTAATACCTTGTACTATCTGTTGCTAAATTATCTATGCTTTTAAAAAAATTATATAAATATATATTTTTTTAAAAACTATGAGTATAAAGACTTAAATACAGACTCTTTGCATCCATGCCACTCAGTGTGCCTAGGACAACCAACATCAGCATAACATCCCAGACCTACTTTCAAGTTTGAGAAGAAATGCTTTTACATCCAAATATTCTTTTCCTAGCCAAAAGTGTTTCAAATCATAATATCCACAAAGCTAAGGGTTTATTATACTGCCAGAATTAACAGCCATTATTTTACTTTGAAATCTGGATTCTTATCCCAACCATATTTTAACCTTGAGCAACTCATTAAACACTTGTCTGCAGACTCCTATGAAGTGAAACTATTAACAGCCAATTAAGAAGCCAGGCTTAACAGTATTTTAAATGAAAATAAACACTTTGTGAAGAGAATACAAGAGGAACTGTAAAAATATGAAATTTCCCAAAACTGCCATGAAGAATTAATACTGCCAGGAGCAAACGACTTTTAACCTGTTAAATATGAAGGTGCTAGACTGTTAAAAAGAATTACTTCCCTTAATCTCAAAGGCGGGGTTTTTTTTTTTTTTTTCCTGTGTTTCGAAAATCTTAACCAATTCAACCAATCATTGTATTTACTGGAAACATGTTGTACTTACACAAACTTCCTGGACACTCCCAAGTCTACAAAGTTTAATTAGGGAGGGCACAACTATGTAACATGGTATTTTAGGAAGCAGCTTCCTGCACTTTGAGGAGTCAGAATGTCTGTAGATGGTGTGTGCCATACACAGTCTTTTTTTTTTTGAAGCACTATTTAAGTTTGCTTCTCGTAGGTCAATATGAATAAATGCTCTGACAAAAGTCCTATGGATTTGTGAAGGTAGTACCCTTGGATTACATTTTCAATTATGCACATCATGTTTTCTTCTCACATCTCTTTTGGATTAACATATGTTTTTGCATACACTGACATGTGTTCTGTAAGTTACAGGTTAACATATAAAAGTATGCTTTAAACCAGACCAAAATTTAGTTTCTTAATCCTCTGAAAACCAATCCACCGTTTGCCACCATGAACATATACACTTCATTTCTCTCATTTTATCTTTACCTAACAACAATAAAATTAAAACCTGTTGTTCCCCAGTCCAAATGCCAACACCATGTTAGCTTATTCGGCTATCTCTTCAGTTTCTCTTGCATTCACAACTCCCAATTATTTTCTATGCTGTTCTATTAGATCATCATTAATCCAAATCAGTTGATAGTATTTCAAAAGCCACCACCATGAACACTGCAGATTTTTTTTTAATGTCTAATTTTTTTTTTTTAATAATGTGCTGTTATTTACTGATTTAGCCTCTTTTGTTTGTTTTTTGGCCGCACAGCATGTGGGATCTTAGTTTCCAGACCAGGGATCACACCCGTGCCCCCTGCGTTGGAAGCACGGAGTCTTAACCACTGGACTGGCCAGGGCAGTCCAGTGTCTAAATATTTGCTAGATACACAAAAATAAAACTAAACTAGTATTTGGGGACACCAGAATACACCATTAGACCAAAGCTATAAAAGGTAACATGACTTGTCACAGCAGTGAAATTTTCTAGTAACTCCTATATCCTCTTTATGGTTATTAAATCCTCTACTTAACCCTCTATGGTAAAATAGAAACAACTAGTCTTTCTATAACTACTAAATCAGCAAATTTCATCAATCCTTACAAAACAAAGAGTGCCAAACAAAAGTGTATGGGATGATTTTGCTCAACTTATAAGTGCTGCAAAGAAAGAGACTTGACGAGTTATCCCTACTATGTGGGGCTTTGTTGTTTTAATTTAAGGAAACTTACCTTGCAAAGATTCATTTTACTACAAAAAGGAACAGACTTTCTGAGGTCTGAAGGGATTTGTACTTGAAGATACTCCAGTCAGCAGGGGGTCATGTTGAGCATTCTGCAGACAGAATTGTTTCAAATCTGCAGCTGCCTGGGAAACCTGTATATAACAAAGGGTGGGGGAAGTGGGTGGGAGGTGGTGACAATGTTTTAATGAAGTTTTTCTCAAATCTTCAAAAATACCTGCCAATAAACACTTCTCTTAACCCAAAAAAGATATATACTAATTGAAGCTCAACAGTCATATACTGAGCTTTTATACTTAAAACACTGCATGTAAATAAGTACAAACAGTACAATTCTGTTTGTTTGTAAAGCATAGCACATCCTGCTAGTATATTAATAAATAGGTTGTTCTAGTGTAACCTTGAGGGTACTCAACAACTTGTCTTTTATTAAAAGCAGTACACAGGATATTATAGTTAAAAAGTGTTAAAATGCTAGTAAACTATCACTCTGTCTTGAAAGCAGTATGGGAAATGGGAAAATGCTACTCTGAGTGAACATCATGTTCAAAATCTGAACCATTCAGTTTATTGTTTTGGTGTATGTTCCATCAGCTGTCTAATGTTACAAAACTGGACAGTGACAGTTTCTGCTCAGTGTCATGTGACTGAAAGGCTGATTAGCAAACTTCAGTTTATTTTAACAACTTTACCAAGCAGCCTGCCTTTAAGAAACTGTATGCCTTAAATGTGATTTAATAATTTTCATATATGTATGCAAAGCCATTTAAACAGGACTTAAGGAACTTCTGTGGCTTCATAGTTAAAATAACTTTATATCATTTATCACTTAAACATCTAATATTTGTATATATTCTGGTAAGGTGTGATACAGGACACCAAAACAATAAACTGAATAGTTCAGATATATAACATGAATGACTAAAGGATGCCTCAAATACATACAATATCCTAACTCTTGAATTGAGGTTTAAGAAGATGGAGAAGATAATCATTTATTGTTTTAACTTCCCGTAAGGAGGGTGAGAACAGGTGTCCAGTCTAGCTGGGTAATATTTAGCCTTTGAAAGGGAGCTTAGGGCATCACAAATGCTCTCTGCAAAGAATTTCTGCACATGACAGCTGTACCCCAGACATTAACCTGATAAAAGGATCCATCTTCATGAGATGAATCTAAACTCTTCTTGGAATCTATTTATATGTTTGGCTTATATACCAATCCAGGGTAATGAGTTCCATAAATTTATTTAGCAACTGTGTGAGTAAACAGTTTATAAATACCTGGTACCAAGTACTATAACAAATGGGTACCCTGCTCCCCTAAAAGGTGTAGCTACAGTGGGGGAATGGTGGTATAATTTTTCACTGTCTTATAACATGGTTTCATTCATTCACATTAACCAGCAGTAAAGAATGTGTTAATTATCTGCCTAAAGTGTAGGTAGGCTCCAGCTTAACTCCCTTTCACAAACTTCTCGTCACCTCTATGTGCCAAATATAATTTTAGGCACTGAGAATACGTAAGAACAGCCAAATCCCTGCTGTTATGGAGCTAACAGTTCAGATGAAAAGAGACAAGGTGCTCTGCAGAAAAAAGAGTGGTTTTTTAGATCAGGACCTAAGAGAAAGTGTCTTTGAGGAGGTGACATTTAAATTGAGATCTCAGTAACAAGAGATCCAGCCAAGTGACCATCAGTGAGAAAATGATCAGTGAGAATTCCAATCAGTGGGGAAAATGGACACAAAGGCTTAAAACTCTAACAAGCTTCTAGCCCCTATGGCACTGTAATAATCACCATCCAGGAGGCTGAAACCCTATAATCCTGGCATAATAATCAGCACCCTCTTTCACTCTCAAAAGTGCCCTGGGTTAAGTGTATGGTTACCCAACAGTGGGAGAGTCTGTCAAGCATTTGTGATAATTTCTATCAACTACTCACATAAAGGTTTAAAAAGTAAAGCTGTGGTAATTCGAAAGTAAAATATCACTACAAAACCATCTAGCATAGAGTCATGGGTAAAACAGAAGCACAAAATGAAATCGAACTAACCACATTTTGCAACATGTCTAATGAAAAGCTCATTTAAAGTCCCAAGGTGTGATGCCTCCACTCCTTGCTACACACAGCCCTGGCATCAGACAAATTGAGATTTCTAAAACCAAATCACTTGTGGTGCCTTTAATGATTCCGACCAAAACCCTCCTAAGAATAGGAGGAAGGCATCATGCTGGGGAGTTACTGGAGGGGCTAGAGTTTTTATGGTAAAGCCCTCAGAGTACTTGAGCCTGAGGACTTCAACTCATTTTCTTTGCAGATTAGGGCTAAATACCCCTAATTAACACTTTTCTGTTTTTAACCAGCATTTTTCCCCTCCCCCCAATCTATGATAAAGACACGCCTGAATGATAAGATAGTGATTTCAAAGTTAAATCCAGCCAAGACTAACCATAAATCACTGGGATGAGGTAAGAATCTGGAGATTAGAGAAATGGATTCGAGACTGCAATGGAGTTTACAACACTTAAAGGACAGAAAGAGAGGAGAATCCCACCCCAAGACTGATGGGAATTTCCCTTCCCTCCCGAGATGACCACAACTGAGTAAACTAGGTCCCTGACATTTCTACTTAAGGAAATGGGTAAATAGGAGACCATCTTACTCCACAAAACATTTCAGGGGGAAGTAAAAACTAGCCTAATGAGTACAGAATCAAATCATCTTGGAAACTGGCTTTTTCTTTCAACAGAGTGCATGCTTTATACTCTTCTCTGTTTCTTTTTTAATTACAAGTGTTTCACACGTAAACTGACCTGCACCAGAAAGAAGCCAATCCACGCAGGATTTAAGAAATCAGGAAACTCGAAATAGCACTAGAACGTCAGGTTGTCATATCACCACACACAAAAGGCTTTTTCCCCAAAGTAAATACCCCAGGACAAGATCAATGCTAACCAGATGCCAAAATAAATAACACTGGTCCACCCTAATTACTTTTTCGGGTACGCGCGGACCAGTAGATATACCCAAAGTCACAACACAGCAAACGGTGCCAAACAGATACGAAATGCACCCTTTGTACGAAGTTGTACAGGGCACCAGTGGTAACCTTAGACACTGCGAACTTTTCCAAAACAGGCTTCTTTAACCTACAGTTAAAAGTTATGCAAGAATTCGTTTTTCAAGTGTGTGTTCGGTGAATGAGAGGAGCTGGAAGTAAGACTCTACTACTAAAGAGAGTGGATTTGGGAAAGTTCTGAAATGCAAAGAAAAATTACTTCTGAATCAAAAGTCGGGTAAAACCCCGTCGGGTGACAAAAAACAGAGGAGCTGGTCGAGAAGGCCGGGAAGGGTGCGGACTGCGCGCGGAGGAGCAGCTGTTGGCGAGCACAGCCGCGGAGTCACTACGGAGGGAGGGAGACGGGGAGGAGAACCGGAATGCGGAAAGCCGCTGTTCAAACCAGGGCCAGCCCGCCTTGGAAAGTCTTGGGGCGGAAGGGCGCACTAACCGGCCCCCCAAACCACAGCGCCGACCTGCGCCGCTACTTTTCTAAAGCTGGCCGCCGAGCTCGCCGCCGCCGCCGCCGAGAGCGCGTCCTCCCTAGGGGTGGCGAGAGCCGAACGCGAGCCTCGCTCGCCGCGCCAGCTCGCCTGCCGGATCCCCCCCGCCACCTCCCCCGCCCTCCCCTCCCCCTCAGCCGCCCGCCCCCGCTCACCTTCACGCGGTTGAGCCCGGCCTCCAGCCGGAGCTGTTGAACCACTTTCTTCATAGCGGCGACGCTGGAGGAACCAGACATGGCGCACGCGAGAGCTGGGCAGATCGGCAATCCGTCGGTGGATCGGTGGTGGGTCCGCAGGGCCAGACGGCGGGACTGCGGGGCGGCGGGGCGGCGGGGCGGCGGGGCGATGGAGCGGGAGGCGGGGCTCGGAACTTTGTCTCTTAAGTTTCCGGTTCTTTGCCCCGTGGCTCCACCCGCGGCGCGCATGCGCGCCCTCCTCCGCCTTCTGTTTTAGCTCCTCACCCATGCTGGAGCCCGAGCCTCAGGGGGGTGAGGGGAGAGCTGGGAGCGAGAAGGGGCGGAGCGGACGGTGGGCGAGGCAGCGTTGGGATGCTAACGCGACCAGACACCCATCCTCTCCGCTCTCCCTCTCCGGAAAGGCCGATTTGAGAGAGGTAAGGAAAGAGCTTGTCGTTATCCTCCAAGACCCGAGGGGACCGGTGAGAGAAGTCAGATATTGAGGGACTTTGTAAAAGGCCTGGTGGCGGGACGACGAGGCGGTTCCTGTTTTCCTGACGGAGTTGGCGGCAGAGGTTGAGGGCAGGGAAGGGGAGAGCCTTACCGAGGCGTAGGAGCTAGAAATACGGGCTTGAGTCACTGGCACCCTGTCCCCTTAGAGACGCATCCCTAAGTGACCCGAGTTTGTCCAACGGGCGGCCCATCCGCAGCCCGCTTCCCCATCGTCGGACCCCAATAGGAGTAGATGTAAGGTTAGGGACCTCAACAGCAAGAAAATTTTGACTCTTCTCTCTAGTGCTTAGCTATAAACATGAATCACCTATGTATCTCCTCAGCTGGCATCTCACTACTGGTTCAATCAGTCATTCTCTCGAGTCTTGATCTCTTTTTCTATTGTGGTTTACAAATAATTACAGCTTTCTCATAACATGGGCTTGCTTCATGGATATGATACTGCTTCATGACTTCCCTTTATACATTCATTTTGCTTCAGTATCTACGAACTACATACTTGAATCTTGAGATCTTCTCCCAATTCTAATTCCTAGGGGCTCGTCTTTTCATGCCAGGCCACTTTGTCTCTGGCCAGCCAGGATTTGCTCTTTAGTACTGATCCAGTCAGTAATGACAAAGGGAATTGTAGCTCAAAACACGGCTTGTTTGCTGTTCCTTTAGAAGGAATAGTATAGGGGGGCAGTTTAGCTTAAGATAATAGTAAAGCAGGTCTTGATTGCTCTATCTTGAGTTTGCTTAATTAAAAATTTGTTCTGAGTTAGAATATCAAGTTTTTAATGCATCCAGAAAAATTGAAAGTTGTAGTCTCCCAATTGGCATACTAGTTAATGAATGCCAGTATGCTGTGTTTAATATAGATTATTACCATTAATTCTTATCTAATAAAGAAGTTGAGTTGTGCTTTGTTAGGTTCATAATTGAGACTAATAGTAGTACAATGTCAGAAAGAGCCTTTGGATAGATACAGAAATAGAAATATATTAATGTTTCCTTAAAGCACTAATGTATTTAAAATAGCGTTTGAGATGGTTAAAATGACAAATCACATTTTGTTTTAATTGTTGTAAAAAATTTATATAGGAAGTAATATGTGGAAATAATTTGATTTGAAAGATTGTGTGTCCCAGAATATAATCTTTTAATTTTGATACCATTAGAACAATTAGTGGAGTCTGATAGGATTTCATAGAGATGTAATCAGTACTAGATCACAGGAATTTTAAGTTCTGTCAGATTTAAATCACCATCTTAACATAAAGCAAAGCTTTGGAATCTTTTTCTTTTTTTTTTAAGAGAAAGAAGGTTTATTCAGGAAGACACACACTCCATAGACAGTGTGGGCCATCTCAGAAGGTGAAAGGCACCAGGGTAAGGGGGTTGTCAGTTTTTATAGGGGTGGGTAATTTCGTAGGCTAATGAGTGGGAGGAGTATTCTAGCTGTTTGGGGGGAGGGGTGAGGATTTCCAGGAATTGGGCCATGGCCCACTTTCTGACCTTTATGGTCAGCCTAGGAACTGTCATGGCACCTGTGGGTGTGTCATTGAGCTTGCTGATGTGTTACAGTGGAAGTCAACTTATCCACCATCTTGGACCTATTTGGTTCTAATGAGTTTATGTCGTGTCCTCCAGCTATGTCATTCTTTTAAAGGTTGTGCCCTGCCCCCTTCCTGTCTCATTCCCCGCTCAGAGATTTTACTCCCATAATCTTATGGGAAGCAGAGGGGTGATGGTCTGTCTTCTGTAGCTGCTTCAGGGCTGAGTAGGGGCGTCAACCCTGCCTGTCAGGGAGTGAAAATCTCTGGATGCCTGATCTAGAGATCCCAGGGGCAGGACAGCTTCTTGTTTTGAGTTGGTATGGGCTGGAATCCTTGCATAGTCATCTTATGTGGGACTGTTGTAACTGCTTCTGTAGCCTTCCTATGAATCTTCTTTTTTTTTTGAATTTTTGAATTTTATTTATTTTTTTATACAGCAGGTTCTTATTAGTCATCCATTTTATACACATCAGTGTATACCTGTCAACCCCAATCTCCCAATTCATCACACCACCACCACCACCCGCTGCCGCTTTTCCCCCTTGGTGTCCATACGTTTGTCCTCTACTTCTGTGTCTCAATTTCTGCCCTGCAAACTGGTTCATCTGTACCATTTTTCTAGGTTCCACATATATGCGTTAATATACGGTATTTGTTTTTCTCTTTCTGACTTACTTCACTCTGTATGACAGTCTCTAGATTCATCCACGTCTCTACAAATGACCCAGTCTTCTTGAAGAGGAAGTACTTTTGTAACAGCATCAGAGTACAATGATAACTATCTATAAATGACAAGACTTAAAAGGCATGGTTAAACATCTTATTACAGTGTAATCCATAAAGAAGTGACAGACAACATTTTAAGATGACAACTAGAACTATAGCATAATACCAGGACATATCCAAATTCCAGAAACTATATAATTTTTAGAATGTCTATGTTAATAACATTCATCTATACAGTATATCTTAAGTAGGTTAATCGCTCGTGTGAAAATGCTCTCTACGTAATTTAACATACCAAATAATACTGGTTTAATATTTCTCTCTGAGATGCCTCAGGGGCCCTCCAAAGCATCCCAAAGTTAGCTGAAAGTCAAAAGAACTTTGATTAAAATTTGATATTTGGGGGCTTCCCTGGTGGCGCAGTGGTTGAGAATCTGCCTGCCAATGCAGGGGACACAGGTTCGAGCCCTGGTCTGGGAAGATCCCACATGCTGCGGAGCAACTAGGCCTGTGAGCCACAACTACTGAGCCTGCGCGTCTGGAGCCTGTGCTCTGCAACAAGAGAGGCCGCGATAATGAGAGGCCCGTGCACCGCGATGAAGAGTGGCCCCCACTTGCCGCAACTAGAGAAAGCCCTCGCACAGAAACGAAGACCCAACACAGCCATAAATAAAATAAATAAATAAATAAAACCCAAAGTTTAAAAAAAAAAAAAAATTTGATATTTGGGAAGTTTCTCAAAAAGTTTCAACACTTAATCAAATAAGGTCATTGGTCACTGTGAGACAATACTTATTTGTTAACCAAAGTTACAAGAGATCTCAAAAGCAAACACAGATCACTTAAAAGCAAAGAAACTCACACAATATGTTATCAGAAACGGCATTCCAGGGACTTCCCTGGTGGCACTGTGGTTAAGAATCTGTTTGCCAATGCAGGGGACACGAGTTTGAGCCCTGGTCCGGGAAGATCCCACATGCCGTGGAGCAACTAAGCTCATGCACCACAACTACTACTGAGCCTGCGCTCTAGAGCCCGCGAGCCACAACTACTGAGTCCACACACCGCAACTACTAAAGCCCGCGTGCCCAGAGCCCGTGCTCCACAATAAGAGAAGCCACCGCAATGAGAAGCCCGTGCACCGCAACAAAGACTAGCCCCCACTCGCTGCAACTAGAGAAAGCCCGCCTGCAGCAAGGAAGACCCAATGCAGCCAAAAATAAATACATAAAATAAATAAATTTATAAGAAAAAACAGTATTCCAAGAAAACCTTGTTCTCAGGACTTCCCTGGTGGCTCAGTTGTTGAGAATCCGCCTGCCAACACAGGGGACATGGGTCCAATTCCCTGGTCTGGGAAGATCCCACATGCCGTGGAGCATCTAGGCCACAACTACTGAGCCCGTGTGCCTAGAGTCCATGCTCCGCAGCAAGAGAAGCCTGTGCACCACAACAAAAAGCAGCCCCGGCTCAATGCAACTAGAGAAAGCCCACGTGCAGCAATGAAGACCCAATGCAACCCCCAAATAAATAAATAAATAAATAATTTTTTTAAAAAAAAGGAAAAGAAAACCTTGTTTTTTTAACGGAAAGAGAAACCAAATCCAAGTCTTACCTTAGCTTACTCCCAACAAAATCCATTTACCCACCTAAATTCAATCCAATCTTAGAAAATCCTGATCATGCATAACTCTTCAGTATTTTTTCATCCTCACACCTTCTTTTACTGAAGACACATATCTAACTTTGCTTAAAAATTTTTCCACATTGGGTTACTTTTCTTACTGACAAATTTGCAATAGATATAATAAAGTCTAGTAAACCTAAGTACAACAGAAATATTGTACAATATTATACTTAACATTGATGATTCTAAAGACGTGTCTATATTAATCAAGCCAACAAGCTTAAGCCACCTTCAATACCAGATATCAGTTTAGTACTGAATATTTTCCAGTACTACTGGGGCTACTCTTTGTTGCAATGCGCGGGCTTCTCATCGCGGTGGCTTTTCTTGTTGCAGAGCATGGGCTCTAGGCACGCAGGCTTCAGTACTTGCGGCACGTGGGCTCAGTAGTTGTGGCTCGTGGGCTCTAGAGCACAGGCTCAGTAGTTGCGGCGCACAGGCTTAGTTGCTCCTCTGCATGTGGTATCTTCCCAGACCAGGGCTCAAACTCGTGTCCCCTGCATTGGCAGACGGAGTCATAACCACTGCGCCACCAGGTGAAATTCATTCTGGCCAGATTATTTTCTATTTCTGAGTATATAAGCGCTAATTTCCTTTAAGTCAGTGAAACAGAGCTTTTTTACTAATTACTTTTCGGCAATACCATACATCTACGACACACATAGATACATACAAACACACAAACAAACACAGAGGCCTCATTGTTCCCATTCCAGAATTTCAGCCATGAGCCAGGTACAGCAATGTAAAACCCATCAGTCTGCAAAAGAGGTTGGATTAAAATTGGGTTTCTGGCCGATGTAACAAATCAAGCTCACTTGTCTAGATGGCTAAACCCTTGTTAATAATATTTATGGAAAAGATGCTTAAGATTTTTATTTGTCCTTGACAAGTTCCAATTTACCCCCTTTTTCAAAGTCTGCATTTTAAAAAGATGGCAGAGATAAGGGTTCCTGGAGAAAACCAGGTAGGATATTTGCATCTCAAAGGCACAGGCAAGTTCCTCCTAGTATGACTCTGTTTCTCCTTTAACACTTACAAGTCTCTTAAGATAAATAGGGAAGCTTTTGGAAGTGATAAAAGGATTGGTGGGCTTTGGATTATTTTTGGAGCCATACCTCTGATCCTGTAGAGACCAGA
Source organism: Eschrichtius robustus (assembly GCF_028021215.1). Classification (NCBI taxonomy): domain Eukaryota; kingdom Metazoa; phylum Chordata; class Mammalia; order Artiodactyla; family Eschrichtiidae; genus Eschrichtius; species Eschrichtius robustus. The sequence goes on from NC_090826.1 coordinate 74,409,854, forward strand.
TTTGTAAAACAAGGGCAGTTTTGGGGTTTTTTTTCTTTTTTTAAATAATTGGGTGGCTACCTCAATGATACTGAAGGACCGATATACCTTTTAACCTATGTTGGAATGTTTTACTTTCCTCATTTAGCTTAGGGGAGAAGGCCTCCCCCAAAATTTCTAGCAGGTACGGTTAGCTTAGACCAGTGGCTTCCCATTTTGTTATGCTATTTACAACACTTTTGGGGATCCTCCCTGGGTTTAAGAAATTTTTTAATTATAGCCCTCAGTCAGGCCTTTGATCGGAGGAGGCTTGCCTACAGCCTCATGTGATCTCATTTTTAAAGGTAGCCAGACAATTTTCTTTTTTTTCTCCGTTCCATTCCTATCCTGCAGGCACCCTCAGCTTGAATTTTAAGTTTTGTCAGATTTAAATCACTATCTTAATATAAAACAAAGCTTTGGAATCTTGAAAAAACTTCTCTACTATTGGTATTATAGTATATCCCTAAGGATTGTCCCACTTTGATAATTCTTTTTTAGAGTAGTAATTCTGCTACCTTATTTTTTAACTTTTATTATATATTTATATACTTTGAATTTTATTGTGTATTCTTGTAAACTGTCATACATTTTCTGAGGAAAAACACAAGAAATAATACACAAACATAGGTACACAAACCTGATATACTTAAAGACTGATATTTTCATCTGGAATAATTGTTCACATTTATTATTATTGAAGTATCCAAGGCCAGGAAGAAATGCAAAGGATAAAACAATTTTCATCATTCTACAGCCATTTGTATAAGTTTAGTCTTTCTACTTCCAAAAGTATATTTCTACTTTGTGTAAAATACTATATATATTTAACCTTAATTTTTGACCAAGAGAAAATGAATTGTTTAGAATAGTAAAAAATGTTCTAGTCACAAGTCTATTATAATTTACCACTTTACTTAGTTGTATGGGATATATGTTCATTTCATTGCAGTTACCAGCCCTACTTACTAGTAGTATATCTTTTTGAATTATGATGATAAGATTGTATACTTATCAAGTTTTCATTTTGAGTCTAAAGCCTTTTGTGTTTTTCTGTTTATTTTTTGAATGAATCAAAGACCAGAAATGAGTGGAATGCTATCTTAAACAAGCCAAAAATCTGTTATAACCTTTATTAAATACTACTTCAATGAAGAAAGATTAAAAAAACCCTACAAAATTACCCCATTCAGACGTTGGTGAATATGTCCCTCAGTCCAAGTCGACCTTCCCCATCAGAGGTAAGAAAATCTTTTTACACTAAAATATGAGAAAAACCTGGTTATCATTGGTTTTGAAAAGTTTTGATAAAGCAAAAATATGGATTATATAAAGTATTAGATACCAACTCCACTGTGAACCCAACTTTGTGTATCCCAGTACTTGATTACAGTTCTCGTATCTCTAAGGACCCCAGTTATACTGGGACCTCCAATGCATTGATCCTATCACCTTTTTTTGTTTGTTTGTTTATTCCTCTTCTCGGGATGCCTTCCATGGCTGGCTTAAATATCACAGAGCACTGTTTTTTTTTTTTGGAATTTTTGAATTTTATTTATTTTTTTATACAGCAGGTTCTTATTAGTTATCCATTTTATACATATTAGTGTGTACACGTCAATCCCAATCGCCCAATTCATCACACCACCATCCCCACCCCCACCCCCCTGCCACTTTCCCCACTTGGTGTCCATACGTTTGTTCTCTACATCTGTGTCTCTATTTCTGCCCTGCAAACTCACGGAGCATTCTTGATCACTCTCTTGCACAAACTTTTGACTCCTTGCCCTCTCATTTCATTGTACTCCTTGACAAAACAAAAACCCTGCTTAATCTTCTTCACCTATTCTTCACATATACCTACAGTGGAACATGGCTGGAGAAAAATACACCAGCATAGGACTATTCTCATTTTAAATTAATGACCATGAATCTCAAGTGGAAATTTTTGCTAGTAGGCAATAAGACTATCTCCCACTCACTCATTCACTCTTCCACTATTCTAGATAACTATTTCATACCTTCTCAAACCCCCAATACCTTCTTCTCATTTTCACTTTAAATCAACTCCAGTCAAGCTTTCACTCCACTATTCCACCAAAACTACTCCGTTAAATTCACCTTTACATTACTAAATCTATTGCTTAATTCTTATTCCACATATGCTTGATCTGTGTGTGCACAATAGTTGACACTGTTGATCACTCTGTCTTCCTTGACATAATTCCTTCACTTGGCTTTTAGCATACACATTATCTTGGTTTTCCTTCTACATTCCTTGTTATTCATTCTCAGTCTTCTTTTCTGTGTCGTTTTCTTCTTCCTGATCTCTTGATATTGGGGAATTTCAGTGGTCAGCTCTTTGTTCTCTTCTCTGTTTGCACTCATTGTGATCTCATCCAGTCTAGTAGCTTTAAATACCAACTTTATGCTAAGTATTCTCACATTTATATCCCCATCCCAGCCCTCTTTCCCAAACTCCAGATTGATATTTTCAGCTGCCTACTTGAAATCTCCGCTTGGATAATCAATAGACAGCTGAAACTCAGTATGTCTGAAACTGAACTACAGTTCTCCCCCCAGCCCAAACCCGTACTAACCATGACCTTACCCATCTCAGTTGATGGCAAATCCATCCTTTCGATATCTGAGGCCAAACACCTTGGAGTCATACTTCACACCTTACTCAAACTTCACTTCTTGGACTCTAGCTTCAAATTATATACAAAATCTGACCACTTCCCATCACCTATATTGTTAGCATGTTAGTCTGAGCCACTATCACCTCACACTTTAATTATTCAAATAACTTTATAACAGGTTCCATTTTCTTGTCCCTTATAGTCTGTTCTAGTATCCCTTTAATAATTATTAAATATACAAATATTTGGAAGTAGAGCATTATGTATGCCCAAATGTGAAATAATATGTAATACAGGGTATTATGAAGTGTTCTTACCCCAGTTGATTAACACGTGTCAATTGAGGGCTATAAAGTCAACTCTTTACAGGAGAGAGAAGGATTGGAGAAATAAGTTAAATGACACCTTAGGAGTTAATAAGGTAAATTCAGAATGCAGAACAGCCTGTTAAACAATTGGTCCAGTCTCTTTAAAAAGTGCCATGAAGAGAAAAAAAAGCAGGTCTGGAAAACTCTTCCAAATTAAGCTTTTTAAAAGTTGTGATAAAGGGGAGAGGGAGAGAGGAAGGACAAATTAGGAGTACGGGATTAATAGATACATACTAGTATACATAAGATAAATAAGCAACAAGGATTTACTGTATAGCACAGGGAATTACATTCAGTGTCTTATAATAACCTCTAATGGAATATAATCTGAAAGAAAATAACTGAATCACTTTGCTGTATACCTGAAACTAACACAAATTGTAAATCAACTATACTTCAATTAAAAAAAAAAAAAAAGACATAACAACCAAATGCAATATGTTATCCTTGATTGAATTCTAGATTGAAAAAACATTCTGAGGACAGTTGGACAATTGGCGAAATTTGTATATGGACTAGATATTAGTTGACATTAAGGAATTGTTAATTTTCTTAGATTTGTATCCGGACTATTCTATTTAAAACTGAAAACTACTCCCTCTTTTATCTTCCCAATTTCCTTGCCCTGCTCTACTTATTCTCTTTTCCCAGTACTGCCCACTTTCTAATTTGCTATATCACTTACCAGTGTTTTATATTTAATGTTTATTGTCTGTGTCCCTCACAGGACGGAGACTAGTCTGAGGAAAATGAGTCACTTGCCTTTGGTGCAAAACTTAAGCAGGCACCAAAAAATTAAGTAATTAAGATAAATATTTTAATAAAAGATTTTTAAAATGAAAAATTAATGCAAAAACCTGTGACAAACAAGATATCAACATTTTAAATAGAAACAGGATCTAATAGTGCTATGCCTAGCCATTTTGGAGCCTGAGGCAAAAGGCAAAATATGTGCCCGTCTGTATACCTTTTAATGTATTTTTATTATTATTTATTTATTGTAAAATAGTTATTTTTATTTTTACTTATTTGAAAAAATATTTTTAATCAAAGTATAGTTAATTTACAATATCATGTAAGTTTCAGGTATACAGCACAGCGATTCAGATATATATATATATATGAATATATATATTCTTTTTCAGATTATTTTCTCTTATAGGTTATTGTATAATATTGATAGTTCCCTGTCCAATTTAATGTATTTTTAAAATAATAGTTTTAGTAAGAATATTATTGATGAATTTGCTTCCATTAAAGCCAGGATAAAGTTGGGTTTTGATATAAATAGAATGTTTAACCTTAAAATGATGTTGTGAGTTTTAATACAGGCTTTCAAAATTTTCAATATTTTTTCAACTATGTTGTTCTGGAAAAAGTTAACCATTAAGAAATGTATTTTTTAAAAAGACATGTATATAGCAGTTCATATTTTTCCTTTCTACTCAGGCTCTAATAGTACCATTCTGTCTTTAAATTTATGATATTTTATTCATCATGAATTTTTTGCATTGAATAGATTTATTTATTTATTTATTTATTTAATTTTTGGCTGTGTTGGGTATTCCACGCTGCGCATGGGCCCTCCCTAGTTGCGGTGAGCGGGAGCTACTCTGCTACTCTCCTTTGTGGTGTGCGGGCTTCTCATTGCGCTGGCCCCTCCCGCTGTGGAGCACAGGCTCTAGGCATGCGGGCTTCAGCAGTCGCAGCACACGGGCTCAGTAGTTGTGGCTCGCGGGCTCCAGAGCACAGGCTCAGTAGTCATGGCACGTGGGCCCATCTGCTCCATGGCATGTGGGATCTTCCCGGGCCAGGGCTCGAACCCGTGTTCGAGGGGGATTCTTCCCGTGTTAGCAGGCGGATTCCCAGCTGCTGAGCCACCAGGGAAGTCCCTGAATAGATTTTTTAAAATATTATTTATCTTGATTACTGAGGTTTTGGTACCCCTTTAAATTTTGTACCTGAGGTGAGTGCTTCACTTCCCTCACCCTTCTTCTTGTCCTGATAACCTCATTAGAATATCAGCTGCATGCAGGCAAGGATCTTTGTTTTATTCACTACATATTCATAGTACCTAGAACAGTGCTGGCACATAGTAGGCATATTTGTTGAATGAATGAATAAATCCAAATTCCCAATAAATTGATTTACTTCACAAAATGTGTCAAAGGCCAGGAAATGTTTTGTCAGCTATATTTTCTTTGTATTGCTTCCTCTTTCCATTATAGAATGAAAGTCTATACACTTTGAATTATAATTCATGAATTGTTATAAAATATATAGAAGTAATTACTTCATCTATAAAAGAGTAAAATGTTTAGTTCAAGAAATATTTTTTCTCCTGTAAAATATTAATGCATTTATATAATGGGCAAGGCCATATTTACTTCAGATTTCTGAAGGTTTTACAAATATTTAATAGTATTTATAGTATATATATATATATAGTATATATAGTATAGCTTTAATATTTAATATTATAGTATTAATATATAGTATAGCTTTAGCTGTTAATAGGAGGGCATAGTTAGAGAATAATCTTTTAAATGCCCTGATATTCAAAATACAACATATAGGAAACTTCACTATTCCATCTATTCAAACATCTTAAACTGTTGGTTAATATTCTGACATCAGAACTATACAAGTAATCTGCTTGGTCTATAAAAACAACTTGAGCAAAATACTCAGTTCAAGAGCCATTGTCATTTCCTATAAAAATTACTAATAAGGTCATATTTACTTAAAATTTTTAAAATTTTTCTCAGATACTTAATATCATAGAGTATAATCATTCCAATGCTTTGACTTTTAATATACATGAATAGCAAACTTTAATTAGACTAAAAGATAAGACTTTATTTGCTGTAATTGTTCTGTTGTAGTAATCTAAATATTCTTCTCAATAGATGAATTCTAACTGAGGTCATAAAACACTAATAGGAAAAAGGGTAGTACATATAAGCACAGACAAGCTAAGCTTACAGACATGCCCTATGTGAAAACAACCATTCCTTTCCCCATCACTGGTCAGGAATAGGTTCTTCCTTGAATTCTGGGAAACAGAAATATTCCCCAAGCCCTAGTATTCACACTTTAGCAGGTGCTGAGAACTAGCAATCATCACAGCAGTGTTAGGGAGACAATATGTAAAGGATAAGGATTCCACAAGATAACACCAATGAAACTGTGTAGGTAGAGGTCAGGGAAGGGGGAAAGGTTGGTAATAAGAAAACTGATCTTGGCAATCTAGTATCCTTACTGCAAGCCACAAAACAAGCATTGTATGTCGGATATGTTAAGGAACTCTAGGACCACAGCCATGACATTGTTTCCAAGGGAAAATATGCTCCAAGTGCCAAGTAGCCAACCTAACAAATTTTTGGCTCTTCATTTTGTTTTTTTATGTTTGTTCAGAAGGATACATGTATTCCATGTTTATTTCAATTATGTTTATTAAACTTAAAATTCTGTAGGACATCAGTTGATTTTTTTCACTTTAAAAATATTTTAACTGATTTTATTCTCAATTTATTCAGTTGGTGGAACTTCATGTTTTTTATGTCCCTGAAAGATCTTGGAACTATCAGTTTAATACCATTTCAATACAGTTGTTAACAAATTAATTTTAGCTGGATTTATAAGGCAAGTATTTTGTAGTCATGTTACAATGTGCCTGAAAAAGCAATTTTCTTTTTTCTGCAGAGAAAACTGCTTTCTGGAAATTCAAAAATTCTAAGTGAAAAATATCTTATTCATGTGATGGATCCAGTCCCTGACTTAATGAATACTATCAATAAGTAGTGCTATATAACAGTTAAAAAGTACTATAGGAACAGATGTCACTTAGCCATAGTACTGCCACCTAGGAAACAGAGTATAACCTGTGTATTACTATGGCTATACCCAAAGAGAATTAAGAGAGAAATTATCTGAAATTAGAAACCTGTTGAAGAGCTGTGAATAGTGATTAAACCAGTATATCTACAATGACTTTTTCACTGAACTATTTAAAAATAGAAACAGAATACACACACACACACACACACACACACACACGTGTGTATATGTATATATATATATATATATATATATATATATATACACTTTTTTTTTTTCACATTCACAGAAACACACATGACACTATGTGATCTAACTGCCTGTTATTTTTCTTGAAGACACCTCAATCTTCCTAATTTTCCCTATCATTTTCTTCAAGCACACTAACCTCCTTTCTGTTCTGGAACACATTAGACATGGTCCTACCTCAGAACCCTTGTACTTGCTGTTTATTTTGTCTAAAATGCTTTTTTTGCCTTTACATATGCTGTCTCATCTCCTTCATGTCTTTGCTCCAATATTACTTTTTTGTTTATATCTTCTCTGATCGGTGTATTTTAAATTGCAGTTACTCTCCCTTCCCTGCTTTATGTTTCTCTATAGTACTTAGCAGTGTCTTATGAATTAAATTTTTTCTCTTATTTTGTTAATTTTTCACTCCCACCATTAGATTGTATGGTCTGTAAGGGCAAAGATATTTGTTTTGTTGATTGCCTTATCCCCAGCCCTTAGAATAATGTCTGACACAAAGAGGGGCTCAATATGTATTTGTTAATTGAATGAATTAATTATGTAATATTCCCATAAGATCCTAGAAAAATAAGAACTCAGAACAAGAACATAAGTGATGGCTTTAAATTTTAGTTGTTGAGGAATGACGTATCCCCAGTGAGCAAAGATGTGGAATCTGACAACATTTGATCATCAAAGAAAATTTTAAGCACTAGCTAATCCTGTCAAACTTCCAAAATATCTGTGGCTAAATCCTTCTTTAATATATGTATAAAATTATATAAATTTCATTGCAAAGTTTTATTTTAACAAAAAATTTGAAGGTAGATGAGAAAAGTAGACAAGCATTTTCCTTTTTAGTACAAAAAGGACTTTTATAAACAGTGTTCATTTGCATAATTTTAAAACTTAATGATTTTATTGATTAAATGACTTTTAGTCATTTATTTAAAAAAATATTTACAGCCTTCAGGGCTACAAAGTACCAGGCAATGTAGAAACACAATATATTAAGCTATATATGATACATAAAATTAGTCTTTGGGTTCACAATAGGTGACTAAAGTTATTAAATCTTTAGTACAGCTGAAACCTATTTCATTTTACATTATAAGGAAATGTCATGATATTTCAGAGTATCTCCTCACCTTACTTTATAAACCCTGAGGGAGCGACTCGGTGAGTTCCTTGGTGAAGATCCTGTTGCAGAAAAATTTTTATTTCTGAAATGCATTGGAAATAATCTAGCTGTAGTAAGTTTTCTTAATTTTTTTCCTTTTGATTAAAGAAAAGCATACCTTAAATTTTGTTTCTTAAATGCTTATCAACTCAAGTCTTTAACATACTGTGCAATATGTGATCTCAATCATAATGAAATGGAAATATTAAGCACACAGGTCATCAAGAAAAGATGGTCCTTTCTGGCATATTATGGGGCACTAAAATATGGGAGTATTTTTTTGTGTGATTTCCTTGGGAAGAAAAGAAAGACTAAATTTTAAATGTGATCATGTATTTTTAAATTTAAATAACAGCGTTTAAAAGCTTTTTAAACAAGTACTTAGGTTGTGGAAAAAAATGGATTCTCATTGAGGTCACAACTAGCCTTATTTGATATGAAATGATATGACTCCAACATACTGCATTTGAGGGGACGGGAACCAGCTATTCTCTGTTGAATACTCCTATTTGTAGCTTGAGTGGCAGAATTTTCTAAATAGAGAGTTTTCCAAGCTGAAATTCTCAACCAGCAAACCATGAGATCTCAAAGCTTCTGGTTTCTTGTATTTATATAAGGTTTATTTCTTTAATCAAGATTTTTCCATATTTAAACCCTTTAAAATGCAGTATATTCCTATTCTATGCTAGTTAACATATCATTATTATGTATTTGCTTATGTGATTATTTGTTTAACATAACTGCCATTAGACTGTAGCTCCCTGTGAGCAGAGACTTTATTTTATTCACTACTGTATTTACAACCAGTGCCTAAGAAGGTGTTTAGCACTTAGAGGCATTTAAATGTTTATTGAAAAAATTAAATAATGAATGATAATGGGAAAAAAAAAAACATTTCCCCCCAAAGTAGAACTATAAAGGAATTTGCTATGTGGAATTCTTGGGCTCAGTAGGTAGATTTAAAGTTTTTGTCATTAGAGTTCTGTTTAGTATAGCAGAATATTAATTTGCTGATCATTAAGTTAGTTTTCCTTAATCAGGGAAGGAAAGGAACAACCCTCATAACTTTTTGTTCTTTTTCATGATATGTAAAATTACAAAATACCAATCACAGAATTCTAGATTGGAAGGGACCTAATGGCAATTTAAGACAACTTCTAAAATGCTTCTAATATCAATATTTTATTATAATATTTTCAACAAATATTTATTGATGTTCTTCTGTATACAAAATGAGAAAAAAGAATTGACTATGGATCCTGCTCTTAAAGAATATTCAGTGTAGTGGGGAAGATAAAATACATAAATAATTAAAATAGCATATTCTGTATATTTAGAAGAAAAAGAGACTGCTTCCAGCAGGACAAGAGGGGAGATGGAGAACTTTAAGGAAAAAATGATCATCAGTTTAGATTTTGACAGATAAATATTTGATCTTGCAAAGATGTTGGGTGGGAGAAGCTTTCTGAGCAGAGAAAATACAATGAGCACAGAAGTGGCAAAGGAGGCAACTCTAGGGAAAAGTGAGTGGTTTGGTTTTTACTAGGGCATTGACTGTGTGAAAGGGAATAGTAGACAACAAGTTGTAAAAGTTGTTTATTGAATGTCTTGAATGCCAGATTAATGAATTTGGATTTTTTTTTCTGAAGCTTTGGAGTTTTTGAGCAAAAGATGACATGATGAGAGCCTTAAGAAACTAGAGACAGGAATTGTAACCAGGAGACTTTTGCAGTGGTTAGGCAAGAGGTAAGGAGAGTCTCAGGAACAGGCTGCCTCTCAGATTTCATCTACTACTATTTTCTCCTTGGTTCTACACTTTAGCCACAAAAATCTTCCTTTGGTCCTCACATACAGCGAACTCATTTCCATTTTATCATCTTTGTACTTGCCTGGAAATCACTTCCCCCAATTTTCAAATAGCTTGCTTCTTGTTTTCATAATTCAGTTCTCAGCTCAATTATTATCTTTCAAAAATGGCCTTCTCTGACCACCTAGTTTTAGATATTCTTTCTCTGAATTCCTCTCTATTACATCACTCTGTTTTATTTTCATAAATCACGTATGACTATCTTAAATCACATTTATTTAACATCTACTCTCCCAAGTAGAATATAAGCTACATGAGAGCAGGGACTTTGCACTGTTTACAGTTGTATCCCCACCATGTAGAACACTACCTGACACATAGTATACCTCAATATTTGTTGAAAGAATGAATGAATAACAAATTAACTCTATGGGCTGAATATTTAGGAAATAAAGTTTACAAAGTTGGATTCTAGAACCAGACTACCTGGTTTTGAATCCCAACTTGAAAACTTCCTATTTATAAAATCTTGGGCAAGATGCTTAACCTCTCCTTGCCTCATTCTTGTCTGTGAACTACAGACAATATGTGTGCCTATCACATGGAATTGTGAGGATTAACTGAGCTTTATATGTAAAGCATTTAGAATAGTGCCTGGCACATAGTAAGTCCATGCAAGTGATAGCCATAATTATTATTATTAAATGACATAGAATTTCTATTATGTTTAGTACAGTGAATAGAAATAGGATTATATTCTACATTTTCTAGAATATAGCCTTAATTACTAGCTTTTTGATTTGATTTTTATGTCACAGAAATATGCCGTCTGCAAGAAAGTGAGGGTAAAAGTAATTGAAAAATGTTACAGAAGCTTTAATTATTTCCTCATTTATTTCCAGGTGAAGGCAAAGCAAGAATCAGAACTGAAACTCAAATCATTTGCTCCTCCATATGTATGTAACGTGACATTTTAAACTTATACTAATTTTTTAACTTATTTTTTAAAGTATAAACTAATTTTTTTAAATTTCCTGTATGTTTTAGGCTCTTCAACCAGAATTATATTTGCTTCCTATAATGGATCATTTAGGAAATATTTATTCAGCATCATCAGCAGTTTCTTTAGATGTGCAACAGACTAATAATGGTGTTGCTGAGGCTGATGGAATAATACACAGACCACTTAGTGTAACTTTGTCAAAGGAAGAACCTGGAACAGATCCCAGTTGTTTAGAAAACACTTTGAAAAAGCTTCTTAACAAGAATCAGGAAGAAGGTGATTTCAACTGGAATGGGAAAGACAAAGAGGTTGTTATAGTACATTTTAACAGTCAGGTCTGGGCAAATTCTGGGCAAATCTAGCCTTACGAATATAGGCAGTATAAAAGGAAAGCTACAATTCACTATGGGGATTTTAAAAAATAGTTTCACCAGTTGGGAGGAAAAAAAGACAATTTAAGTACTGTTCGAAAATAAAAATAAAATCAGGGCTTCTCTGGTGGCGCAGTGGTTAAGAATCCACCTGCCAGTGCAGGGCACACGGGTTCAAGCCCTGTTCTGGGAAGATCCCACATGCCGTGGAGCAACTAAGCCCATGTGCCACAACTACTGAGCCTGTGCTCTAGAGCCTGCAAAAAAAAATAAATAAAATTTAAAAATCAAATAAAGTCAAAATACTTACAGCACTTAAATAAAGTCTACCACCTTTTATAATAGTTTCAGATAAAGTTAAGGCTAAAGGAGAAAAGAAGAGAAGTTATTGTTTCATAAAACTTTCGTATTATTATTATAGTTCAGAAGTATCTTAGCCAGGAAAACAGTATCAAACCAAAGCAAAACAACTTTAATGTTGGGAGACATTTGTATTTCAAAGATTTAAAAATTTTTATATGGTTACACCCACCAATTTACTGATAATTCAGTTCTTAAAAAGTGGTAGGTAATTTAAAAAATCAAAATTAAACTTATAAACATATAAATAAAGCTGGAACTACACTCTAAGAATCGATTGAAAAAAAGTCAGTTGAATTTTTTTACCATATTGCATACAACAAATAAATTGTGATGGAAAAGCAAATATACTAAACATTTATGAATTAAATGAATTCCCCCCCAAAATAATGACAACATTCATTATAGCTGCAAAATACACTTATTCTTAACCAGTTTTTCTTCATCTTCAATTATAAATTATTACATTCTAAGTTTATAGTATACCTAGTGATATTCCAAACCTAGCCCCTTCTTTAACCGTAGGTACATTTAATATGCTCAGTGAGAGTCTTTACCTCCTTCTTTATCTAGGTATGTCCCTGCAATGTTAAATATGGCTTTCTAGTCATGGTATCAATTAGAGATTAAATGAAAAAACACCTGGGAAAAAATTCAGAGTAGAATCCCACTAGTCCTGAAAAGTATAAGATGAGGTAGCTAATGAAGTAGGCAATTACCCTACATAAAGTTGTGAGTAGTATCATATTTTATACCCTGGGCTACTGGCCAAGATCTTGAACTATGCTATTGATACTTGCACAAAACCCCAAAAAATATTTTGTTGAGAGTATTTAATCCTATGAATTTTGTGTAAGTGTAATTTTAAAATAGTATTAATTTCTTGGTGCTTCACACCAAAAAAACTATAATTTAAGTGAGAGCCTAGTGTATGCTCATTTTTAAAAGTTCTAGAAAGATCAATGAGTATTAAGAAGAAAATAAGGATTAACAATAATTCCACCATCCAGAGATAGCTGTTAGTATCTGTTAGTATTTTGGTGTATATTCTTCCAATTTTTTTCAGTTCTTGCTCAAATAAATATTTTTTAATTTTTAAAAAATGAGGACACATACAAACTCTTTTAAATCCTCTTCTTTTATTTTAGACTATATCATAGTCATTTCATACCAATAAATATAGATCTATATCATTATAGAATTCCCTCGTGGTATATTTGTTTATATAACCTTGTATTAATGTTCTTGTTATTATGAATAGTGCTGCAGCAACATTTTTCTAAATACAGCTTCATGCATTTATCCTGTTATTTTTTTTTGGAGTTTAATGGCTGTTTCTAAGGTAATGTGTTTGTTTGTTTGTTATTCTTATATTCATTGGTTTTATTTTTTAGATTCCACATATAAATGACAACATACAGTATTTGTCTTTCTCTGACTGGCATATTTCACTACGCTTCTTATAAGAACTTTCTAACCTTGTGTGTCTCTTTCTGGTCACATCTTCTTCCTTCCCCAATAGAGATAACTACCACTTTGATTCTCTGAGATAATTATTTTCTTATTTTTCTTTATAGTTTTACAACCTGGATATGTATTCCTTGACAATAATTTAGTTTTGTCTCTTTTGAATTTTATTTAGACAGAATCATATTGAAAGCATTTTATTTGGGACTTTCTTCTTTTACCTGATATTGTAATTGTAAGATTCAATCATGTTGTCATGTATAATACTATTTCATTTCTTTTTATTGTTGTATAACATTTTATTGTATGACTGTATCATAATTTATTTACCTCTTTTGCTGATGGACAGTTGGTTTCCAATTTGGGGCTATTACAAATACTCTATTTTCTACATTCTTATACATGACTCCTAAATGTACATGTGCAAGAGGATCTCAAGAGAGTATACCTAGGATTAGCATTGTGTGCACATGTATAATTTCCATGTGTTTTCCAAAGTGGTTGTACCCAGCAGCAATGTCTGAAAGTTCCTGTTGAACCATAATCTTGCCATTCTGTCAGACTACATTCTGGACAATTTGTTCAGATCTTTCTTCCAAATCTACCTTATGCATTCTCTCTTTAGCTGTGTGTAATCTGCTATTAAATGCTTACACTGAATTTTTAATTCCAAATATTTTATTTTTCTTTTCTAGTGGTTCTCTTTGCTTGAACATTTTTTCATACATTTCATGGCCATTTGAATTTATTTTGGTAAATGGTATATCTTTCTCCATTCTTTCACTTTTGTCTGACTTTATATTCAAAATGGGTTTCCTGTAGACAGCATGTATTTAGATCTTAATTTTAATCCAGTTTGACAATCTATGCCTTTTAATAGGGGTCTTTAGACCATTTATATTTAATGTAATTATTGGTTTTAAATCTACCATTTTATTATTTGTTTTCTATTTGTCTCATCTCTTCTATTTTCTCTGTTTTTCTTGTTTTCTTGGCTTTTTTTTTTTGATTGAGTAGTTTTTTATAATTCAATTTTATCTCCCCCATTAGCTCATTAGTTATTCCTCATTTTAAAAAGCATTTAGTGGTTACCATAGGGTGGAGGTCAGCAAACACCTATTTTTTTTTTTTTTGCTTTATTTTAATCCATACTCTATGGCTTGTTTTTTATAAATAAACTTTTATTGGAACACAGCCATGCATGCCCTTTCACTTACATATTGTCAGTGACTGCTTTTGCACTACAGTGACAGAGTTGAGTAGTTGTGACAAAGACTGTAATGGTCTACAAGCCTGAAGTATTTACTGTCTAGCCCTTTAAGAAAAATTTTCTCCAGGATATACATTATACAACTTTAATTTGAAGTACACTTTCAAATTATATACAACTTCATATATAGTATAAGAACATTACAGCAGTATACTTCTAATTCCTCCTCAAATCTTTTGTGCTATTGTTGTTCTACATCTTACCTCTATATATGTTATAAATTCCATAATACATTTTTACCATTTTTACTTTATATTGTGAGTTATCTTTTAAAGGAATTAAAAAAAAGGGAAAAATGGACTTCCCTGGTGGCACAGTGGTTAAGACTCCACCTGCCAATGCAGGGGACACGGGTTCGATCCCTGGTCTAGGAAGAGCCCACATGCCATGGAGCAATTAAGCCCATGTGCCACAACTACTGAGCCTGCTCTCTAGGGGCCCACGTGCCACAACTACTGAGCCTGCGTGCTGCAACTACTGAAGCCCACGTGCCTAGAGCCCATGCTCCACAACAAGAGAAGCCACTGCAATGAGAAGCCTGTGCCCCGCAATGAAGAGTAGCCCCTGCTTACTGCAGCTAGAGAAAGCCCACGTGCAGCAACAAAGACCCAACGCAGCCAAAAAAAAATTTTAATTAAAATTTTAAAAAATAAGGGAAAAATGACTTTTTTATGTTTAGGAGAGAATTTCTTTCCCCTAACCCAGTGGTAGTAAGCCCATGATGTGTACGTTTGTGATCCTGGGCTCACGATGATCCTGCCAGCTTTTGCTTCTACCCTTCCTTAGCCTTTGCCTAAGACTGGTGGTGGGAGGGTTTCCTAACCCCCTCCTCAGTAGTAAGACTTTACAAGGCCTCAGTAGTAAGACTTTACAAGGCCTCAGTAGTAAGACTTTACAAGGCTAAGATTGGTGGGAGGGGAGTTACCTGCTTTTTTGGTGGCTTTTGCTTCTATTCCTCCTTCAAAGCCAGTAGATTTTTGTCTGAGCCCTGCGATGGGAGAGTTTCCTGCTCCTTCCCCATTGGCTTAAAGCTCTTGCTTTGTGTGAGAGAAGAGTGTTAAGAAGGATGGGGTTTCATACCTGTGTGCCATTGATGGCTCTTTTGAGTCTCCTGCCCTGCCCTCAGTCTTTCTTGAGAGCATATGATACAGGTACATGGAAAGGAGCTTGCTGTTAAGTATTGACTGCCTTTTGTGTCTGGGGATCCTAGAGATTCCAGACTATCTTGGTAGCCCACATTAGCCTTTAGAATTCCTTAAAATTTTGGCTGTTTTCTTCTTACTTCTTTTAATGGAGTTACCTCTTCCTCCTGTGCTCTGCCAAAGATGAAACAATTAGTTTATTTTCTCCTTGGAGGGAATTGGAATCTGATTCCTTGCAACCTCAACTCTGATGAGTTCAAGAAGAATTATTATTTTATAGACTATTTATGTTTTTCTCTTTGTTTGGGTGGGTGCACTGTTTGTCTTTCTACATCCTCAGCAAAAGTAGAACTGCAGTTCTTTAATATTGTCAAGTTTGCTGGTATTTTCTTTTATGGTTAGTGCTATTTATGTCTTCTTTAAAAATCCCTTTTCTACCCTGAGATGATGAAAATAGGGCCCTGTATTATATTACAAATATGTTATGGTTAGCTTTTCACATTTAGTTCATTAATATACCAGGAATTAATTTTTATGTGTGATGTGAGATAGAGTTCCTTAATTTTTTCCATATGTACACTACCATTTATTGATGACAGTTGTGCAGTTTTAAAAAATTGTCAGATTGCTCTTTAGTAGTGCATGAAAATTCAAAATATCTGAGCTCTAACATTGTGATATTATCAAATATGACTGGTAAAAATATGCACAGTATGTTTTACAGGTCCTTTAATGAAGAAGAAAAGAAGTATTGTGTTACTTATTTTTATGTGTTAAAATTGATAGTCCCTTTCATTAGTTATCTTTTGTTCTCTCCCAGTGCTACACATCTCTACATTTTTGACACACCTCAACTTTAACATGTTTAATCCTTGACTCTGTTGTTGCCTCCAAACCAGTATACTTTCTTGACTTATTTCTTTGGTTTCATCATTCTTCCAGGTGTTCAGACTTCAAGCTTTGAAAATGTCCTTATTGTATAATAGAATGATAGATTGTTAGGTTAAAAGAACCTTAAAAGCCACCTCAAGTAGCCTCCTTGCTTATATTTTTTCTAATCTGTCCTCTAGAGTGCCGTCAGCATCATTCTTCTTGTTACGAGTTAGATTATTTATCTCCCTACTTAAAAACCCTTTAAAGATTCACTGATTACTACTTAAAGCCCACATCCTTAAGATGGCATAGAGACTCTTCATACTCTGACTTCAAACCCAGAGTTGCAAATGTTGGTACATGTATGTTGTTCACTGCCTAACTCCAGAAGACTTTCTTCACGTAGATTATGATATGAATGGAGCTTTCAGGATTTGCTCAATGTGGTAGCTGGTTCAATAATTTCTAGCTGTTGTTAGTATTAGTACTATTATTATTATAGTTTGGTGGTAGGGGGAGGAAGAAGTACCAGGTAGTACAACTGGAGGTAGGTAGGGATTTAACTGCAAGATCCTTGTTTGCAAAGCTAAAAAATTTTGTAGGCAGTGGGAAGCCATCTGAAGATTTTAACAGGAGTGGCTTGATTGGATTTCAGTTCTAGAGAAACAATGTAGGTGACAATATGGAGACTAGACTGAGGTAATAAAGACCTGAATTAGGAAATGCAATGGAATGGAAATGAGAAATTGAAGTCTAGAGACTTCTAAGGATTGGGTACTGTGCTGAAAGTGTTTTACATGCACTATGCCATTTTAGAGATAAGGAAACTGAAGCGAGAGAAATAACTTACCTGAGGTCACACCCGCCGTGATAATGCCAGGACCTGAACTCTTGTGTGTTTGACTGAAGCCCATGCTTTACAACACTGTTCTAGAGTAACACTGAACTTTTCACTATTGTCAAAAATGCTATATACATTAGTACAATACTTTGTCTTGCAAATGCCATTTTCTTTGCTTAAATTCCTCTTTCTTCTTTGCCAGGCAAACATCTCACAGTTAAAAACATAGTTTCACAGTTATCACTCCTTTTTCTATGAATCTATAACATTTTATATGTACATCTACTCTAGGTCTCAAAACACTATATTTTTTCAAAAGTAAATAGGCCTGCTTTCTTATTAAGTTGCATAGGTATTGAATGGTGCATTGCATCATTCTCTAAACTGTTATTAGGAATAAGAGATACATGTCATATATTCCTATCAAAATGTCACTCAGAATCTACTGAGTTTTCCGTTGTTTCTTTTTGGGGCAGGTAGGGGGAGTGATATTTTACTATCAGTTTTAAACAGCTGGTGTATCTATTTTTTGTTCCTTTGCCTTGAATATATCTTTTAGAAAATCCCTATTTGTTGTCTTTAAATGACTGAGTCCAGTGCCAGATAGGAAATAAGTGGTAGAAACCTGACTAAAACTAAACCAATATGGGCTTCAGTTTGCAAAATACTGTGGCAACTCTTGTAAAATGACTTTTCAAACACTAATATGACTCCAATTTTTTCTAAATTAAAAAAAGTTGATTTCCCCAAGGGAAAAAAATCTGCATTAACACTACCAGGTTCACTGATCTCTTGTTCATATAGATCATGTGGAACATTAGTGTTAATGTTTTAAAGACATTGTGTGGTTTTCTTATATGGAGAAATTCTGTTAAAATGAAGGGAGATTTTGTAAATGAAAATGTATGTGAAATAACAAATGGCATTATATGCTCTGTATTTATACCCAGCACTTTCCAGAGAAGGATCCTCAGAATACTGTTTTAAAAGATGCTTTTGGCAAAAGCTTTATGAAGACAACAAAGTTTGAATAAAACCCAACTTACCCCCTCTTGCAGATTCATATTGTACATAAAAACAGAGAAATCCTGCAATAGGGGTGTGTGTGGGGGGTGGGATTTGTGTTCTGTTAGGATTGCTTTATCCAATTTTTCCCAAACTGAATTTACCAAAGAATTCTCCTTTTGCATAAACTAAAGTTTCATGAAATTCAGTTTGGAAGAGTAAAGTTCATAGAGATTCTGAAACATGGGACAAGAGTGTATAGTATGTACATTAAAAAACAAAATTTTATTTTAGTATTTTCTTAATATTATGAACTTTCTTTGCTATGGATGGACATCAACATCAGCTGGGGGAAAACCCACTCCAAATGAAAATCAGACTGGAAATAATCAAACTGGAAATGCTGAATTGCCAGGATCACAGGAAGATTCAGATAATGATTATTTTAGCGGCAAAAAAAGGTAATTAATATGGATGTTGATTCTACATGTCATAATCTAGACTATAAGAAAAAGAGTGAGATATCCAGGGTACTGTTATAAAGACTTCTAATTAGAACAAAGATATGAGTGAAGTTAGTGACATTTTTAATTAAAATTACCTTGATTCTGATGTTTACTGTTATACACTAATATTCCCTTCCAACATAATGAGGGATAATTTGTTGCTTAAATTTATTCTGTTGTAATCCTTTTGTCATCAGGGGCAACCTAATGACAGAAAAATTTCTGTCTTCATTTGGCTTTCTTAGAATTAATTTTTCTGCCTCCTTTTATATTCCTAGTTTTGAGTAAACTAATCATGCTTGAGTTTCACATTGGTATCATTTCATTCAAAATTATAGTACTTAGACAACAGTTTTGCATATAGTCTTCTGAAATTAAGATAAGGAATTTTATAAACAATTATTCACAAAAGAACTATAAGCAAAGTATGTTTACAAAATTTCCAGTTATTTTACCTTGCTATAGACATTGGACTATGATTTGAATTTAGCTATAATATAATGAAATATTATTTTATAACTCATGCTAAATGTAGTTTATGTTGATCATTAATGATTTTGAAAGATAATATAATGGTTTCAAGCAGACTTTAAAATTTTTTAATGTTATATTTGTGTTTATAGAATATTAAATAAAAAACATGAAAAGTTAATATTCATGGGATCATTTTTTAATATGACTTTCAAATCTGTCATTCCCCTTTAAGTCAGCTTCTTTGGAAAACTGAAGATGATAGAACTAATATCATTAGAAGAGAGGACAATCAGGTATGATTTTTGAATTTTTTAAAAATTTTTATTTATTTTTTTATACAGCAGGTTCTTATTAGTTAGCTATTTTATACATATTAGTGTATATATGTCAATCCCAATCTCCGAATTCATCCCATGACCACCCCCACCCCCCCGCCGCTTTCCCTCTTTTGTGTCCATACGTTTGTTCTCTACATCTGTGTCTCTATTTCTGCCTTACAAACCAGTTCATCTGTACCATTTTTCTAGATTCCACATATATGCATTAATATACGATATTTGTTTTTCTCTTTCTGACTTCACTCTGTATGACAGTCTCTAGGTCCATCCACATCTCTACAAATGACCCAATTTTCGTTCCTTTTTATGGCTGAGTAATACTCCATTGTATACATGTACCACATCTTTATCCATTCGTCTGTTGATGGGCATTTAGGTTGCTTCCATGACCTGGCTATTGTAAATAGTGCTGCATTTTTTTAGATGTGGTATTGCACCATAATATTTATACTGAAATTGAAATGGAACTGCAGATTAAAATGTCTTAAGTTTTCTAACCTTAAATGTTAGAGTAGGGGAGATAAACCTCAAAATTCAGGAGCTTGCCAATTCAGTGAAATTTCTGGGAGTTTCATGATCTGGGACACGTTGAGGTATGCCCTTTAAAGTAAAAACCAGGTTTTTGTATCTTGCCCCAGCTACCATGAAGAATGAGTCACTTGATGGACCTCTTTAGAATTTGGAGATTTACTGCATTCGGATGCATGGCTCCAATTTTTTTTTTTTTTTAATCAAGTAATCTAAAAGACTGCCAACTTTGAGTGGGCCCAAAGCAAGAGAAGGCTCACAAGGTGATCCAAGAGGCACAGCAAGCAGTGCTGCCAGTTGTGTGCTAATATCCATCTGGTCCAGTGATGCTTGATATGTTAGAATACATATGTTGGTTGTTGGTTGTTGATTATATATGATATGTTGGTTGGAATGCTGAATGGAGTCTGAGACAAGTCCTGATAGGAGAATCACAGCTCAGAGCCTTTGAGTTTTGCAGCAGAGGCATGCCATATTCAGCAAATAATTGTTTTATTGTTGCTAGATATTAATAAAATATGCTGTCTTCACACTTCAAAATTTTTCCAGCTGGTGGGTGCTTAATGCTATTTCACTGTGGTTTGAATTTTCATTTCCCAGATTACCCATACAGTTGATCATATTTTTATATTTTATAGACCTCATTTTGATAACTTTTTTGGAGAACTACCTTTTCAAGTATTTCTATTGTGTTGTCTGCCATATATTTCTGATTAGTAAGAGTTTTTAATATACTTTGGAAGATAGTCCTTTGATGCTTATGTGCATTGCAAATACCTTCCCCTACTCTGTGCCTCGTCTATAATCTGTGTTGTTTAAGTGTTCCATATCCTTATTTTTTTTCTACATTTTTCTTTCTATGTCTTGGACTGAGAATAGTATATTAGAATCTTCTGTTATTAGTATGTTACTGTTTATCCTTACATCTCCTGTGGTTTTTGATTTATTTAGATTTCTATGTATTATCTGACACAAAGTTGTTCTCATGCAAATAGTAGTATTATCACTTTTGCATTATGAAGTGCCCTTCTTTGACTCATTAAATGCTTTTTTGACCTGAATTCTCCCTTACTGCATATCAAGATACTAACCTATCCTTTCTTTTTGTTTACATTTATTTGGTATACCCCTATACTCCTCCCCTACTTTTTTTTCCCAACTTTTCTGAATTGCTTTGTTTTAGGTATGTCTTTAACAGACACGCTAGAGTTGGGTTTCCCTTTGTAAGCCAGTCTGAAAGTCGTTTTCATTTAGTAGATGAGTTATGTCCATTTATGTTTTTGATAGGACTGATACATTTGACCTCAGATTTCTCATTTTACTTTATGTTATAGTTACTATGTGTTACTACGTGGTTTATTTGCACTCCCCCCCCCCTCCTGGTATTTAGGAAATCTGAATCTCTTTCTAGTATTTACCTTTATATGGATACAAATTTATGCTAGTATTCCTAGCCCTCCTTTTTCCTTTTTTTAAAATTTATGCTTCTGATTTTGCTTTGTTACTTCTAAAATTATCCTCTGACTCCTATCTTTAAATTCAAGGCAATTAAAAAGTCATCTTTCCCCCTCCTTTCTCCTCTCATGTACTTTAAGTTGTGTTATTTCTACTTTGTTAAAGAACAGAACATTTATGGGCTGTGCTTCTTGTCTTATCCTCCTCACCTTTGTTTTAGTCTTAGATCTATAATTAAATATGTTCAACACTTACTGCCAGTTCTTTTGCACAAGATTTTTCAATCATTTCTTCATTGGGTAAAGCTCCACTTATTAAAAAAAAGCTCCCAGGTATGATATTCCCTTACTTCTTACATATTTAAAATTTTGTCTAGATCAGGAATAGGCAGACAAGGCCCACAGCTTGTTTTGTGAAGCATGGGACCTAAAAATGTTTTTTACATTTTTAAAAAGTTGAAAAAAAGAAGAATTATGACAAATACCATATGTGGCCCACAAAACCTAAATTATTTACTCTGAGGCCTTTTACAGAAGAAGTTTGCTCATCCCTGCTTTAGAGCCTTGATACTTGAAGGATAGCTTGATTGGCTGTAACATCCTTGGCTTACACAATTTTTCCTTGAGTTTATTAAAATGTTGCTCTACTGATGTTTTGTTTTATATGTTACTGTTAAGAAGTATGATGCCAAACTGATTTTCTTTTCTTTGTAAACTGGGTTGGTTATTTTTGTCTGGAAGGCCAGAGAATTTCTTTAATGTGTAGTAGTTTTATCAGACTATATTTCAGTTGAGAGTTCTAGGTCTGGTTTTTATGGGTACCCAGTGGGCCCTTTCAGTATGAAAATCAGGACTTCTTTTATTTCAAGAAATTATAACTCTAGAAAACAATATAAATAGCAGATCCATTCCATGGTTTTTTGGTTTTTTGTTTTTTTTTTCAGGGACCTCAGTTGGTCTTATCCTAGTTCTTTACCTTTTATCTCTACTACTTTCTCTCTGATCTAGTTTACTATTTTCTTTATGTTTAATTTTCTTTACTCCTTTTATTTCTGTTCTCCATTATGCTTACTGTATTTTTGGTCATATCTGTTCCTTTTTGGATACCTGTTATTCATTTCTGAGACAGTTTTGTTTTTTCTTTAATTTCTTTCTTCAGTTTGGTCAATTTCCATTTTACATCTTCCTGTTATTTTTCCATTTTTATTCTGAGTTTCTAAATTTGTGATTTGTGGTGTTCATTAATACCTAAAATGATTTGATTTAATTTAATTTAATCTATGTTGGGAATATTGTTAATTTTTTCTCTGCTTCTTGGCTGCTGGTTTTGTTTTGTTTTAGTTCTCAGTTTTGAGGGTTTTCAAAAAGTAACTTTGTATGGATGCTAGATTATGTTGTAGATTTTGTCTATGTTTATTTGTGTTGGATTTTTCTGAATCAGTAACAGGTGTTCTTATAGAGAAACAGGTGTTCTGGTGGTTTATTTTAGCTTGTATCAATAGATTAAGAAAGCTCTCTCCTGTTGTTATAGTGAAATGCAGTTATTTATTTATATATTTTTAAATAAATAGGGCCTATTCCCTAAGGAAGTGGTCTTTTTTCTTTGTATTCTTCCCTGCTAATTTAATTCAGCAGAGCTCTTAACTTGACCACCTTCTTTTCTCTTACCACCTACCCCTGACAAACATCTCTTGCTTCCAAAGAATTTTCCTCTCACCCAGTAGCTGTGTTTTCCCATAATTGCCACCTCTGGCCCCCTACATTTTAAAAGCCCCTTTCTTTTAGATTCCTCATAGAAAGAGCTTTGATTTACCATTTGGTACCCTTACTCAGTATTCTTCCACCACATGCAGGACCTTCTCCTTTAAGACTAAATTGTGGTTGATGTTTACTGTGTTATCTGTGTATTGTGCTCTTTAATGCATAGCTCCCATAAGACTCTGCTCAGGTGTGAGCTCCGAAGCACACTCTGCTGGTCTAGGGTGTTTATTTCCCCACTTACATGTAAATTAAAGTATATGTAAATTAGAGGATTCTGTGTCCTAGTTATTCTTCAGACATAAATTATGGGTGATTGTATTTGCTTTCTTTTTATAGTAGTTGAGAGCATGCGTGGAGAGATTTTAGTGGCTGCCATTATCCTGTGGGAACCTGACCTTATAAGTTAAGGTCAATGCAATAAAATAGAAAAAGAATAATAAAACAAACAAAGTAGGGGTAAGGGATTAATGAAGATAAAAGCAGAAGCTAATAAGTTACAGAAGTTAAGAGCCTGGTAGAATTGAAAACAATTCAATGTCTATAAAGTGGTAGTGGCAGAAACATTAACATTGGTAAGGCTTGAGGTGGTTTATCAAGAAAAGGATAGAAACACAAAAATTAGGTGAGATGAAGGCGATATAACACAAATACAGAGGTGATAAAATTTATGAGAATAAAATGTATGCTAAAATTTGAAAATGTGCTAAGATCTCCAATTTTCTAAGCAAATATAAATAATCAAAATTGGCTCAAAATGAAAAAAATTCAATAGCCATCTTAGGAACATTTAAAAGTTGTCATAACAAGTAACAAATCAGAAATCTTGGAAGGAAATCATGTTTAGAAAGGAATATGGATTCTTTTTTTTTTTCTTCTTTTTGAATTTTAAGTTTGAAGCTCCTGTGGTATAATGTCCAAGTAATGTCCAGTGGAATGGAGAAGCTAGAGCACGAGGGTCTATAGTTATAAAGACAGATTTGGGAGTTCATCACCATACAAGTAAAAAAATGCATTACTGTTGTGCATTACCAGATGTTTACAAATAGGTGAAAAACAATGTGTAACCCTACCAGATCTTACTGATTTTCATGTTTGCTTACAGCTAGGTAAAAAAGAGTGCATCAGCCTACCAGACCTTATTGATTTTCCTTCAGTTCCTTGTCAACCTGCTCTTTCTCCAGGAATAACTGATATATTGTTATTACAGATAGAGAGTAAGTATGGTGATACCATAGGTACAGATGTAAGTACCGATGATTCTGTGAGGTAAAGTTAAATAATGTTAATGAGGAGTTAATTGTTTAATGCATACAGAGTTTCAGTTTGGGAAGATAAAGTTTTGGCGATAAAGGGGTGGTGGTTGTTGCATAACATTATGAATGCATGCAGCGCCATTGAACTGTACATTTAAATATGGTTAAAATGGTCAATTATGTATGTTTTACCACAAGAAGTTAAAGTATTTTAAAGTCTATGACTGTTATGTTGATTACTGCATATGTGTGTCACTAATATTATTTCTGCTTTTTAAATATGTACTCTAAAATATACATTTTTCCATGTAAGATTTAAGTACAATAACTTCGGTCCCAAGATAAATTTACTTAAAGAATTAAAACAAGAGCTATAACTACATGAGCTTTGCCTCGTTTCCATACATGTATATAAATGCAGAAGAGACATACTGTATTGTTTACATATATATAAATCCCCTATAGATACTGAAATGACGACTCTGTTTTCCATCATGGCACATGCTGTACTGCAGCCAGAAAACCAGAGTTTGGGGTAAAATTCATACTTGCTGTTGTAAGCATTTTTTAGTTTTATACTCTATATTTTAGGATATGAGCCATCTTTTAGCTTTTAGACATTGATGAGTATGGGTTATAATCTTCTAGGAGAGAATATTATCGAACAAATGAAACAAGTAAAGGAAGAAAGAAGATATCTGGAAAGAATTAGAGAAGAACTAATAAAAAAAGTTGAAAGGCTATTGGAACAAGGCAAATTAAAGCGATATCATGGTAAAGTTTATTATATATCTTTTATCACTATAAAGGAAACAAGTTTTATGAATTTATGCCTTTGGAATAAATGATAAAGTGATAATATTTACTATTTTACTGTTGTAGTTTAAGTGGTACACTACTTATATAAATTCACTATAGGAAAGATGAAATCATTGTTCAACTCTATACAATAAATGCAACATGCTTTTTATGAAAATTCAATTATTTTTTAAAATGGACATTTGTTTATTCATTTCAACATTCATTTATTAAATAAGTATTTATTAAGGGCCTACTGAACTTAGTCACTGTTCCAGGGGCTGAGGTGATACTAATAGGCCAACATAATCTTGTCCCTGCCTTCAAAGTGCTTATGGTCCTGTGGGGAAATGATGATCAAGTTAAGCAGTAGTGATACATACTGATGACTGCTATGATAAAGGAATTACAAATTCTATGCATAGGAGTACAGAGGAAGAACACCTAAATTAGATGGAAGAGGTCAAGAAAGACTTGCAGGAAAAGTGGTAGATGTACAAGAATCTGAAGTGTGCCTCCTCTTGGCTGTGCCTTCAGGCATTCTTTCCCCTCTGCCACCTAAATCTTCTTTTCCTATCTTCTCCTTTGACCCCCTTCTTCCCAGTTCCTGGTTATTTCCTACCAGTCATTCAATCTCAGCTAAGATACCACTCTTGAAGCCTTCTTTGAGTCCCTTAGTGTCCCCTAGGTGCTCAATTTTTTTGGTGTGTGTGTGTGTCTGCTTTGCTAAACTGACTGGATGAGTGAATGAATGAGAGAAATGAGGTAGGAAAAATAGACAGTTTCCTTGCAATAGAATTAGAAACAATGTTGTTAGAACTGGTAGAAATGGAAAAATGAGCCAGGGTGGAGAAAGTATAGGATAATGGTTTGAGAGATGTTAAATAATTTGAGAGGCCTGCATTTTGGGTTGTATTTGAGGATAAAAAGGGTAAAAGGTATATATGGAATTAACTGCCTTTAGGATTCTCAATTTACAGCAAAATTATTGCTTCAGTACTAGATCTGACTAGAGGTTATACAGTGTCAGGAGGTATTTCTTAATGTTCTACCTCATAATATTAAAGTGTTATCCCAGAAGTGGTGGCAATGATTTGGCCTTGTTGTGCTGCTAAAAGAGCAATTTTATCAGACAGATTTGAGCAATGGATTAGAAATCACAGGACAAGGATTCTAATACTAGAATAATCTTATACTTAGGCAAGTTATTTCTCCTCTTTGTGCCTCACTCCTTCTATTTATAAAATGAGAATCATCGGTCACTTTCTATTTCAACAGGAATGTTTCAAGATAAAAGGTATGTATCAGCTGTCAAATATTTATTGAGCCTACTATATACCTCAGTTCTAAGCATTGTTTTAAATGCTGAGGATACAGCAGTAAATAAGACAAACATGGCCCTGCCCTTAAGGAGCTTGCCTCTGATGGGAGGAGACTGACAATAAATAAGTAAGACAATGTCAGCTACTGATTAGAGCTTAAAAGTCAATTAAAAGAGTGCAGTAAAGAGTGGTGGGGCAGGAGAGATGGTTTAGCTAGGGTTTTCAAGGAAGGCTTCTTTGAGGAGATATCACTAAGATTTGATTAATAAAATAGTAAGCACATGAAGAGACAGGGTAAAAAGAGTCCAAACAGGAGGAACACTAAAAATCAAGGTACAGAGATAGAAATAAGCTTGCAGAATTAAGGACCTGAACTAAGACCAGTACGGCTGGAGTGTGATAAATAAGGAGGAATGTAGAGGGAGAAAATCAAAAGATCATCAAGGAACAGATAGGCCAATTCAAGGAGTTTGGATTTTATTATCAATACAAGTAATATGGGAAGACATCAGAGGATTTTTAAACTAGGGATTTATGTGATTTTTAAAATATCTTAGATGAGGATGACTGCGGTATGGAATAGCCTGTAGAGGGGCAAGAATGGAAGCAGAGAGACCGTTAGAAAGATAATACAGCTTTCAAAAGATGATAGTGGATTGCCTAGGAATGTAGCATTGAAGAAGGGAGAATGTGCCACATGCTGAAAGTATTTTGGCAGTGGTACCAGTAAAACTTGCAGAGGGATTGGATATAGGGCTGAGGAAAATAGTTAAAATCTTGAGAAAGTTCCATATAGTTTTATATATTTAATTAAATCACTTTATAATATAGATTTTAAAAATTTGGTGTTTTCGTTTCTTCGATAATCTTAAAAAAAGAAACATAAGCATATTCTGGTATACTAGCATGCAGTTTGTGTTCCAATTAAGTTTATATTTAGAATCTCATTGGTGTCAAAGTGATTTCCTAAACTGGCAGAGTTTAATTTCTAATTTTCTAAACCAGAAGTCTCAGGCTTAAGAAATTCTACCCTACAGAAGTTTGGGGATATACCTGGAATAATGTTGATAAATGATGGATCAGAATCAGCTGATTTCACAAAACAAGTCATTTTGGGGCTGAAAAATAAGGAAAATCTGAAAAAATATATTTTGCCTTTTCTTTCATAGCTTTAATTGTATAAATAGTGAATTCAAATCAGATTATAGATAAAAGTAATTGAAATAAAAAGTATACACTTCTTGCTATAGGTAGTATTTTGAAGAAAGATTTTCTAAACAAATTACAAGCTTAAAGAAGAATGTGATTTTGGTTCCTGGATTTATCAGTATTTTACTGTATTTATAAGGAAGTCCTTTTATTATCCAATAAACATTTTACTCTTAACTCTAATTTCCTCAGAATATAAGAGAGGAAGGAGAGGAGAGAGGAATGGTTTAAATTAACTCTAGGGTCCTTTGCAGGTTGAAAAGTTTAAACAAACTATAGCCTTTGCTTTTTTTTTTAAATAGCCTGTGATGTTTGGAAGAAAAAGTACTTTGAAACAAAGAAAGTTGCAGCATCATTGGAGGAGGTTTTAACAAAACTTCGAGAAGATTTGGAACTTTACTATAAAAAATTGCTCATTCAGCTTGAAGCCAGGGAGATCAAGATGAGACCAAAGAATCTGGCAACCATCACAAACTCTAAGGTACTACTAAATATGTTCACATTCTGTTAGAGAAGTTCTATTTAAAATACATGCTTTGTAATTGTTAGTATGATCATATCTAGGATGTTTTGGGCTACAGGTAACAAAACCTCGGCTTAACCTGGCTTAAACAATAAGTAAATTCATGATCTCATGTAATGGGTGCTGAGGAGATACAATCAGCCGCTTAATGATGTCTTTAAGGGCCTAGGTACTTCTGATATTTCCTCCCTATTATTTTCAGTGTTGGCTTCATTCTAAGACTGCTTTTCCTCAGGGTAGCAACAGAGTTACCAATGGCAAGTAGGGATATATGCCTCCAAAACAGGAGACAACCTCTTCCAGATGCATGGACTATATAAAACTTTCCCGTTGACCTGGTTGGGAATCAACCAAGCCTACCCTGGATTGATCATAGTTACCAGGGAATGCTATATCCTGACTTAGCCTAATTAGGATCTACCTCTGTACCAGGGGAAAGGGTCAAGATTCTATGGGTAAGAGAGAAATACCTAATGAAGTATGGCAAGGGAGTAATAGTGAGCAATACATTCCTTTTCTTTCAGTTGGGGGTGGGAAGTGCAGTGTGATAACCACAGAATCTATAGGTAGTGATATTCTAAATAAATTATAAATTATATTAAATTTTGATCAATTCATTTTCTTGAGATAGTCTTCAATCTTGACATATGAGAGACATGAAGTTTATTTTTTAGTTGAGTAATTCCACCATATAATTAAACAACAAATTCCAGAGGCCATTTATCAGTTTAATTTTTGTTTGTTGATACCACTTATCCAAAAAAGATTTTATAATATGTTAATTATAATTGAGTGTAGGTTTAACTTTAGACATGATGAAATATTAAAAGTTTACTTTTTTCCCCAGTTTTATTGAGATATAATTGACATATAACATTGTATTAGTTTAAAGTAGAAACATAATGTTAAGACATATGTTTATGTTGTAAAATGGACACCACAATAAGTTTAGTTAACATCCATCACCTCACATAGTACTTTTTCTGTGTGATCAGAACTTTTAAGATCTACTCTCTTAGCAACTTTCAAATATACAGTACAGCATTGTTAACTATAATTGCCATACTGTATATTACATCCCTAGAACTTACTTATCTTGTATCTACAAGTTTATACATTTGACCACCGTCACCCATTTCCCCTAATCCCCACCTCCTGTTTCTGCCAGAGCCACTAACCTCTTCTGTTTCTATGAGTAAAAGTTTACTATTTTAGATCAATTTAATATAAAATCCAAATAGGTTCAAGTAAAAGTTTCTTCTTATTAGCTGATACTTTTTTTTAAGCATTATTGAAACTTTTTATCTTACTGTTTTCTCAAGTTCAATATATGCTAATGTTATTTTCACAAAAGCAGCTTAAATAATTTCTTTGTTGACTATTACAGCTCACAAACTTTTCTGAACAAAAGTAATCAAAAGGCTTCCAGAATAGGTTTTCTCATATTAAACAGATTTTCTTATAAAATACAGTATTTCATTATTAAATATTTTTAAGTAATTCTAATATGATTCCACTGATAAACCATTATGCCAGTTTCTAAAGCCTTGCTAAGTATCTTAATCTAGTATATTCCTCTTATAGTAATAGTTGTTGGTTTTTATGGTGCTAATTTAATGATAACTTTTACAAATACCTATTTATTTTTATAATACATGAAAATGGTAGTAAAACAGAAAGGAAAGTGGTCCCTAAAACATAAGAATCAACAGTTCAATAGTAATTTACTCCAAAGCAATAAGTTTATTTTATGGAATGGGTTATTTTCATGATTTCCTTTTTTGATATTTGATAACACTTTGTAGTTTACATTAGCAGGCAATTAAAATTAAAAATGAATAGATGTTATACTAAACAAAGATGTCTTTCTATGTCTCATACAGAATTACCTTATCATCGAGATAACTGAAGTACAGCATGCTATTGACCAACTTAAGAGAAAATTGGATACTGACAAAATGAAACTGATAACAGAAATTAAGGTATTTTGCATTTCCCCTAATTAGATTGTAACATTTATCTTGAAATAAAATATTTTGGTGTTTTAACTTTGGCTGCCAGTAGCATAATGGTAGAAAGGACTGACTGTCTTAAAATTGTTACCTTAACAAAAAAAAGAGCATGAATGGAAGATGGGTTCAAGATGGCGGAATAGAAGGACATACTCTCACTCCCTCTTGCAAGACCATGGGAATCACAACTAACTGCTGAACAATCATTGACAGGAAGACACTGGAACTCACCAAAAAAGATACCCCGCATCCAGAGACAAAGGAGAAGCCATGATGAGAAGGTAGGAGGGGTGCAATCACAATAAAATCAAATCCCATAACAGCTGGGTGGGTGACTCACAAACTGCAGAACACTTATACCACAGAAGTCCACCCAGTGGAGTGAAGGTTCTGAGCCCCAGGTCAGGCTTCCCAACCTGGGGTTCCGGCAACAGGAGGAGGAATTCCTAGAGAATCAGACTTTGAAGGCTAGAGGGATTTCATTGCAGGATTTCGACAGGACTGGCGGAAACAGAAACTGCATTCTTGGAGGGCACACACAAAGTGGTGTGCACATCGGAACCCAGGGGAAGGAGCAGTGACCCCATAGGAGACTGAACCACACCTACCTGCTAGTGTTGGAGGGTCTCCTGCAGAGGCGAGGGGTGGCTGTGTCTCACCATGAGGGCAAGGACACTGGAAGCAGAAGTTCTGGGAAGTACTCCTTGGCGTGAGCCCTCCCAGAGTCCGCCATTAACCCCGCCAAAGAGCCTGGGTAGGCTCCAGTGTTGGGTTGCCTCAGGCCATACAACCAACAGGGAAGGAACCCAGTCCCACCCATCAGCAGTCAAGTGGATTAAAGTTTTACTGAGCTCTGCCCACAAGAGCAAGAGCCAGCTCTACCCACCACCAGTCCCTCCCATCAGGAAACTTGCACAAGCCTCTTAGATAGCCTCATCCACCAGAGGGCAGACAGCAGAAGCAAGAAGAACTACAATCCTGCAGCCTGTGGAACAAAAACCACATTCGCAGAGAGATAGACAAGATGTAAAGGCAGAGGGCTATATACCAGATGAAGGAACAAGATAAAACCCCAGAAAAACAACTAAATGAAGTGGAGATAGGCCACCTTCCAGAAAAAGAATTCAGAATAATGATAGTGAAGATGATCCAGGACCTCAGAAAAAGAATGGAGGCAAAGATCGAGAAGATGGAAGAAATATTTAACAGAGACCTAGAAGAATTAAAGGACAAACAAACAGAGATGAGCAATACAATAACTGAAATGAAAACTACACTAGAAGGAATCAATAGCAGAATAACTGAGACAGAAGAATGGATAAGTGACCTGGAAAACAGAATGGTGGAATTCACTGCTGCAGAACAGAATAAAGAAAAAAGAATGAAAAGAAATGAAGACAGCCTAAGAGACCTCTGGGACAACATTAAACGTAATAACATTTGCATTACAGGGGTCCCAGAAGGAGAAGAGAGAGAGAAAGGACCTGAGAGAATATTTGAAGAGATTATAGTCGAGAACTTCCCTAGCATGGGAAAGGAAATAGCCACCCACGTCCAGGAAGCGCAGAGTGTCCCATACAGGATCAATCCAAGGAGAAACATGCCGAGACACATAGCAATAAAATTGGCAAAAATTAAAGACAGAGAAAAATTTTTGAAAGCAACAAGGGAAAAACAACAAAAAACATAAAAGGGAACTCCCATAAGGTTAACAGCTGATTTCTCAGCAGAAACTCTACAAGCCACAAGCGAGTGGCATGACATATTTAAAGTGATGAAAGGGAAGAACCTACAACCAAGATTATTCTACCCGGCAAGGATCTCATTCAGATTCGATGGAGGAATCAAAAGCTTTAAAGACAAGCAAAAGCTAAGGGAATTCAGCACCACCAAACCAGCTCTACAGCAAATGCTAAAGGAACTTCTCTAAGTGGGAAACACAAGAGAAGAAAAGGACCTACAAAAACAAACCCAAAACTATTAAGAAAATGGTAATAGGAACATACATGTCAATAATTACCTTAAACGTGAATGGATTAAATGCTGTAACCAAAAGACATAGACTGGCTGAATGGACACAAAAACAAGACCCATATATATGCTCTCTGCAAGAGACCCACTTGAGACCTAGGGACACAAACAGACTGAAAGTAAGGGGATGGAAAAAGATACTCCATGCAAATGGAAATCAAAAGAAAGCTGGAGTAGCAATACTCATATCAGATAAAATAGACTTGAAAATAAGAATGTTACAAGAGACAAGGAAGGACACTACATAATGATCAAGGAATCAATCCAAAAAGAAGATATAACAATTATAAATATACATGCACCCAACATAGGAGCACCTCAATACATAAGGCAACTGCTAACAGCTATAAGAGAGGAAATCGACAGTAATGCAATAATAGTGGGGGACTTTAACACCTCAGTTACACCAACGGACAGATCATCCAAACAGAAAATTAATAAGAAAACACAAGCTTTAAATGACACAATAAACCAGACAGATTTAATTCATATTTATAGGACATTCCCTCCAAAAACAGCAGATTACACTTTCTTCTCAACTGCATACAGAACATTCTCCAGGATAGATCCAATCTTGGGTCACAAATTAAGCCTCGGGAAATTTAAGAAAATTGAAATCATATCAAGCATCTTTCTGACCACAGTGCTATGAGATTAGAAATCAATTACAGGGAAAAAAACGTAAAAAACACAAACACATGGAGGCTAAACAATATGTAACTAAATAACCAAGAGATCACTGAAGAAATCAAAGAGGAAATCAAAAAATACCTTGAGATAAATGACAATGAAAACACGATGATCCAAAACCTATGGGATGCAGCAAAAGCAGTTCTAAGAGGGAAGTTTATAGAAATACAGTCCTACCTCAAGAAACAACAAACATCTCAAATAAACAATCTAACCCTACACCTAAAGTAACTAGAGAAAGAAGAACAAACAAAACCCAAAGTTAGCAAAAGGAAAGAAATCATAAAGATCAGAGCAGAAATAAATGAAATAGAAACAAAGAAAACAATAGCAAAGATCAATAAAACTAAAAGCTGGTTCTTTGAGAAGACAAACAAAATTGATAAACCATTAGCCAGACTCATCAAGAAAAAGAAGGAGAGGACTCAAATCAATAAAGTTAGAAATGAAAAAGGAGAAGTTACAACAGACACCACAGAAATACAAAGCATCCTAAGAGACTACTACAAGCAACTCTATGCCAACAAAATAAACAACCTGGAAGAAATGGACAAATTCTTAGAAACGTATAACCTTCCAAGACTGAGCCAGGAAGAAATAGAAAATATGAACAGACCAATCACAAGTAATGAAATTGAGACTGTGATTAAAAATCTTCCAACAAACAAAAGTCCAGGACCAGATGGCTTCAAAGGTGAATTCTATCAAACATTTAGAGAAGAGCTAACACCCATCCTTCTCAAACTCTTCCAAAAAATTGCAGAGGGAGGAACACTCCCAAACTCATCATTCTATGAGGTCACCATCACCTGATACCAAACCAGACAAAGATACTACAAAAAGAGAAAATTACCAATATCACTGATGAATATAGATGCAAAAACCCTCAAAAAATACTAGCAAACAGAATCCAACAACACATTAAAAGGATCATACACCATGATCAAGTGGGATTTATTCCAGGGATGCAAGGATTCTTCAATATATGCAAATCAATCAATGTGATACACCATATTAACTAACTGAAGAAGAAAAACCATATGATCATCTCAATAGATGCAGAAAAAGCTTTTGACAAAATTCAACACCCATTTATGATAAAAAACTCTCCAGAAAGTGGGCATAGAGGGAACCTACCTCAACATAATAAAGGCCGTGTACGACAAACCCACAGCAAACATCATTCTCAATGGTGAAAAACTGAAAGCATTTCCTCTAAGATCAGGGAGAAGACAAGGATGTCCCCTCTCACCACTATTATTCAACGTAGTTTTGGAAGTCCTAGCCCCGGCAATCAGAGAAAAAAAAGAAATAAAAGGAATACAAATTGGAAAAGAAGAAGTAAAACTGTCACTGTTTGCAGATGACATACTATACATAGAGAATCCTAAAGATGCCACCAGAAAACTACTAGAGCTAATCAATGAATCTGGTAAAGTAGCAGGATACAAAATTAATGCACAGAAATCTCTTGCATTCCTATACACGAATGATGAAAAATCTGAAAGAGAAACTAAGGAAACACTCCCATTTACTATTGCAACGAAAAGAATAAAATACCTAGGAATAAACCTACCCAGGGAGACAAAAGACCTGTATGCAGAAAACTGTAAGACACCAATAAAAGAAATTAAAGATGATACAAACAGGTGGAGAGATATACCATGTTCTTGGATTGGAAGAATCAACATTGTGAAAATGAGTATACTACCCAAAGCAATCTACAGATTCAATGCAATCCCTATCAAATCACCAATGGCATTTTTTACAGAACTAGAACAAAAAATCTTAAAATTTGTAGGGAGACACAAAAGACCCCGAATAGCCAAAGCAGTCTTGAGGGAAAAAAAATGGAGCTGGAGGAATCAGACTCCCTGACTTCAGACTATATTACAAAGCTACAGTAATGAAGACAATATGGTACTGGCACAAAAACAGAAATATAGATCAATGGAATAGGATAGAAAGCCCAGAGAGAAACCTACGCACCTATTGTCACCTTATTTTTGACAAAGGAGGCAAGAATATACAATGGAGAAAAGACAGCCTCTTCAATAAGTGGTGCTGGGAAAACTGGACAGCTACATGTAAAAGAATGAAATTAGAATACTCCCCAACACCATACACAAAAATAAACTCAAAATGGATTAAAGACCTAGATGTAAGGCCAGACACTATAAAACTCTTAGAGGAAAACATAGGCAGAACACTCTATGACATAAATCACAGCAAGATCCTGTTTGACCCACCTCCTAGGGAAATGGAAATAAAAACAAAAATAAACAAATGGGACCTAATGAAACTTCAAAGCTTTTGCTCAGCAAAGGAAACCATAAACAAGACCAAAAGACAACCCTCAGAATGGGAGAAAATATTTGCAAATGAAGCAACTGACAAAGGATTAATCTCCAAAATTTACAAGCAGCTCATGCAGCTCAATATCAAAAAAACAAACAACCCAATCCAAAAATGGGCAGAAGACATAAATAGACAGTTCTCCAAAGCAGACATACAGATGACCAAGAAGCACATGAAAGAATGCTCAACATCATTAATCATTAGAGAAATGCAAATCAAAACTACAACGAGATATCATCTCACACTGGTCAGAATGGTCATCATCAAAAAATCTACAAACAATAAATGCTGGAGTGGGTGTGGAGAAAAGGGAACCCTTTTGCACTGTTGGTGGGGATGTAAATTGATACAGCCACTATGGAGAACAGTATGGAGGTTCCTTAAAAAAGTAAAAATAGAACTACTATATGACCCAGCAATCCCACTACTGGGCATATACCCTGAGAAAACCATAATTCAAAAAGACACATGCACCCCAATGTTCATTGCAGCCCTATTTTCAATAGCCAGGACATGGAAGCAACCTAAATGCCCATCGACAGATGAATGGATGAGGAAGGTGTGGTACATATATACAATGGAATATTACTCAGCCATGAAAAGGAACAAAATTGGGTCATTTGTAGAGACGTGGATGGATCTAGAGACTGTCTTACAGAGTGAAGTAAGTCAGAAAGAGAAAAACAAATATATTAACGCATGTATGTGCAACCTAGAAAAATGGTACAGATGAACTGGTTTGCAGGGCAGAAATTGAGACACAGATGTAGAGAACAAACGTATGGACATCAAGGGGGAAGTGGTGGGGGGGGATGAACTGGGAGATTGGGATTGTCATGTATACACTAATGTGTATAAAATGGATAACTAATAAGAACCTGCTGTATAAAAAAATTTTTTAAATAAAATTCAAAAAAAAATAAAAATTAAAAAAAGCATGAATGAAAAAAAATACAATAATAATGAAATTCTGTGAAAAGATTCCTAACAAGGCCAAAGTAAAATTGAATAAAATTTCACTAAGAAATAAAGTAAAAGAACCTTGTGAATCAGTATAGAGTCTCCATAAAATATTCTGAAAGAAGTAGTATTCCTACATTAGAGTTGTTCATAAATAAGTCTGACAAACCACTGAGCTCTCTGAGCTCCCATTTAATTTTCATTTTTTGTCCTCTCTTGGGTAATTATCTCATTCTCTCTGGTTATTTTCATATATATATGTGTGTGTGTATATATATATGTGTGTGTATATATATATATGTGTGTGTGTATATATATATATATAAAGTTATATGAGTGCTCTCGATTCACCTCTATCAGAAGTAGCTTTATGACCCAGAATAATGACCCCTATGTTGAATTAGCACTGTCCAATACAGCTCTCTGTGGTGGTGGAAATGTTTCATACCTGCACTGTCTGATAAGGTAGCCACTAGCCACATAAGGATGTTGAGCATTTGAAATGTAGATTGTTGTGTGACTGAGGAATTGAATTTTAGATTTAATTTTAGTTAATTTCAATTTAAATAGTTACATGTGGCAAGTAGATACTCTACTGGACAGCGCAGTTCTAGATTCTTTTCACTAGCAGCATACTCAAGGCTAAATCCTGGCTCAGCGCTGGGAAGCTTAAAACTTAAACTACAGAAAAGGAAAAAGGCAAAGGACAATTTTAAACCAAAAAAAGGAGTTATTTAACATTCTTATACAGTCTGCACTCAAAAAAGTAGTTCATTCAGTGAATGAAAACTCCTGTGCATTCAGAAAAAAGGAGAGAAATCAAATGTGGAAGCTTGTCCACTTAAGGATAGTTGGATGGGTAGAAGGGAGTAATAAAAATACCCCCAGCGCCTTCATTTATGACTCTCTCAATGCTCTTTTCTTCTGGAAAGCATACAAATTAGTTCTTACCATTTTTGTATATTTTAACTTTATAAATATTACATATAAATGGTTTGAACCCAAATTAGAATTATTAGTGAAAAAACAGGAAAGACAAATGGAAAAAAAGAGAACCAAGTTTTCAGCTTACGCACTGGGGGGAAAAAATCCTACATTTAACCATAGTGCCTAATTGTCACATAGTAGACATTGTAAGAATTTATTATTGATTTCTGAATGGTTTACCCCAAACTACCCATAAGATACAGAACTAAGGGGCAGAAAACCTAGCTTGACTGTTGCAACCATGTTCAAGATAATATAGCACAATCAATGCTTCTCAAAGTTCAATGTAATGTCACCTGGGGATCCTGTTAAAATTAGCAGGATCTGACTCAATAGGTCTGAGGGGAGGCCTGAAAGTCTTCAGTACTAACAAACTCCCAGGTGATGCTTATGCTGCTGGTCTACAGACAATACTTGGAATAGCAAGAGCTCTGGTACCAGATGGTTTAAGTTTGAATCCTGGCTGTGCCACTTACTAGTTTTATGCCTTGAGCAAGTTACTTAACTTCTAGGCATCTCAGTTTCCTCAACTGTAAAATGGGGAGAAATAACAGTATCTGCTTCAATTAAAAATTTGAAAGTATCAAAGTACACTTAGAAGAGCACTTGTCACACTTATATTTCTTAAGTACTTATTCAGTTTCTAAGGGCTGGGAATTAAGGTTTTTTGGAATTTTTTTTAGGAGGCAGAGGTTTTTTGTTTTTGTTTTTACTACTTTCTTTGCACAATGAGAACAGATTTTGAAATAAGCAAAAGATAAAATTCTTTCTCACTCTAGTTTTTTAGAACCGTTTAATTTTATCATGCCTATATACTAATAAATGAAATTATTTGGTAGCATATCTAGCATGCTTATTCAAAGGAACTTATGAACTACACATTTACCATAGTAATCCAGTGCAAGTGAAGGCATTGAAGGCAAATGAGAGAAGACATGAAAGCCATTATAAAAACCCTTATTTATATGATGATTATATAATTTTAGAAAGGTAAGATAAAAGTTCATTTTTGAAAGTCAATTGTTCTTTTATAGGTGAGAAAACAAGCAGTTTCAGATTTACGCACATTGAAAGCTGAACTGGCCCAGAAGAAACTTAATACATCTTTTCAATCTCAATAAGGTATGTTAACTTAAAATTTTTATTTGTTAAAAAATTTACTTACTTGAACAGATTTGTTTAACCATTGTTCTCCTTGTTTTCATATAAATTATAAGTTTTACATCTTTTCCCTTTGCATGTGGTTATTATACAGTGTTTCAGGAAATATTAGACGTAAGAAAGCAAAATGGTGTCTATTTGACTATTTTTGAAGGTTTCAGATGTGTTACATATTATTTTACAGTACTATATTACAGTACTATTTTTTAATAGTCTTAAAATGTAATACCTAGAATGACTGTAATATGAAAAATCATATTTTAATAAATACGAATCTAACTTGCATCTACAGCTATGTAGAAATTAGTACTAAGAATTTAAATTTTTAAAATTTATTTTAAAAATACAGAGACAATAGTAATTCAGCAAGTACTATGGAAAATGGTTGGTTTTACTTTGCCATAAATAATTGTGCAAGTAGGAAATGAAATATTCTCATAACAGATGACTGAATTGTCATTTATTCCAATTTGGAGAGGGGAAAATGTACAGGGAAGGCAGGATTTATGTAAATCCAGAGTTTAAGGATGCAGATTTCTAATCTAAGTATTTATAGGAACTAATATAAGTTCTACACAATATTCTTCTTAATTGCCTTGAGAAAGGAAACTGAGACCTCTGTACATTTCTTTGCACAAAATGTCTCTTTTAGAAAGAAAAAAACAGTTGAGAAACCAATGTCTTTAGATAATTAAAAGTAAAATGCAGATATAGAAAATGAAAAAATTTAACCATGGAATCAAAACTAACCAAGAAATATATTATAGATGTCCATAAATGAAGGAATATTAATAATTGGAAGGGTAAATGCCAATGAATAGAATCGGGTTCAACACCAAGTTTTTCATAAACATTTCAGATATAACCTCAAAAAAATAATTTAGTTGGGAAATATTAGGTGGCTCTAACCTACTAATTCAAAATATTACTACTAAGTTATCTTCTTGTATTTTCTAAGTATTTTGATCCTTTATATTCATTATTCCCCCCCCTCCCCCCGAAGGCATAAGTGAGTTTAATTCAAGTGACTCAGAGAACATGAGTGCTATACGGAATCAGGAAGGAGAAAAATGATTTGCATCAAATGAACCTAGAGACACAAAATTGCAGGTTTTAAATTTAGATTTATTGAATAAAAAATATAGAGCAAACTGATTCCCAAAGACTAAATTTATTTATTTATTTATTTATTTTTTTATTTATTTTTTTATTTTTTTATTTTTGGCTGTGTTGGGTTTTCGTTTCTGTGCGAGGGCTTTCTCTAGTTGCGGCAAGCGGGGGCCGCTCTTCATCGCAGTGCACAGGCCTCTCACTATTGCGGCCTCTCTTGTTGGGAGCACAGGCTCCAGACACGCAGGCTCAGTAGTCGTGGTTCACGGGCCCAGTTGCTCCGCGGCATGTGGGATCTTCCCACACCAGGGCTCGAACCCTTGTCCCCTGCATTGGCAGGCAGATTCTCAACCACTGCGCCACCAGGGAAGCCCCCAAAGACTAAATTTTTTAAAATGTATTTCTAAGCAAAAAATTTCTACTCAAATTATACATATTTTAAAAATTAGCATTGATTGGTAAGCATATATTTTAATATGGGGGAAATTACAGCATAATAAAATTGTGAAAGCATTGTTCCCAACTATAATATTAAACATCATACAGAGGAATATTTGATATGGTAGGTTGACTTTTTTCTTACCTTTATGTTGTTGTACACTGAAGATATAAATAGGTATGTATTTTTCAAATTCAAACAATCAAAGCATTTCTTTATTCTTTATCTGTTTTTGAGTACACTAATAACTAAAATATATAGCAATGTGAAAAAAGGTATATATTTTTTAATCTCTTCAAGAAACTAGATCTGTTTAAACAGATCATTTTTCTAAACCTTAATAGTTTAACAAAAGATGTTCATCTCTGTCACAGCTTTGGTTTTAAGGCTTTCCACACTTCTTCAGTTTGCTGTTTGGCTATAGCATCTCCAGAGTAGTCAAGACAGTTTGCATGCCACATGCCAATGCCAAGTAAGCCACGGTTTTGTACATATGCTGCCTTTAGAGAAATGCTCTGAGGGTCATCATACCACACTTGATGAAAATGTCCAGCCTGATCCTATACAAATAAATTAAAATGTAACTTTAAAGTATTCAGTGCAATAAGAGGGAAAGGTGTCTCTTAAATCCAATGATTCAAGAAGGATACAATGAAATAATAAAAATTTTAGGGCATACATACTTTCCATGGTTCTATATGTAATACTTTCTAGATATCATTGCTTGTGGCACTTTTACAACAATAGAGATCACACAAATGAGCCTCCCAGTATATCCTATTTAAAGTCCTTCTCATGCCCTAAGATTCTTTCCTTGCTCTGATCTGATGATTATCAACCAAGATGTACTGTACACATCTGAATCACTTGTGAGGGCTTTTAAAAACAGATTCCTGGGACCCACACCACATGAAACCTATTGAATCAAAATCTTCCAGGGCTAGTGCTATAACATATATTTATTTGTTTCCTTATGTTATGTTTTAATGTTCCATTAGGTAATTCTGATATGTAGCCAAGGTTAAGGAGAATCACTGCTTTTGTCCTCTAAAACCAGCTTATATACTTTTTTGGATTTCCTTACAGTTCCTGGAGATGTGCCTAGTTAGGAGCTCAACAGGTGATTTTGTTTATGATGAATGGCAGTGGACAAAGAAAACATCTCCTTTTCTAGGTCTTACAGAATTGAGTCTAAGAGCCTGTTGGGTCTGGACCCCATGGGTGACTTAGGCACACACCTAAGAACCACAAACTAGAAACTAGTCTTATGCTCACCTTCCACCCTGTAAAGTCCTTCTCCCCAGCATCACTTGCCTCTATCTAGTACTAAACACAGTCTCTTTTAGAAGGTATATAAGCTATGGATAAAGGATAAAAGAAAGAGGAAAGGAGCAGAATTAGGCAAAAGGGTAAAGGAAGAGAAAAAGATAGGAAGTAAAAATAGAATGATCTGTGATTTAAAATAATTTACTGATTTTTATGTACGTCTGGGGAACTCTTTAAAGACAATTCTCAATGAATACCAGTAATATTTCTATTTATGGTAGCACCACGAGAATTAGAATCATCTCCTAAGATGACTGCTTTAAAGGACAATAGTCAATTGGTAAATGAATAAGCTATGGCATATTTAAGTACAGTAGATTCATTACATACAAGCATATCTCATACTGTATCTTATATTCCATTCTTTAAAATCTTTAGAACTAGAAAAAGCTATACATGCTCTAGTTCCAATTGTGATTCAATATTAAAAGGCAACTAGAAAGATTTATTTTTGTAGAGTCAGGGACAAACCCAAAGACATGCACCTTTGAATTTTGCCATCATTCTAGCTAGTACTTTGAGCTTTTTTGATATGTTAAGAAATTTCAAATGCCTCAAATAGTGAAGGATCAAAGGATAAAAAACTGAGTATATGTAAGTTTGACAGATGCCTGGTTAAGGAATGTATGCCTCCAAGAATATTGAGTGCAAGATGAAGCTGCTATTGCTGAGACAGCATAAGAAAGCAGAATGATTCTCTTCCGTTAAAACAGAAACTTGATTTGGGTTGCTGTGGAATCTTACAATGAATGAAGAAGACAAATTGGTTATAGATGGTTGTCTGAAGTGCCATTAAATGAATGATTTTCAAGGCTCATCAAGATGTTTCCTGAGTTCTAAAATCTTAAAGAATGTGTCTTCTTATGCATTAAGGAAAAAATAAGTCAGGAATTACAAAAAACAGTACATCATAGGGTAAACTATTTATTCTAAATTACATATTTCCAAACTATGTATAATTGGTTAAACAAACCCTTTACCAAACTGATATCCATGAAACACTGTTCCCTTGCATGTTTCTAAGAGTGCTAGGAAACAGGGTTCTATGTTAAACAATTAAATGGCTTTATGTACTGTAGTACATCTTAAATCCTTGAATATAATGTTATACATTATAAATCTCCAAGAGAGACTTACAGTTTGTGGTGTTTTCCAAATATATTTGGCCATGGCACATGCGTGTGTATTTGTGTGTGTGTGTGTGTTTGTGTTTTTTTAGTATATTCTTTAAAATGAAAAAAAAATTATACAATTTTAAAGGTTACTTTCCATTTACAGTTATTACAAAATACTGGCTATATTCCCTGTGTTGTACAATACATCCTTGAGCCTATCTTATACCCAACAGTTTGTACCTCCCACTACCCCACCCCTATCTTGCCCATCGCCCCCACTCTTCCCACTGGTAACCACTAGTGTGTGTGGGTGTGTGTGTGTCTATGTGTTATTAACAGTTCCCAGAACAGAGTTCTATAAATACTGTTTGGTAAAGACAAGATCACAGTATACCCTAGTTTAATGTTTATACTTTAGATTCTAAAGTTTAAAAAGCTCTACACTAAAGCTTTCTACATAGTTGATATACAGGCATGTACATGTATATCAATTATTATTTATTAAATATGTATATTTGCAGTCATTCTTTTGTAGATGGGTACCAGACCATTAGAAAGAAATATAAATTCTTACTGGAATTAACGTTCATCATATCATTTTAGGGTTCCTTTTGTAGTAACATAATTCAAGGTACATTAAAGATGGTTTGTACTTAGATTTTTGAGGTGTGAAAAAGTTTTTATTATGCTAAAGGTAAACTATGGAAAAGATAACTTTTCTTTGTCCCTTTGGTATGGCAATTCCTATTTATCAAACACTACCTGACAGAACTGCTAGTCATTTACTCTGTTTGTAATATTTTTCTGTCTCTAATTTTTAATTTTGTTGAATATCACATAGTTTGAATTGTGGAATAAATTTGAAATGGTACCATTTTCCATTGTGAAGTCCCTGATGACACCTCTGTTCTCAGCCTCATTCCTCCCTATATAAGAGCCTCATCAGAATTTTGAGGCTACTTTGAAATAGAGGTTTTCAGAGCAAGTAACCTGTTTTGGCCCAAAGCTCTTTCAAAAGCCACAGACATCATTTATAATTGTCAACTCTTAAGGAAATCCTGTTTGTGATACACATGTTTTTATTATATCATCTAAAATGACAAGTGGCCCATGCAGAGCAGTTCCACTATTAGTATAACTTGAATTGCTCACAAGGGAAGTAAAGTTCCTGATTACACAGATTCAAAGACAAGTCTACTGATGTAAACAGCAAGTCTGTATGTTGTACCCTATAAGAAAACTGATACAAAATCTTACTTTCAAATATGTAATTATGAAAATATGCAATTATGAAAACTAAAGATGGATAACTTGTGAAAAGTCTTACTTCACAGTGATAATAAGGAGACTGCTGATTTTTATCCCAC
The DNA here is from genome assembly GCF_028021215.1 of Eschrichtius robustus. Taxonomy (NCBI): domain Eukaryota; kingdom Metazoa; phylum Chordata; class Mammalia; order Artiodactyla; family Eschrichtiidae; genus Eschrichtius; species Eschrichtius robustus. The sequence continues at coordinate 74,453,994 of NC_090826.1, forward strand.
AGTCTTCCAGAAGTAGAACTATTTACTTGCTTCATGATCATTTGATAGGCCACCTGACGGTATACAGCATCTTTACAAGGGTATTTTGCAGTGGTACAAACATGATTCTAGAAATGCAAAAATGTTCATGTTATAGATTATCAATTAAGCAAATCTTAAGCAATTAAGCAAATCCAAAAATATAATAAAATTATTTATTAGACATAAAATATATACTATAAATAGATAACCTGACTATATGGAATAAAAGTTGAATTTCATTATTAAATAGAAATGTAATATTCAGAAACTTGTGTGGGATTTAATTATTTAAAATAAACTGTCTACTTTTTAGTCTCAAACTATATTAAATAAATTCTCAATAAAGTATATATATTCTATAGAGAGAGAAATTTATAAATTCTAAATAAAATGAAGTTTATATAGAGGAAACAAAACAGACTCTAAAAAATATAATAGAAAGAGAAAAAAATTGCGTAAGAAATGATCTGTTCTTACCGCTGATAGATTTTGGCAGGTATAATCATAACCATACCAGGGAATACCCATTACAAGTTTCTTAGGGTTAATGCCTATCTTGATGTAGTCATCATATCCTAATCAAATAGGGACAGAAAAAGCATATTTTTTTCTCTTCATATGTCTACTAATGTGTTCATACAAGCTATGCAACCACTCAGAATCCAAGTTTGTAACAACAGGTACATTTATGTAAAATACTAATATGGTGTTACTCGAATATATTATAAAAGTCATCTCTTAAGAATTATAAATTTGGTATCACTTTCTAAACAATTTCTTTTTGAATAACAGAGAACATTCAAAACAATTTAGATCAAATTGAAGCAAAATATTCACAAAATTTAATTTTGGGAACAATGACATATTTTAGTAACAATGACACATTTTAGGAAAGCATGCTAATTGTGTCTATTAACTGCTAAGGCATGGATTTGATATTCTAGATTCTAAAGCTTTAAAAAAGTTCTATAAGTCTTAAACTTTCTGGCAGGTGTGGTCTCACAGTAACTTACAGAACACACAAGTGTTCCACATTTTCTCAATATCCTATAAGCATGGATTACAGCTTGGGATAAGGAATGACCCCATCTTACTCTGTAGCAGATAATCTGTAGTTATAGGAAACAAAGAGAAAAATGAACAAATTCCTGGTACTATCATCAATCCCTTCCTTGCCCATGCTGCAAATTATGTTTTCCCACCAAGATATGTTCCAAGATTAGCTAGAATGTTGAGTAAATTTGCTGTTTTTCAGAGGCTTTAAAGTTATTGTGTACTGTTAAATATCCAAGAGAGGGGTGGAGTATGTATCATTATTTCCCAAACATATTTGATAATGAACCTTTTATTGATATACATAATTATCATCTCTTTCATAAACACAGTTGGCAAACATTGGGTTAAATAATTATTTTGTATTATAACACAAATTATTTTTCAAATTTTAAATAGTATATGCTTATGATCGGACTATTCTATCCAGACAATTAGGACATGATAAAATGAGGCCAGGTTCTATGATTTTACCTCTATATGAAAAAGAAAATAATTTTTATTTATTACTCAACACTTAAATCTATGCCAACTATCCCAGAAAATCTCACTTAAGTCCAAAAGATAGCAAGCAATCTTTAATTCAATTGGTTGATGGGATACAAACCAATCCAAACTTTGGAAAGGATAATGCAAAGGCCACATCATATGAGTGACAGATCAGAAGTACTCTTAATTCTAATAGGAATATAATTTTTAATGTAGCATGGGTACTTAATAGTAAATGCCAAATAAGATAAAGCCAATCCTATCAGTCATGTATAATAGGTACTCACATTATAGCTACCTTTGCTATTAAATTATTTAACATTGGTTATTTCAACAAAACTATCAAATTCTAAGTAAGCAAATATCTTCTTCGTGTAACTTTCTGACAAGAGTGTTGACTTGAAGTTAGAACACCTGCTTGAGTTCCAACCATATAATACTTAATAGCTGTGCAATCATGAGAACTTAACAACACCCTTCATCTTATCTATAATAGAGGGTTGATATAATACACCTACCTCCCAAGATTTTTTAGAGGTAATTGAAAACTTCAGAACTTTAAAACTTTTTGTAAACTTTAAAGCTCTCAAATTAAGAGGTTTTAATATGTTTCAAGAAAGCGTTACAAATGGAAAAGGTATACAAATGACTTAGAAATACTAAAATATATCTTAATGTTTGAGGTTATAGAATTAATATTGCTGATAAATGATTGTTTTGTGAATTCTTACCAGTTAATGTCTTAGTATAGGGAGAATTGGCTCCTGCAATACATTGTGACCAGACCAGACTTCGTTCACCATAAGACATCACAAAGAGAAAGTCACAAGCATATGCAATTCCGGTATAATTATAGCACCTCCTACCTATGCAGTTTGGAGACCAGGATACATCAAAGGTTACCTGTGGGAAAACCATTTTATGTAACATGATCAAATATGCATATTATGGCAGATGTTTTGTTGATTATATATTCTCTTGCCTCATATTACTCCCCCCCTCAAAAAGAACCACTTATGTGTCTGACGTAAGGTTTGACATGTATGGAACTAGAACAAGTCTAAGAAATATATTTTTTGCCTACACGGACTGACCCAGACATATATTTTGGACAATGTTTTGGACATATATTTAGGTAATGGACATATATTTGGACCCAGGCATATTTGGACATATACAATGACTAGGAGCAGGCACTGTGTAGAAGAGGAGTTTTAAAGTCACATGCCTTCAGAGGACAGACTAGCAACTCGGCTGATTGAAGGAAACTGGTGTAATCACAGTAGGGTGTGGTAGGGCCTATAAGCAACTAGAGAGTAAAAGCACACTGAAAGAATTCAAATACAAAAGTTCTTAAAAATATCGTGCAAGCTAAATAGGTCATCTCTTGGCACAAGCTTACTGGACTATGTTGACAGTTTGAGCCCTTGATTTACAATTACTTTACATGGTAAGTTTAGTCCAACATTATAGTTAAAGAGTAGTGGTGTTTTATGGCTACAAGTATAAATTAATCAACTCAAAATGTTGAACAAATCACTTAAATGGTCTTATTTTATGTAAATATTCAAATAAAACTTGAGTGTTAAATTATCTTTCATTTTGAATAGTGAGCCAGTCCTCAATAAGGATGAATCTCTTTAAAAGATTTATTGCCTTAAGATGTTGGTCAAAGGGTCAAACTTTCAGTTATAAAATAAATAAGTTCTGAGACCTAATGTAAAAAAAAAGATTTATTGCCTTAACTGAATATTAATTAGCTTTATTTTATTAATGTATGTCTGCAAACATTCTAAATCTTCATTAAAAGTTTTCTTCTTAATTAGGCTCTCAATAAATGTATTGATTAATATTACAAAAAATTTAGGTATTTTAGTTAAATATTTACACTTTGGCTAATTTATTCTACTATAACACTTTTTAGGACTTTCTCAAAATTCTCTCTATAATTCTTTCATTATTAACACTAAAGGAAGCTCTGCTTTGTAAGAACAGGCTTTCCCCAAAGCTCTCCAGCAAAATAGGTTATAAAGTGAAATTTTTACATATTGGACTTCATTTTATCGCTGTCCCCTCTTAGAAAATGGAAGTATAATAAGGTAATAGAGAAAGTGATTACCTCTAAGCAGGTAAATTTGAAATCCATTTTGTAAGTCCTTACCTCTCTCCTGAGCAGTGAGAATATTTTCACCTGGGTGTCCTCCTGAGCAGTGAGAATATTTTCACCTGGGTTTCCTGTCATGGTTAATCTCATATTTTTGAGAAGGCAGCATTAGTATATTAGAAAAGAAATCAAAAGACTTTGGTTCTTATCTTGGCTCTCTTATAACTAGGTTATTTCATTTTAAATATCTGATCTGTTTTCCCACATGTAACAATGAAGGTGTAGAAAGAATTCTTCAAGAGCACTTCTAGCTCTTTAATTCTGTGATCACAAATTCTGTAATCCTAAATTATCATCTTTTCCCAAAAACTCATTTCTCCTTCCTGGGGCTCTATATTAGTCATTTTTTTCTGGTCACCAGTTTAAGAACCTTTGGGCCATTTTCTGACTGTTCTTCCCTCACACCCCATAACTAATCTCACATTTTCCTTTGGGTGGCCTCTCACAGTTGTTCTGCCCATTCCTTTCCATTAATTAATTAATTCAGTGAATACTGAACACTTGCTGAGTGTTAGGGTTATGCCATCATCCCAATTCAAACCATAAATTCCAAGTTATTGGATTACTGGGTTAGTCCTTACAGGTCTTTCTTTCTCCTCTAGACTTTTTTACGTACTACCATAAATAATCTTCCCCAAATACTTTCTATACACATTACGCATTACATACAGAATAAAATGCATACTCTTCAGTGTCACATCCTGGATCTTCCACAATCTGGTTCATCTTGGCAACTGTACTTCCCACTAACTTAACTAACATGAACTTGACATAGTAGCCCAAATTGCTCTACTTGCCCCTCAAACATGGAAATAGACATTCCTACTGCAAAGTCTTTGCTCAGTCTCTTCCCCCTTGCTCTTTCACTAGAGCTTAATCAGGACTAGCAAATAAGTTCCCATATATTAATTCTACCCTATTAACAACAGCAATCTACAGAATGAAGGAAAAGTGTCTGAGACCAAAATGTGTGAGGAGAGGAGTATGGTGGCCTGCATACCAGGTATTTGCTATTCTTGATCTAAATTGTACTCATTTGAAAAGCTGAATTCCACACTGACAAACCTTCCCTACTTGTATAAAGCCACAGAGATGTTGATCGTTACATCATTTATTATTTTTCCAGTGATTCTCAAATTCATGTTGACCAACTACACCAGAATCACCTATAACACTTGGTAAAAATACAGTTCCTAGAATCTATGCCAGAATCAACTTCTGGGCATATTTTTAACAAGCACTCCCAGGTGATTCTGAGATAGATTTAGAGTCATTAGTTTATACTATATATATCCTACTTAACTAGATTTAAAATTTTGAAAGGCAGGTATCATTCATATATTCAATAAGTAATTTTTAAACATTGTGTTAGACATCAAGGAACTGGTCCCTGCCTTCAAAAAACTCACTGTCTAGCCTAGCAGTTTTTTCTCAGCTTTACTGAGGTATAATAGACAAGTAAAATTGTAGTATATTTTAAATGTACAACATAATGATATGCATATATATGCAAAAGTATTCCCATCAAGTTAATTAACATAGCCATCACCTTTATTTATTTATTATTTATTATTTATTTATTTATTTTGGTGATAACACTAAAATTCTACTCTCAGCAAATTTCAAATTATACAATACAGTACAATCAACTATAGTCATCATGTTATGCACTAAATCCTCAGACCTTATTCATCTTACAACAAAGTTTATACCTTTTACCAGCCTAACTGTATCTAACTGCAGTTTCCTTATTGATGTTTCCCTATTGATTATCTGTCTGAATAATCTGTCCATTGCTGAAAGTGGAGTACTAAAGTCCTCTAATATTATTATATTGCTGTCCGTTTCTCCCTTCAGATATCTTAGTGTTTATTTAATATATTTGGGTGCTCTGATGTGGAGCACCCACAATAAATATTTACAATTGTTATATCTTCTTGATGAACTGACCCTTTTATAATTATATAATGAACTTTGTCTCTTGTTACCATTTTTGGCTTAAAGTCTGTTTTGTCTGATATAAATATAGCTACCCCTGCTCACTTTTGGTTTCCATTTGCCTTGAACTAGTTTTTCAATCCTTTCATTTTTAGTCTATGTGTGTCCTTAAAGCTGAAGTGAGTCTCTTATAGGCAGCGTATAGTTGGATCTTGTTGTTTTTTTTAATCCATTCAGCCACTCTGTGTCTTTTGATTCGAGAATTTAGTCCATTTCCATTTAAAGTAATTACTGATAGGTTTCTACGTAATATTGCCATTTTGTTAATTGTTTTCTGGCTATTTTCTAATTCCTTTTTTCCTTTCTTCTTTTCTTGCTCTCTTCCTTTGTGATTTGTGATTCCCGGTAGTGGCATGCTTGATTCCTTTCTGATTTTCTTTTGTATATCTAATGTAGGTTTTTGCTTTGTGGTTATCATGTGGCTTACATTAAAAAAATTTTGTAACTATGTATGGTGATAGATGTTAACTAGACTTACTGTGGTGATCATTTTGCAATATATACAAATATCAAATCATTATGTTGTACACCTGAAACTAATATAATACTATATATGTCAATTATATTGCAATAAAATAATTTTTTAAAACATCTTACAGTTACAACAGTCTATTTTAAACTGTTAACAACTTAGAACACATAAAAAAGCTCTACATTTTTATACTCCACCACCCGACATTTTATGTTTTGGCTGTCAAAACTTACATCATTTTTTATGTGTGTCCACTAACAAATTATTGTATAGTTTTTTTAAGAAGGAAACATCCTAATGTGTTCCTTTATAATTTCTGTAATATACTTTTTTATTGACATATAGTTAATTTACAGTGTTGTGTTAGTTTCAGGTGTACAGCGAAGTGATTCAGTCGTACATATATATATATACCTATTCTTTTTCAGATTCTTTTCCATTATAGGTTATTACAAGATATTGAATACTGTGCTATACAGTAGGTCCTTTTTGTTTATCTGTTTTGTATATAGTAGTGTGTATATGTTAATCCCAAACTACTAATTTATCTCCCCCCTACCTCCCCCCCACCGCTATCCCCTTTGGTAATCATAAGTTTGTTTTCTTTGTCTGTGAGCCTATTTCTGTTTTGTAAATAAGTTTATTTGTATCATTTTTTAGATTCCACATATAAGTGATAACATATGATATTTGTCTCTGTCTGACTTACTTCATTTAATATGATAATCTCTATGTCCATCCATGTTGCTGCAAATGGCACTATTTCATTCTTTTTTATGGCTGAGTAATATTCCATTGTGTATATATACCACATCTTCTTTGTCCAGTCACCTGTCAGCAGACATTTAGGTTGCTTCCATGTGTTGGCTATTGTAAATAGTGCTGCTATGAACACTGAGGTGAATATATCTTTTCGAATTATAGTTTTCTCTGGATATATGCCCAGGAGTGGGATTGCAGGATCATATGGCAACTCTATTTTTAGTTTTTTAAAGAATCTCCATACTGTTCTCCATAGTGGCTGCACCAATTTACATTCCCATCAACAGTGTAGGAGGGTTCCTTTTTCTCCACTCCCTCTCCAGCATTTATTATTTGTAGACTTTTTAATGATGGCCATTCTGACTGGTGTGAGGTGACACCTCATTGTAGTTTTGGTTTGTATTTCTCTGAATAAGAATCTCTGGGAGTGGGATCCAGTGTACGTGTGTGTGTTTAATTTTTTTAAGATTCCTGGTTATCTTGGTGTATGACCAGGTTTGAGAATCACTGATCTGGGGCCACACTGTCCTTCTGTTACTCACACATTGCCTGGCAAGATGCCTTATGTTGTGATCTTCTCTCTGATCATGCTCATTATGGTAGTAGGGAAGAATACTGCCTTTTGTCATAGCACTGACAAGTTCTATGGAATTATTAGGCTTTGAGCCTTACTGGGCCTTGGGTGCTTTGCAAAGTAATTCAGAGTCTATGGAGCAAGTGAGACACTTCCCCAGAACTACCTCTACGCTTAGGCAAGAGCTGTTTCTGTCCTGCACTGATGAAAGCAGAGCCTGGGCAGCTAAATCCTTCCTGATTCCCATTGCCTATCTAATATTTCTAACTCTGCTGCAAGGCAAGTAGGTGGGGCAATTCCAGTATTGTATCCTGATGTGAATAAAGAACAGATTTGACACCTTAAAATTTTATAAAACTTCTCTAGTTAAGAACCTCAAAAGTTCCAGAAAATTTTTTAGGATGTACTGAAACTCTTCCTACTCAATAAAACTGAGATTCTATTTGTCATACCTTCATGAATACATTTTGATAGGAAAAGTAAGGGGTTTCCAAAAAACAACAAATGAATTTTTACCTGTGATCCCTCAATTTCACGATGGAAAGTCTGCAGTTTCTTTGACTAAAGCAGTTAACGTATAACATTCAGGTGATGAACGAGCAACTTCTTGTCTAGATTAATTCCATCCATATATTGTGTTTTGGCCAGCTTAACTTGTTGAGCTATCCAGGATGCTCTGAAAGTAGCATTAATGATATCCCTTATGGATACATCTCCTATGGAAGAAATATACATCTTTTGTACATATATGCTTTTAACAGTTTAATAAAATTTACTTCACAAACTTCCAAAGAGATCCGAATGTCTTTAAAACATCTCATAATTTTGGAATACTAAGCCCCAAATTTAAGTTTTCCAAATGAAGAAGTAATATATCAAGATCACAGAAAATCATTAGTCATTAATCTTCTAAATAACCATTATGAATAATTAGTAATATTCTCAAATTAAAAGAAAAAATCATGGACTATGGCTAGCTAAGGGTCATAATGCTAATTAGGGCTCATATTTTCCTCAAAACCATACAGTAGTTTACTTAATTCTTCTAAAATATGTCTACCCGAGAAATGAATTAAACAGTATCTAAGATTAATTTTAGGATGCTAAAAAATATAAAAATGAAAAGAGAATTTTTTGGAAATTCAAGATAGCAGATGATGCACGTATAACTTACCAATTGGCTTAGACACATCTGGTAAAAACTGTAACTCACCTTTTAGCACTACTCTGGCTCCTTTTGAATGAGCATAGCACATAAGTTCTGAGTCATAATTTGAGAAAAGTATCACAGTTGTAATCTGTGACCAGTCATAATATTTCCAAGTTTTATGTCCAACATCAAACACAAAGACCTGCCAAAACAACAGGGATAAGCACCCTCACTTAAACCAAGAAGAATATCATGCTGACCACCCAAAGTAACAATTAAACATTGATCATATGCCAGGCACTGAGAGTACAACAGTGAATAAGACATAGGGGTCCCAATTAATTGGTGGCGGAGGAAATTAGTGGGGCCTGGAAAGTAGGAGAGGGTAGGCTAGGGAGAAATAGTGGCAAGTGTCAAGGCCTGGAGGCAGAGCATGGAGGTTTATATGGCTGATGCCTAAAATTTGGAGGGAGACAACAGTGAAGAACCTGAGGGTGGTAGGCAGGGTTAAATCATGAAAGGACTTGAAGCCCTCTTGAGAAATTATCCCAAGAGAAAGGGTTTTAAAAAGAGAATATACATATTTTAGGTATGCATTTTAGAAAAATCCCTTCAGCTGAAGTGGGAAATGGTTTAAAGAGGCAAAACTGGAGGCAGAATATCTAATAGGAAAGCTTTGGAAGAATGCAGGCAAGAGATGATGGTGACCTCAACTAAAGTTGTGGAGCAGCGGAGACTATGAGATAAATGAATAAATCTGGAAGATCCTAAGAAGGCAAAATTAACAGGACTCTGACCCACTGAATGAGTAAGGTAAGAGAAAGGGAGGAGGTTGAAAATACTCAAGTTTCTGGCCGCTGCAGATGGACTCATAGATGCTGCATTTACTATGAATGATTTCTGGTGAGCCTTACTTCTTAGACTAGTGCTCAAGTTAAATACTAAGGTGGTTGATGTTATGTTTCTCCCATATTTTTTTCTCCACAGATAATATTAGAAGCACTGATCATTTTTACTTTATCCCAAATAAGGTGTTAATTCATTGATTTAGCAAATATTTATTGAATCCCAATAAGGTATAGGCAGGGTATATTGTTAGGCATTAGTGACACAGACCAGGTCCATTGGTTATTTAATGCAATAGTGTTAAGGGCTACATGGAAATGCAGGGCGCCATGACAGCATATAAAGGGGACCTGCGGCCCTGATAGGGCAGGAAAACTTCCCTGAGGACTACACTCTTCAGGGAAGGACTGAAATCTGGGCACTGACCTAGACAGGACAGAGGAGGGGTACCAATGCACAAAAAAGCATTCTCAGAAGAGGGAACAAAAAAGGGCAAAGGTCTCAATACCTCAGGAGAATTCTGAATTTCTGGAGCCAAAAGAAGGTCAGTGAGGCTGGAGCACAGAAATCCTGAAAGTACATGGAAACAGATGAAACTGATGAAACTACTGAGGTAGGTGGTGGCAGGATCAAGTAGGGCTTTGTGGACCACTGAGGAGTTTCTATTTTCTCCTGAGATGAATGGGAGGCATTAAAGTATTTTAAGCAGAGGATCATAAGATTTGCATTAAAAAATGAGAGAGACAGACAGACACACAGGGAGAGGGGGAGAGATAAAGGGAGAGTGATATCTATGATCACTGGGCCACTGTGAGGAGAATGGATGGGGGAGGGTGGGGAGAGCTTGCTATAAAAATTAAACCAGGCTTTTCCTAATTTTCTGTCTCCTTTTTGGTTTTTTGTTTATTTTTCAGAATTAACTGCATAACCCATTTTTCTACTAGGCAGTTACCCACTGAAATAATAAAAATTACAAAATGTGAAACTGAACAGCCCATTGTTTTTAGACTTCTTAGAATCATATTTATGTCACAAACCTTACCCCTATTTCAATTCTGATAACTAAGATTGAATATGTTAAAAATATACAGAGAGTTTGTGATATAATAGAAATCCTAAAAAATAGCTTGATGAGGGGCTTCCCTGGTGGCGCAGTGGTTGGGAGTCCGCCTGCCAATGCAGGGGACACGGGTTCGAGCCCCGGTCTGGGAGGATCCCACGTGCCGCGGAGCAACTGGGCCCGTGAGCCACAATGACTGAGCCTGTGCGTCTGGAGCCTGTGCTCTGCAACAAGAGAGGCCGCGATGGTGAGAGGCCCGCGCACCGCGATGAAGATGAAGAGTGGCCCTCGCTTGCCGCAACTGGAGGAAGCCCTGGCACAGAAACGAAGACCCAACACAGCCAAAAATAAATAAATAAATAAATAAATAAATAAATAAACAAACAAGACTTGGCCCTGCTGTGTGCAAAAAAAAGCAATTGATGGAATTGGTTATAAAATAAAAATTTAACATGAAAATTTAAAAAAAAAAATAGCTTGATGAACCAATTGAATATATAAGGGAAAAAGTAATGCAGTCTAGTCTTTGTCTTTGAAAAATATAGGTCAGTAGAGAGAAAAGACCATTAACCACCAACATGCAAATGAACAAAATTTGGCTTCTTTGCATTATTGGTTTTCTAAATGCCCACAGATGCCGCCTAACCGACTAAGAGGTATTGGGTGCTACAGAAAGTCTTTCAGATGTTAGGCTTACACACTAGGCAGGTTCTCCGTAAACACTGCCACCGTTTTTACTTCTTCTAAGCAATTTATATTACTTTTTTTAACTGACATTTAAATGTCCCTGCCAAATGTAATCTGCTAGATTAAGAACTGGCAATTGTCGCTATGTTTACACAAGAATTGCTCTTTTGGAGTGAACTTTTCCACCTGCCTGATGTGTACACTTCCTGGTGCAGTCATCAAACTCTAGGCAGACAAGTGGTCTTCACATTACCTCCGAAAGGGTGTTTGCTTAAAGCTGCCCAAGGCCTTATACATTCTTAGGTGGGTAGACGGAATTTTTACTTAAAGACCTATTTTTAATCCCCCTTTTTGTGTGGCAGGTATAGAAAAGCAAAGTAAGCAGAACGTTCAGTCTTCCACTGGACTGTGGGAGTGCTGAGATTCTTTCAAACTCATCCTCAATTCTCTTGGAAACCAATGGGTCTTGCTACTTAGGGAGTATCTCCTTACCAGCCTCCTTGCTTGTCTGGCCAGACTGCCTGGGGAGAGGCACAGCAGGGCAATGCAAGGAATTTGCACTTGGAGTCAGATCTGGGTTGGAATACTTACTGTGAGACCTGGGAGGAGTTACCCAACCGCTCTGAGCCAAAATTTCCTCATCTTTAAGGCTGAAGGAAATCCGTGGACAGAAAGGCCCCTCCTTGAGCGGTCAAAGCTGGTTTTGCGCCCCCAACACCTCATTCTCGGGCTCGGTTATTCTACTGTAACTCCTCTTAGGGCCTTGAGGACCAGACCCGGAGCGTCAGGGGAGAGAGAGGCCACTGACCTCGAAGTCGGGGCGATGGGTGATGGGACGGCACAGCGCTGGGCCCTGGCACGGGCGGTCGGCCCCGAGCCCGACGCGCAGCGCCAGGAGCAGCGGCAGCAGAGGAGCGAGCCCCGGGGCCCCGCGCAGCGAGGGAACCAGGCGCCGGCTCCGCAGCTGCGGCCAGGCCATGCTAGCGGCTCACCAATCAGCAGAGCTGTCCCGCATTCCCGGGCGGCGCCTGCTTTATGGAGGGGAGGGGAGGGGCCGGGCCGAGCTCCCCGGCTGGGCAGGGGAGGAGCTGGGCGGTCGCCAAGTCCGGGGGATCTAGAGCTGCGGGAGAGAGCGACCGAGGCCGCGGTGCCCCTAGCACGTCGAGCCCAGGGAGCCAGGGCCTCGGTGCCCGGCAGACAGTTGACTCAAGTGTATATCGCCTACCATCTATGTGCCTCTCTTTGGCTCTGTGTCATAGTTGTTTGTGTCCTCCTTGTGGAGTCTGAAACTGGAGGGAGTCCTCAAAATGGAGAAGTAGGATGCCTTGGAAGGGATGACGGTGCTGCATGGCTGGAATGGCCCGAAGATTTTGAAGATACAGATATCTGTTAAGACAGCGGTTCGAATACGGCCTCTAATTTCGCCTCCTCCCATGCTTAAACTCCAGTGAAAACCTCAACCCACAAGGGAAGGGAGATGACAGCAACATTTTGGAAGCTTGAAAGCACAAGTATGAGGGGTAAGTGCCCCAGGCCCCAACAGTGCGGAAACTTGAGAAACAACGCAATTTAAACCACAGAATCTTCAAAAGGTTCTGGAACTACAAGAAGTGCCTCAGGAATTAGGGGTGAAGGGGAGATGGAGGTTAGGATGTCCGAAAATAAAGGGGAATAGGTGAAAGCTGCCTGAGAAGCAGTGAAATCTCTAGATCCTTTCTCCAGCCTTATGTCTCTGGGCAGCTGCCCCTCTCCCACCCAGGCTGAAGTTTGGAGGTTTAATGCTCTGGGGAGGGTGAATTCTCTGGTACTTGCTCGGGTACCATACCTAAAATAGGATATAACTGACTTTGTGCCTGACCAAAGATATTGGCAACATGCCCGCAGATCATCCTATAGCAAAATTTAAAGTCAGAAACACCAGGCACCCACTCAGAGCTCCCTCTTTACTTTTTATCTCTTACATTTAATCATGGACAACAAACAAGACAATTGAATAATATAAAGGGAACAACAGAAAAAGGAATATGGGAGGAAACAAACATTGTAGGGAGGACATTAAAAAAAAAAAACAAAAAACAAAACAAACTCTTAGTAATATCCCCAGGAAGGCAAGAGAAGATGAAGCCGCAACAGGATGAAATTTTTTAAAAAGGGGGGTGGGAATAGAAAGAGTTCTTGGAAATTAGAAAGAAGATCACAGAAATGAGGGGAAAATCACAGAAGATTTGAGCAAAGTAACACAAAAATACTCTTCAAAAAGAAAGAAAATTGGAAGAGCAGTCCAGATGGGAAGAAATCATCAGTTAAGTAATTCAAGAAAAATTCCAGGAATGAAGGACAGGAGTTTTCAGAAGGAAAGGGCAAAGAATAGATCCTAAGAGCTTCCAGAGAGAAAAAAAATCACAAAGTATCAAGAATCAGAATGTCATCAGATTTCTCAACAGCAACATCTAAAGCTCAAAGACAATGAAACAATGCCTTTGAAATTCTGAAAGAATATGCTTTCCACATAAAATTCTGCAGAATTATCAATCAAGTGGGAAAGTCACGTAAAATTTCAAAATATTGACCTATCATACACTCCAAATGGAGTGTTCTAGGCCCTGCCCCCAGAGATTCTGGTTCACTGAGTCTGGATGGGGGCTGTGAATGTGAATTTGAAACAAGAGCCCCAGGTGACTGTGATGCAGGTGGTTGTGGTATGTAATCTGAGAGTCACTGCCATAATTAGCGATTTTATAATCTCTCTAAAGTACAGTTTTTCGATTTTACATCTCACCACTATTTCAGAAGCCTTCCCCATTTAGTAGGGCAGTATTTCTTATGGGATCTCACAGTTTTGTTTTGTTTTGTTTTTGAGGATCTGTGAAGAGCTATGAACTCTCTCTCCAGAAAACAGCATATACATATTCATACAAATTTTGTGAACCAGTTTTTAGTTTATCTGTGGACCACTAGGTTGCTCTTAGGAATAAGGCTAAGAAGTGATGTTTTACATTTACATTCCTGGAGTGGCATTCATATTTCTTTTACTGCCACAATTCACTCATGCCCCATTTTTCAAAAGCTCCTCAGTTCGGCTCCTTCCCATTCTCCTTACCTACTGCTATCTTGTCACTCCTTTTGCTAACTCTGCATTTAAAAGTATCGAATTTTCCTGAACCAAATCAGGATGACACTTGATACCAATGACAGAAAACTCGACTTGAGCAAAAAAAGTGGGAATTTATTATCTTAAGGAACTGAACTTTCATGGGTAGATCTTCAGGACCCGGAGACGTTAATCATATCACTAGTTCTCAGTCTCATTCTCCATTTCTTGGCTCTGCTTTTCTCTGATTTGGCTCTGTTATCGGGTAGATTTTCTCCTTAGGGTACAAAGATGGTTTCCAACATCACAGGCTTCCTGACATCTCCAGAGCCTCCCCTAACATTTGCAGGCCCCAGGGCAAGGGCACAAATGGAAGTCCACACATCTGAAGTTTAATTTTTTTTTTTCTAGAGATTTTATTTTTCAACAGGAAGCCAAAGTGAAATGAGTGCAAAACTGAGACTAGAAGTCTCAATATAGTTTTTCCACTCATTAGTATCTCATTTTCTGCCTACAAATCGGTTTAAGGCCACTAAATTTTAACTCACAAAGTTGCTGGGAGGATACAGTCTGACAGTTAATATCAACATCTTTTGGTAGTGTTTGTAAATGCTTGGCATTCTCGTTATTAGTAATACAATGTTTTTGCATTCTTATTAGTAACATGTTTGTCATAGAATATTGTAGAGTTAACATTCTGAGAAGATCAAACAATATTCAAATTTTTATTAAGTGCTGGTGAAAAATAAAGAACACATTGCTTAGTGTTACACATAATTTTTGAGAGGGGGCCTATGCTTTCAACTAATTAACAACTTCCATATCACGTCAGGTTATTTGGGTACACAGAAGTGATTTTTTTTTAACCCACCGCAATTGCGGTAAATTGGCTCCCAAACTGATCACGAGAGACTTCATTTATTCTTGTGTTGTCAGGAGGTGAAGATGTATTAGGCCCCAAGTTTGTATGTTAGGCTGATTGCAGTTTTGAATTGTATGAAATGACTAAATTTCTCAGTTATTTAGCTTGAAAAAATACAATTCAAATATTGTAGAAATGAGACTCCACAGTGAATCCCCACAGTAAGGAGAATGGTCCACTTACTTCTAAATGGAAATCCCCAGTTGTCACACTGCATCAATGATCTGACATATAATCTGACTTCTACTGAGCTGGAATGTACTTTAAAGATCAGGTCTCTGGACAAAGAATTTTAGCTTAGTGGGTTATGCAACAAAAATGCCCAAACCCAGAGCACTGTTTTAATGTTGACAGAAATAGCTTCTCTTGAAATAGCAGACAGGAAGAAAAAAAAAGGAAGATTTTAAGCCCAAAGTCTTTTGCCTAAGCACATTTTCTAACGTTTCTGCCCGCATCTCATTAAAAGCCGGATAAAGGAATAGGGGTGGGGATAGAACCACATCATCTACTTTCATAGAAGGTGCATACTGGAGTCCCACAGGCAAATTTATTTGGCCTACACTTCAGAAATTTGGGAAATGCCGTATTATAAAAAAATCCAGATTTCTGGCTTCTCTTAAGAAATAGAACCTTTGGCCACAGTGGGCCTTTATTCATACGGGGGGAAAGCAGGCTGGATTTGAGAATCAGCTGCTCTCTTTACACACGTTCTATGATTTCCCATTCCTTACTAACCTGAACGTCTTACACCACGTTCACTCTACCTGCCTCAACCCTCAGGCATTGCGATTCCTGCAGTTTATGAAATGGATGAACGGGTCTTTTCTTTTTTCCTTTAATAATGGGCACATCTCTTTGTTAAAGGAAGAGGGTCGGGGGATGGGGAACTAGTGGCCGGTTTTACTTCCGAACAGTCCTAAATCTGCCATTTTCAGCAATCTGACCCTAACCTACTTTTTCCGAATGGCCCAAAGTATAAAACTAAGTATCAAAGAATGGCCCTTGTAGTCGCAGCTCTATCACAAGTCAGCCGTGTGACCTTGGGCAAGTCCATTAAGCCCTCTTGGCCAAAGGTGATGAAAGGTCTCTAAACGGACTTAATACCTGTTCTGAATACTTCCCAGGGCTGTCGCACAGCACACACGAGATTTTGAAAGCACTCCTAAGTCATTTATAAACCGCCAAATGCTCCCTAGCACAAGCATCTGCGACACCAGGGCTTTAGAAGCTGGGTTACTGGAACCTGCTTTGGTTCCACTGGGCTCCCACCTCCCACGCGAGCGGAAGAAGATCCTCAGGGGAGTAGCTCTGGGAAAGCGGCTTAAAAATGCAGCAAGAAGTCCCTTAGCAGGGGTAAAGTTGTTGGCTGCATTTTCAAGCCCCCAGAGTGGCATACCAACTCCTGGCCGACATGACAGACCCCGCCGCGCAGCCAGTGCAAGAAAACGGGTCCCCGGGCCACCTTCCTGCTGGAAGCCCGGACCCCAGAAGCCAGGCCTGAACCCTCCCAACCAGGACCCCAGACCAGGGATCCCGGACCTCACCCTCGTCCAAGTCTAAATATTTCAAAGTTATAGCCAAGCCAACAAACTCTTCTCTATCTTGAAAAATATACTTCATAGTGACTAAATAGATAAATGTATCTCTGTGTGTGGGGGGGGGGGGGGGGCAGGCTATAGTTTTGTTTTATTTATTTATTTATTTATTTATTTATTTATTTATTTATTTATTTATTTATTTATTTATTTATTTTTGGCTGCGTTGGGTCTTCGTTGCTGAGTGCAGCTTTCTCTAGTTGCGGCGAGCGGGGGCTACTCTTCATTGCGTGTGCGCGGTTCTCATTGCGGTGGCTTCTCTTGCTGCGGAGCACGGGCTCTAGGCGCACGGGCTCAGCAGTTGCGGCACACAGGCCCAGTTGCTCCGCAGCGAGATCTTCCCAGACCAGGTCCCCTGCATTGACAACCAGGGAAGTCCGAGGCTACAGTTTTTATAACCGAATATCAACGAACTATTAAGATGATTACATTTAATTATTATTACAAAGACGTTAGTGATTTGTTTGGATTTTTTGTGTTTTTTATTATTCCATTAAATTTGTTTATCTTGTCTTTATTTCAGCAAAATCATGCTGTTATAATCAAGATCTTCACATAATTTCTGTTCTGTTGAGAGTAATGATCTTAAAGATTCAAAATAAGTGTAGTAAGTTGTATTTAGAACACATGAAATTTTAGTGTATATATTTAAAAAGTAGATTAAAGTCAATGTTAAACAAAAATTATTTTTATGCTTCTAAAAAGTTATTTTTATTCTAAAATAGTCAACATTTTATATTAAAATATAAAAGCAAAATACAAAATATTTAATGAGCATAACATTTTTGGAGTAGTTTTATGTTTGCAGAAGAATTGAGCAGAAAATACAGAGTTCCATATACCCCCTGTCCCTACACATGCAGAGCCTCCCCAAATATCAACATCGCATACCAGAGGGGTACATTTGTTACAATCAATGAACCTACACTGACACATCATTATCACCCAACTTACATTAGGGTTTATTCTTGGTGCTGTACATTCGATGGGTTTTGGCAATTATAAAGACATGTACTCTCCATTGTATAACACAGAGTAGTTTTACTGACCGAAAAATCTTCCCATTCATCCTGCATTCCTCCCTAACCCCTGGCAACTACTAATCTTTTTGCTATCTTCATAGTTTTGCCTTTTCCAAAATGTCATATAGTTGGAATCCTGCAGTATATACCCTCTCAGATTGAATTTTTCACTTAGCAATATGCATTTAAGATTATTCCATGTCTTTTCATGGCTTGATAGCTCATTTCTTTTTAGAAACATGAAATATCAAATATCCATGAATAAATCTATCAAAATTGTGCAAGACCTCTACCTAGAAAAGTATAAAACATTACTGAAAGAGGTGTTAAAAGATATAAGTAAATTAAAACTGCAGTTAGGCAAGAAAAAGGAACAGCATACAAATCAAAAAGAAGCCAAATTATCTCTGTTAGCAGATGACATGATCTTACATACAGAAAACCCCAAAGACTCCACACAAAAAAACTGTTAGAACTAATAAAAGAATTAAGTAAAGCTGTAGGATACAAAATCAACATACAAAAATCAGTGGCATTTCTATACACTCACATTTTCTTTGTAAAATTTAAAATTTCTTGGGTCTGATACACTTAAGGACATTCTTTTCCAAGTCTCAAAACAGGTTGTTAGAAAACTATAAATTACTTGGGATAATATATTTATGTTACCATATATCCAGTTAAGTATGAATTCTGATCTCCCAGCAAACAAATAAAGTAACTTTAAAGACAGTGGTCCAATGGTCGGAACTTGTGGATTATAGATTCATGTAGAGCACTGCATTTTACTACAGAAACATGATGTGTGAGCATCAGTAGTTTTCACCAGATCCTCACATTTGTGGTCTAGATTACATTGCTATGAGTACCAGTGGATCCTAGAAGAAAAGTACCTTTTGAAAAGTATTTTGTGTCTTAGGGATTCTCCTTTTGAAACATCAATAGGCACACAAATTCTTTTCATGACTGGGAAGAAAATAGAATACCACAGAGCTCATAAAATAATAACGATTAAGACACTAATTAAATCACATGAATTTCAATTTATTTTAAACCCCCTGAACACCAGTAAAATTTAAAATGATGTAAATTCCTTTTCCAGAATCAAAATATTATCAAAAGGATGATCTCAATCCAGGTCTCTGAGGAGAAGACAATACTTTAGCTAACTAGAAACAAAAATAAATGAATATATTTCTACTTTACATGAATTTGAAAAGCTTAGTTTGAAATATTGTTTCTGAAAGGAAACCAGATTTCTTTTCCTCATCCTGAAGTCCCCTTTGTGATACTTGGCACCGTACTACTGTTCTTCCTGTCTTGTGGGCTCAAAACTATGAGAGGAGTTTGTTTGTTTGTCTGTTTCCTTGTTTCTTTTTTTCTTTTTTAAGTATTTGAGTGTTTTTTTGTGATTTATTTTATTTTATTTTTTTATACAGCAGTTTCTTATTAGTTATCTGTTTTATACATATTAGTATATATATGTCACACCCAATCTCCCAATTAATCCCACCACCACCAGCCCCACCCCTGCTTTACCCCTTGGTGTACATACGCTTGTTCTCTACATCTCTGTCTCTATTTCTGCCTTGCAAAATGGTTCATCTGTAACATTTTTCTAGATTCCACATACATGCGTTAATATATGATATTTGTTTTTCTCATTCTGACTTACTTCACTCTGTATGACAGTCTCTAGGTCCATCCACGTCTCTACAAATGACCCAATAGCGTTCCTTTTCATGGCTGAGTAATATTCCATTGTATATATGTACCACACCTTCTTTATCCATTTGTCTGTCGATGGGCATTTAGGTTGCTTCCATGACCTGGCTGTTGTAAATAGTGCTGCAATGAACATTGGGGTGCATGTGTCTTTTTGAATTACGGTTTTCTCTGGGTATAAGCCCAGTAGCGGGATTGCTGGGTGATATGGTAATTCTATTTTTAGTTTTTTAAGGAACCTCCATACTGTTCTCCATAGTGGCTGTATCAATTTACATTCCCACCAATAGTGCAAGAGGGTTCCCTTTTCTCCACACCCTCTCCAACATTTGCTGTTTGTAGATTTTCTGATGATGCCCATTCTAACTGGTGTGAGGTGATACCTCATTGTAGTTTTGATTTGCATTTCTCTAATAATTAGTGTTGCTGAGCATCTTTTCATGTGCTTCTTAGCCATCTGTATCTCTTCTTTGGAGAAATGTCTATTTAGGTCTTCTGCCCATTTTTGGATTGGGTTGTTTGTTTTTTTTGATATTGAGCTGCATGATCTGCTTGTAAATTTTGGAGATTAATCCTTTGTCAGTTGCTTCATTTGCAAATATTTTCTCCCATTCTGAGGGATGGCTTTTCGTCTTGTCAATGGTATCCTTTGCTGTGCAAATCTTTTAAGTTTCATCAGGTCCCATTTGTTTATTTTTGTTTTTATTTCCATTTCCCTAAGAGGTGGGTCAAAAAGGATCTTGCTGTGATGTATGTCATAGAGTGCTCTGCCTATGTTTTCCTCTAAGAGTTTGATAGTGTCTGGCCTTACATTTAGGTCTTTAATCCATTTTGAGTTTATTTTTGTGTATGGTGTTAGGGAGTGTTCTAATTTCATTCTTTTACATGTAGCTGTCCAGTTTTCCCAGCACCACTTATTGAAGAGGCTGTCTTTTCTCCATTGTATATTCTTGCCTCCTTTATCAAAAATAAGGTGACCATAGGTGCGTGGCTTTATCTCTGGGCTTTCTATCCTGTTCCATTGATCTATATTTCTGTCTTTATGCCAGTACCATACTATCTTGATTACAGTAGCTTTGTAGTATAGTCTGAAGCCTGGGAGCCTGATTCCTCCAGCTCCGTTTTTCTTTCTCAAGAGTGCTTTGGCTATTCGGGGTCTTTTGTGTTTCCATACAAATTGTGAAATTTTTTGTTCTAGTTCTGTGAAAAATGCCAGTGGTAGTTTGATAGACATTGCATTGAATCTGTAGATTGCTTGGGTAGTATAGTCATTTTCACAATATTGATTCTTCCAATCTGAGAACTTGGTATATCTCTCCATCTGTTTGTATCATCTTTAATTTCTTTCATCAGTGTCTTACAGTTTTTTGCATACAGGTCTTTTGTCTCCTTAGGTAGGTTTATTCCTAGGTATTTTATATTTTTTGGTGCAATGGTAAATGGGAGTGTTTCCTTAATTTCTCTTTCAGATGTTTCATCATTAGTGTATAGGAATGCAAGAGATTCCTGTGCATTAATTTTGTATCCTGCAACTTTACCACATTCATTGATTAGCTCTAGTAGTTTTCTGGTGGCATCTTTAGGATTCTCTATGTATAGTATCATGTCATCTGCAAACAGTGACAGTTTTACTTCTTCTTTTCCAATTTGTATTCCTTTTATTTCTTTTTCTTCTCTGATTGCCATGTCTAAAGCTTCCAAAACTATGTCGAATAATAGTGGTGAGAGTGGACAACTCTGTCTTGTTCCTGATCTTACAGGAAATGGTTTCAGTTTTTCACCACTGAGAATGATGTTTGCTGTGGGTCTCTCATATATGGCCTTTATTATGTTGAGGTAAGTTCCCTCTATGCCTACTTTCTGGAGGGTCTTTATCATAAATGGGAATTGAATTCTGTCAAAAGCTTTTTCTGCATCTATTGAGAGGATCATATGGTTTTTCTCCTTCAATTTGTTATTATGGTGTATCACATTGATTGATTTGCATATATTGAAGAATCCTTGTATCCCTCGGATAAGCCCCACTTGATCATGGTGTATGATCCTTTTATGTGCTGTTGGATTCTGTTTGCTAGTATTTTGTTGAGGATTTCTGCATCTATGTTCATCAGTAATATTGACCTGTAGTTTTCTTTCTTCTCAAACAACCAGCTTTTAGTTTTATTAATCTTTGTTATCATTTTCTTCATTTCTTTTTCATTTATTTCTGATCTGATCTTTATGATTTCTTTCCTCTGCTAACTTTGGGGTTTTTTTGTTCTTCTTTCTCTAACTGCTTTAGATGAAAGGTTAAGTTGTTTATTTGAAATGTTTCTTGTTTCTTGAGATAAGATTGTATTGCTATAAACTTCCCTCTTACAACTGCTTTTGCTGCATCCCATAGGTTTTGGGTCATCATGTTTTCATTGTCATTTGCTTCTAGGTATTTTTTGATTTCCTCTTTGATTTCTTCAGTGATCTCTTGGTTATTTAGTATTGTATTCTTTAGCCTGCATGTGTTTGTATTTTTTACAGACTTTTTCCTGTAATTTATATCTAGTCTCATAGTGTAGTGTTTGGAAAAGATACTTGTTACGATTTCAATTTTCTTAGATTTACCAAGGCTTGATTTGTGACCCAAGATATGATCTATCCTGGAGAATGTTCCATGAGCACTTGAGAAGAAAGTGTATTCTGTTGTTTTTGGATGGAATGTCCTATAAATATCAATTAAGTCCATCTTGTTTAATGTGTCATTTAAAGCTTATGTTTCCTTATTTATTTTCATTTTGGATGATCTGTCCATTGGTGAAAATGGGGTGTTAAAGTCCCCTACTATGATTGTGTTACTGTTGATTTCCCCTTTTATGGCTGTTAACATTTGCTGTATGTACTGAGACGCTCCTATGTTGGGTGCATATATATTTATAATTGTTATATCTTCTTCTTACTTTGATCCCTTGATCATTATGTAGTGTCCTTCCTGTCTCTTGTAATATTCTTTATTTTCAAATCTATTTTGTCTGATATGAGTATTGCTACTCCAGCTTTCTTTTGATTTCCATTTGCATGGAATATCTTTTTGCATCCCCTCACTTTCAGTCTGTATGTGTCCCAGGTCTGAAGTGGGTCTCTTGTAGACAGCATATATATGGGTCTTGTTTTTGTATCCATTCAGCCAGTCTATGTCTTTTGGTTGGAGCATTTAATCCATTTACACTTAAGGTAGTTATCGATATGTATTTTCCTATTACCATTTTCTTAATTGTTTTGGGTTTGTTATGTAGGTCTTTTCCTTCTCTTGTGTTTCCTGCCTAGAGAAGTTCCTTTAGCATTTGTTCTAAAGCTGGTTGGGTGGTGCTGAATTCTCTAAGCTTTTGCTTGTCTGTAAAGGTTTTCGTTTCTCCATTAAAACTGAATAAGATCCTTGCTAGGTAGAGTAATCTTGGTTCTAGATTTTTCCCTTTCATCACTTTAAATATATCCTGCCACTCCCTTCTGGCTTGCAGAGTTTCTGCTGAAAGATCAGCTGTTAACCTTATGGGGATTCCCTTGTATGTTATTTCTTGCTTTTCCCTTGGTGCTTTTAATATTTTTTCTTTGTATTTAATTTTTGATAGTTTGATTAATATGTCTCTTGGTGCATTTCTCCTTGGATTTATCCTGTATGGGACTCTGCACTTCCTGGACTTGATTGACTATTTCCTTTCCCATATTAGGGAAGTTTTCAACTATAATCTCTTCAAATATTTTCTCAGTCACTTTTTTTTTTTTCCTTCTTCTGGGACCCCTATAATTCAAATGTTGGTGCATTTAATGTTGTCCCAGAGGTCTCTGAGACTGTCCTCAATTCTTTTCATTGTTTTCTCTTTGTTCTGCTCTGCGGTAGTTATTTCCACTATTTTATCTTCCAGGTCAGTTATCCGTTCTTCTGCCTCATTTATTCTGCTATTGATTCCTTCCAGAGAATTTTTAATTTCATTTATTCTGTTGCTCATCACTGTTTGTTTGCTCTTTAGTTCTTCTAGGTCTCTGTTAAGCATTTCTTGTATTTTCTCCATTCTATTTTGAAGAATTTGGATCAACTTTACTATCATTACTCTGAATTCTTTTTCAGGTAGACTGCCTATTTCCTCTTCATTTGTTTGGTCTCGTGGGTTTTTACCTTGCTCCTTCATCTGCTGTGTGTTTCTCTGTCTTCTCATTTTGCTTAACTTACTGTCTTTGGGGTCTCCTTTTCGCAGGCTGCATGTTCGTAGTTCCCGTTGTTTTTGGTGTCTGCCCCCAGTGACTAAGGTTGGTTCAGTGGCTTGTGTAGGCTTCCTGGTGGAGGGGACTGGTGCCTGTGTTCTGGTGGATGAGGCTGGATCTTTTATTTCTGGTGGGCAGGACTGCATCGGGTGGTGTGTTTTGGGGTTTCTGTGACCTTATTATGATTTTAGGCAGCGTCTCTGCTAATGGGTGGGGTTGTGTTCCCGTCTTGCTAGTTGTTTGGCATAGGGTGTCCAGCACTGTAGCTTGCTGGTCATTGAGTGGAGCTGGATCTTAGCTTTGAGATGAGATCTCTGGGAGAGCTTTCGCCGTTTGATATTACGTGGAGCCGGGTGGTCTCTGGTGGACCAATGTCCTGAACTTCGCTCTCCCACCTCAGAGGCAAAGGCCTGACACCCAGCCAGAGCAGCA
Source organism: Eschrichtius robustus (assembly GCF_028021215.1). Lineage (NCBI taxonomy): Eukaryota > Metazoa > Chordata > Mammalia > Artiodactyla > Eschrichtiidae > Eschrichtius > Eschrichtius robustus. The sequence continues at coordinate 74,478,287 of NC_090826.1, forward strand.
AGACCCTGTCAGCCACACAGCTCTCAATTTGGGATGATTCGTTGTGTATTCAGGTATTCCAGGGATGCAGGGTACATCAAGTTGATTGTGGAGATTTAATCCACTGCTCCTGATGCTGCTGGGAGAAATTTCCCTTTCTCTTCTCTTTTCGCAGAGCTCCCGGGGTTCAGCTTTGGATTGGGCCCTGCCTTTTCATGTAGGTCACCTGAGGGTGTCTGTTCTTCGCTCAGACAGGACAGCGTTAAATTTAAAGTAGCTGCTGATTAGGGGACTCTGGCTCACTCAGACCCGGGGGAGGGAGGGGTACAGAATGCGGGGCAAGCCTGCAGCAGCAGAGGCTGGTGACGTTGCAACAGCCTGAGGCATGCCGTGTGTTCTCCCAAGGAAGTTGTCCCTGGATCACGGGACTGTGGCAGTGGCGGGCTGCACAGGCTCCCGGGAGGGGAGGTGTGGATAGTGACCTGTGCTTGCACACAGTCTTCTTGGTGGCTGCAGCGGCAGCCTTAGTGTTTCATGCCTGTTGCTGGTGTCCACGCTGATAGATGCAGCTCACACCCATCTCTGGATCTCATTTAGGCAGTGCTCTGAATCCCCTCTCCTTGCACACCCCGAAACAATGGTCTCTTGCCTCTTCGGCAGGTCCAGACTTTTTCCCGGACTCCCTCCCGGCTAGCTGTGGCACACTAGCCCCCTTCAGGCTGTGTTCACGCAGCCAACCCCAGTCCTCTCCCTGCATCCGACCGAAGCCCGAGCCTCAGCTCCCAGTCCCCACCAGTCCCAGCTTGCGGTTGAGCAGACAAGCCTCTCAGGCTGGTGAGTGCTGGTCGGCACCAATCCTGTGTGTGAGAATCTCTCTGCCTTGCCCTCTGCAGCCGTGTTGCTGCTCTCTCCTCCATGGCTCTGAAGCTTCCCCCCTCCGCCACCCGCAGTCTCTGCCCGGGAAGGGGCTTCCTAGTGTGTGGAAACTTTTCCTCCTTCACAGCTCCTTCCCAGAGGTGCAGGTCCCATGCCTATTCTTTTGTCTCTGTTTTTTCTTTTTTCTTTTGCCCTACCCAGGTACGTGGGGAGTTTCTTGCCTTTTGGGAAGTCTGAGATCTTCTGCTGGTGTTCAGTAGGTGTTCTGTAGGAGTTGTTCCACAAGTACATGTATTTCTTATGTATTTGTGGGGAGGAAGGTGATCTCCACATCTTACTCCTCCACCATCTTGAAGGTCTCTCCACCATTTTTTCTTGATTACTCTAGCTTTGTAGTATAGTCTGAAGTCAGGGAGTCTGATTCCTCCAGCTCTGTTTTTTTCCTCAGAATGCTTTGGCTATTTGGGGTCTTTTCTCTCTCCATACAAATTTTAAGATTTTTGTTCTAGTTCTGTAAAAAATGCCACTGGTAATTTGATAGGGATTTCACTGAATCTGTAGTTTGCCTTGGGTAGTATCGTCATTTTCACAATATTGATTCTTCCAATCCAAGAACATGGTATATCTCTCCATCTGCTTGTGTCATCTTTGATTACTTTCATCAGTGTCTTATAGCTTTCTGAGTACAGGTCTTTTACTTCCTTAGATAGGTTTATTCCTAGGTATTTTATTCTTTTTGTTGCAATGGTAAATGGGAGTGTTTCCTTAATTTCTCTTTCTGATCTTTCGTTTTTAGTGTATAAGTATGCAAGAGATTTCTGAGCATTAATTTTGTATCCTGCAACTTTACCAAATTCATCGATTGGCTCTAGTAGTTTTCTGGTGACATTTCTAGGATTCTCTATGTATAGTATCATGTCATCTACAAACAGTGACAGTTTTACTTCTTCTTTTCTAATTTGTATTCTTTTTGTTTCTTTTTCTTCTCTGATTGCCATGGCTAAGACTTCCAAAACTACATTGAATAATAGAGGCGAGAGTGGACATCCTTGTCTTGTTCACTATCTTAGCAGAAATGCTTTCAGCTTTTCACCATTGAGAATGATGTTTGCCGTGGGTTTGTCATATATGGCCTTTATTATGTTGAGGTAGGTTCCCTCTATGCCCACTTTCTGGAGATCTTTTATCATAAATTGGTGTTGAATTTTTTCAAAAGCTTTTTCTGCATCTGTTGAGAGGATCATATAGTTTTTATTCTTCAGTTTGTTAATATGGTGTATCACATTGATTGATTTGCATATATTGAAGAATCCTTGCATCCCTGGGATAAATGCCACTTGATCATGGTGTATGATCATTTTAATGTGTTGTTGGGTTCTGTTTGCTAGTATTTTGTTGAGGATTTTTCATCTATATTCATCAGTGATGTTGGTCTATAATTTTCTTTTTTTGTCATATCTTTGGTTTTGGTATCAGGGTGGTGGTGGCCTCGTAGAATGAGTTTGGGAGTGTTTCTCTGCAATTTTTTGGAAGAGTTTGAGAAAAATGGGCATTAGCTCTTCCCTAAATGTTTGATAAAACTCACCTGTGAAGCCACCTGGTCCTAGACTTTTGTTTGTTGGAAGATTTTTAATCACAGTTTCAATTTCATTACGTGTGATTTGTCTGTTCATATTTTCTATTTCTTCCTGGTTCAGTCTTGGAAGGCTATATCTTTCTAAGAATTTGTCCATTTCTTCCAGGTTGTTCATTTTATTGGGATAGAGTTGCTTGTAGTAGTCTCTTATGATGCTTTGTATTTCTGCGGTGTCCGTTTTAACTTCTCCTTTTTCAATTTCTAATTTTATTGATTTGAGTCCTCTCTCTCTTCTTCTTGATGAGTCTGGCTAAAGGTTTATAAAATTTGTTTATCTTCTCAAAGAACGAGCTTGTTAGTTTTATTGATCTTTGCTATTCCTTACTTTGTTTCTATTTCATTTATTTCTGCTCTGACTTTTATGATTTCTTTCCTTCTACTAACTTTGGGCTTTGTTTGTTATTCTTTCTCTAGTTCCTTTAGGTGTAGGGTTAGATTGTTTATTTGAGATTTTTCTTGTTTCTTGAGGTAGGATTGTATTGCTATAAACTTCCCTCTTAGGACAGCTTTTGCTGCATCCCATAGGTTTTGGATTGTCGTGTTTTCATTGTCATTTGTCTCCAGGTATTTTTTTATTTCCTCTTTTACTTCTTCAGTGATGCCCTGGTTATTTAGTTACAGGTTGTTTAGCCTCCATGTGTTTGTGTTTTTTATGTTTTTTTCCCTGCAATTGATTTCTAATCTCATAGTGGAAAAGAGATTTTCTAATCTCATGTTGTCGGAAAAGATGCTTGATATGATTTCAATTTTCTTAAATTTACTGAGGCTTGATTTGTAACCCAAGATGTGATCTATCCTGGAGAATGTTCCATGTGCATTTGAGAAGAAAGTGTATTCTTTTGTTTTTGGATGGAATGTCCTATAAATATCAATTAAATCTACCTGGTCTAATGTGTCATTTAAAGCTTGTGTTTCCTTATTAATTTTCTGTCTGGATGATCTGTCCATTAGTGTAAGTGAGGTGTTAAAGTCCCCCACTATTATTGTGTTACTGTCAATTTCCTCTTTTATAGCTGTTAGCAGTTGCCTTTTGTATTGAGGTGCTCCTATGTTGGGTGCATATATATTTATAATTGTTATATCTTCTTCTTGGTTTGATCCCTTAATCATTATGTAGTGTCCTCCCTGTCTCTTGTAATATTCTTTATTTTCAAATCTATTTTGTCTGATATGAGTGTTGCTACTCCAGCTTTCTTTTGATTTCCATTTGCATGGAATATCTTTTTCATCCCCTCACTTTCAGTCTGTATGTGTCCCAGGTCTGAAGTGGGTCTCTTGTAGACAGCATATATATGGGTCTTGTTTTTGTATCCATTCAGTGAGCCTGTGTCTTTTGGTTGGAGCATTTACTCTATTCACATTTAAAGTAATTATCGATATGTATGTTCCTATTACCATTTTCTTAGTTGTTTTGGGTTTGTTTTTGTAGGTCCTTTTCTTCTCTTGTGTTTCCCACTTAGAGAAGTTCCTTTAGCATTTGTTGTAGAGTTGGTTTGGTGGTGCTGAATTCCCTTAACTTTTGCTTGCCTGTAAAGCTTTTGATTTCTCCATCGAATCTGAATGAGATCCTTACCAGGTAGAGTAATCTTGGTTGTAGGTTCTTCCCTTTCATCACTTTAAGTATATCATGCCACTCCCTTCTGGCTTGTTGAGTTTCTGCTGAGAAATCAGCTGTTAACCTTATGGGAGTTCCCTTGTATATTACTTGTCATTTTTCCCTTGCTGCTTTCAATAATTTTTCTTTGTCTTTAATTTTGCCAATTTGATTACTATGTGTCTCGGCGTGTTTCTCCTTGGGTTTATCCTGTATGGGACTCTCTATGCTTCCTGGTCTTGGGTGGCTATTTCCTTTTCCATGTTAGGGAAGTTTTCGGCTATAATCTCTTCAAATATTTTCTCTGTTCCTTTCTCTCTCTCTTCTCCTTCTGGGGCCTCTATAATGCGAATGTTGTTGCATTTAATGTTGTCCCAGAGGTCTCTTAGGCTGGCTTCATTTCTTTTCATTCTTTTTTATTTATTCTGTTCCGCAGCAGTGAATTCCACCATTCTGTCTTCCAGGTCACTTATCCGTTCTTCTGCCTCAGTTATTCTGCTATTGATTCCTTCTAGTGTAGTTTTCATTTCAGTTATTGTATTGCTCATCTCTGTTTGTTTGTTCTTTAATTTTTCTAGGTCTTTGTTAAACATTTCTTGCATCTTCTCGATCTTTGCCTCCATTCTTTTTTCAAGGTCCTGGATCATCTTCACTTTCATTATTCTGAATTCTTTTTCTGGAAGGTTGCCTATCTCCACTTTATTTAGTTGTTTTTCTGGGGTTTTATGTTGTTCCTTCATCTGGTACATAGTCCTCTGCCTTTTCATCTTGTCTATCTTTCTGTGAATGTGGTTTTCGTTCCAAAGGCTGCAGGGTTGTAGTTCTTCTTGCTTCTGCTGTCTGCCCTCTGGTGGATGAGGCTACCTAAGAGGCTTGTGAAAGTTTCCTGATGGGAGGGAGTGGTAGTGGGTAGAGCTGACTTTTGCTCTTGTGGGCAGAGCTCAGTAAAACTTTAATCTGCTTGACTGCTGATGGGTGGGGCTGGGCTCATGCAACTCAATATCAAAAAAACAAACAACCCAATCCAAAAATGGTCAGAAGACCTAAATAGACATTTCTCCAAAGAATACATACAGATGGCCAAGAAGTACATGAAAAGCTGCTCAACATCACTAATTATTAGAGAAATGCAAATCAAAACTACAATGAGGTATCACCTCACACCAGTTAGAATGGGCATCATCAGAAAATCTACAGACAACAAATGCTGGAGAGGGTGTGGAGAAAAGGGAACCCTCTTGCACTGTTGGTGGGAATGTAAATTGATACAGCCACTATGGAGAACAGTATGGAGGTTCCTTAAAAAGCTAAAAATAGAATTACCATATGATCCAGCAATCCCACTACTGGGCATATACCCAGAGAAAACCATAATTCAAAAAGACACATGCACCGCAATGTTCATTGCAGCACTATTTACAATAGCCAGGACATGGAAGCACCTAAATGCCCATCGACAGATGAATGGATAGAGAAGATGTGGTACATATATACAATGGAATGTTACTCAGCCATAAAACGGAACGAACTTGGGTCATTTGTTGAGACGTGGATGGATCTAGAGACTGTCATACAGAGTGAAGTAAGTCAGAACGAGAAAAACAAATATATTAACGCATATATGTGGAACCTAGAAAAATGGTACAGATGAACCGGTTTGCAGGGCAGAAATTGAGACACAGATGTAGAGAACAAACGTATGGACACTAAGTGGCGGGAGTTGGGGGTGGTGGTGTGATGATTTGGGAGACTGGGATTGACATGTATACACTGATGTGTATAAAATTGATGAGCAATAAAAAAAAAAAGAAATCTGTTTTAAAGGTCATTCATATAGACTATAATGATGGTGACGTTAATGGTGATGGTGACCATGGTGGGGATGGTAATTGTGGTGACAATTTTACTAAGAACAATTGCATTTCAGTACTGTGCATGAAATAGTATAATGGTGGCACCAAAAAACTGTCATGCTTCAACATGCTCCACATGTTTCTTCAATGGAAACATATATTCCCATAAGTCAGGGCCAGATAAACAACACTTTGTTTTGTAAGGAGCTAATGTGTCCTTCTGACTACAATTCTGGTCCTTAGCATATTGAACCTGATCATCACTATGATGCCATTGGTGTCAGTGCTGGCCTTTCAGCACTTTTGATTTTGGACAGCATCAAAAGCCCTGACTTCTACCCCCAGGCCTATGTCTTTACCAGTTATGTAGCCCTAGAGGCTTCACTTATCTTCACTGGTTAGTGGAAGGTGGACAAAGAGAAAGAAAGTGGCATTTTAGATTATTCCTCAGTCATTCCTAGATATGGTTTGCAGGAGTCAATCCCTTTGAAGCTGTTAACTTGGGGTAACTGAGGAAGCCAAGCTGAGGCATCAGCAAGGCCAAGGCCAGGCCTGGGGCAGTAGCCACTCGCCTGCCCACTCTGCCTCTGCCCGAGAAGAAGCAGGACGTCCTTGCTGATACTGACCCCAAGTCTCCAGGGAGATTTTTAAAGATCACAAGACTTGATGCAGCCTACTGCACCCATCTCACCACAAGGATGCTCACTCTCTCTCAGTGTGTGTTTTCTGTAAACTGGTGGTGCCCCTTTTTCAACTGACTTATGCTGGAGACATCCTATCAGCATGTGAGACAAGTTGCATAAGTTCATAGTGATAAACTAGTAAAGGACCCTGTTATATTAGCTAAACTAATGTTACTCAGGAAAGTTAATTTGCTCTTAATATAAAAGTAGATTTGGGGAATATTGGCAACTCAAGGCTGAGGAAAGAGGTACATTTCCCTTCATACCTAAATTACAGGACTACCTGCTAACATTCATGACTGAGCAGAGCTCCCTGAATCTTTAGCTATTGGGCATTTGGAATGTAATTTTTTTTTCAGCCTCAGAGTTTCCACAAACCATGGATTTTTTTCCAGTAATCCAAAAAGAAAGTTGATCTTTGTTTTTAATAAAGGACAACAGGAAAGAATATGATTCTGTATTTTTAATAAGCAATTGTAATAATGATAAGATTTAATCATAATGGTAACGGTAATAGACTTGGCATGTTTTTCCACAATGAAAAAGCTCAATGACATAATCATGGGCTGTTAGTGTGAGACCATTTTTCACAGGCTCAACCAGTACATTAGGCTCTATAATGAAGAAGAAAAATAGTTCAAGTAGAAAATTTGGATTGTAATATTCCCTATTATGTCTTTATTATGTTAAGAAATATTAGATATTAAAAAATGCTTTCAGTGCTTTTGAAATCTGTAGGGCAACTGGGCATCCTGTTAACCTTGACAAACCACCTTTTACTTTTAAAATACATTTGACATGTTACATTTTATAAATTTAATGTGTGATCATGTTATTTTGGTACATATATATTGTAATATGATTGCCATTGAGGCAGTATTTATCACATTACATCATAACAGTACAATATTGTTGTCTATATCCATTATCCTCTCCATTAGATCTCTGTGACTTATTTACTACTTGTTACAAGTTTGTACCCTTATGTTGGTGGGAATGTAAATTTGACAAACCACCTTTCTAACTCTTGGTTTTGTTCGGTGGTCTTGTACTCAAATGCTACCTCCCTACCTTTGTTGGACAAAGCTACAGCCTGAGCTCCCCACAACTTTGCCGCCCCTGAAGAATGGGCTTTCGCTGTTGCTGAGGCTTGGCTGCTACTGTGGCGGCCTCCTGTGTCTGACTGCGGGGTCGGGATGTTGTCGGCATGGCCGCTGCTGCTCGTGTCAGAGCTTGCGGCGTCCCTGTGGCTACTGATGCTTCAGCTCCTGTTGCAACTACTGCTTTTGCCAGTCTCCTTGCTTTCCAGAGCTTTAATTTTTGAATCCTGAAGCAAGCAGAATAAATTTCAAGAAGAAAATAGGACACAAAATCTTTTCATAGAATTTACAGAAATGCCTCTAATGATCTGCAAATATGTCCCTGACACAGTTTATGTGTACATGTGGGGAGGTGGTTGCTTTTAAAGTTTTGAGTGTGTTTTCCCTAATTTTGAATGAAGACACACTCCTTGAAAATAATTGGGCTTTTACCTGGTGTAAGATCCAACCTTAAGAAAACACCTTATAATTTATGGTTGGCCTTTACTAGGTGATAAAAATATTTTATAATGTTATATCATACTGGTTTTGTTTCAAAACCAATTTTAAAGTTATTTTTAGTACTTGAAAATTCGGAATAAAGTAAGTTACCCAGGGAAAGGCTTCAAGAAGGCGGAACAGTAAGACGTGGAGATCACCTTCCTCCCCACAAATACATCAGAAATACATCTACACGTGGAACAACTCCTACAGAACACCTACTGAACGCTGGCAGAAGACCTCAGACCTCCCAAAAGGCAAGCAACTCCCCACGTACCTGGGTAGGGCAAAAGAAAAAAGAAAGAGCAGAGACAAAATAGGGACGGGACCTGCACCAGTGGGAGGGAGCTGTGAAGGAGGAAAGGTTTCCACACACTAGGAAGCCCCTTCACGGGCGGAGACTGCGGGTGTCGGAGGGGGAGCTTCGGAGCCACGGAGGAGAGCGCAGCAACAGGGGTGCGGAGGGCAAAGCGGAGAGATTCCCGCACAGAGGCTCGGCGCCGAGCAGCGCTCACCAGCCCGAGAGGCTTGTCTGCTCACCCTCCGGGGCGGGCGGGGCTGGGAGCGGAGGCTCGGGCTTCGGTCGGATCGCAGGGAGAGGACTGGGGTTGGCGGCGTGAACACAGCCTGAAGGGGTTAGTGCGCCACAGCTGGCCGGGAGGGAGTCCGGGAAAAAGTCTGCAGCTGCCGAAGAGGCAAGAGACTATGTCTTGCCTCTTTGTTTCGCGGTGCGCAAGGAGAGGGGATTCAGAGCGCTGCCTAAACGAACTCCAGAGACGGGCGCGAGCCGCGGCCATCAGCGCGGACCCCAGAGACAGGCATGGAACGCTAAGGCTGCTGCTGCCGCCACCAAGAAGCCTGTGTGCGAGCACAGGTCACTCTCCACACCTCCCCTCCTGGGAGCCTGTGCAGCCCGCCACTGCCAGGGTCTCGTGATCCAGGGACAACTTCCCCGGGAGAACGCACGGTGCGCCTCAGGCTGGTGCAACGTCACGCTGGCCTCTGCCGCCGCAGGCTCGCCCCGCATCCTTACCCCTCCCTCCCCCCTCCCCCCCCCCCCCCCGCCTGAGTGAGCCAGAGCCCCGAATCAGCTGCTCCTTTAACCCCATCCTGTCTGAGCGAAGAACAGACGCCCTCAGGCGACCTACACGCAGAAACTATCAAACTCTTAGAGGAAAATATAGGCAGAACACTCTATGACATACATCACAGCAAGATCCTTTTTGACCCTCCTCCTAGAGAAATGGAAATAAAAACAAAAATAAACAAATGCGACCTAATGAAACTTAAAAGCTTTTTCACAGCAAAGGAAACCATAAACAAGAGGAAAAGACAACCCTCAGAATGGGAGAAAATATTTTCAAATGAAGCAACTGACAAAGAATTAATCTCCAAAATTTACAAGCAGCTCATGCAGCTCAATATCAAAAAAACAAACAACCCAATCCAAAAATGGGCAGAAGACCTAAACAGATATTTCTCCAAAGAAGATATACAGATTGCCAACAAACACATGAAAGAATGCTCAACATCACTAATTATTAGAGCAATGCAAATCAAAACTACAATGAGGTGTCACCTCACACCAGTTAGAATGGGCAGCATCAGAAAATCTACAAACAACAAATGCTGGAGAGGGTGTGGAGAAAAGGGAACACTCTTGCACTGTTGGTGGGAATGTAAATTGATACAGCCACTATGGAGAACAGTATGGAGGTTCCTTAAAAAAGTAAAAATAGAACTACCATATGACCCAGCAATCCCACTACTGGGCATATACCCTGAGAAAACCGTAATTCAAAAAGAGTCCTGTACCACAATGTTCATTGCAGCTGTATTTGCAATAGCCAGGACATGGAAGCAACATAAGTGTCCATCGACAGATGAATGGATAAAGAAGATGTGGCACATATATACAATGGAATATTACTCAGCCATAAAAAGAAATGAAATTGAGTTATTTGTAGTGGGGTGAATGGACCTAGAGTCTGTCATACAGAGTGAAGTAAGTCAGAAAGAGAAAAACAAATACCATATGCTAACACATATATATGGAATCTAAAAAAAAAAAAAAATGGTCATGAAGAACCTAGGGGCAACACGGGAATAAAGATGCAGACCTACTAGAGAATGGACTTGGGGAGGAGGAAGGGTAAGCTGGGACAAAGTGAGAGAGTAGCATGGACATATATACACTACCAAATGTAAAATAGATAGCTAGTGGGAAGCAGCCGCATAGCACAGGGAGATCAGCTGGATGCTTTGTGACCACCTAGAGGGGTAGGATAGGGAGGGTGGGAGGGAGGGAGACGCAAGAGGGAAGAGATATGGAGATATATGTATATGTATAACTGATTCACTTTATTATAAAGCAGAAAGTAACACACCGTTGTAAAGCAATTATACTCCAATAAAGATGTTTTAAAAAAAAGTAATTTATCCAATCCTGGCTTATAGCTGGGTTTTTTTCTCCCTCGTGTTTGTTTCCAGTGCAAGAAAAAAATTACCATAAGTTGTTCTGGCATGAACAAGAACTAGACAGCAATGGCATTAATTTACTTCCCTTAAATCCCATCTCTATTGCCTAGGTGATCCTAGCCAGAGCTTGCTTTCTTCATCAATGAAAGATGTGTTCCTTTCAGAATTAGAATTCACTGGAGGAATAAGACCTGTCTTATATTTGGGGGACAATGTGAATTTAAATTGGTAGGTTTCTGGTAGAATCTTTGAACTAAGGCAAATAAACTAATAAGTATAATATCTTTGGATAAAAGAGAACTCTACACTGCTGTAATTTTAAGTGGGGAAACAGAGCCCAAGACATCACAAATCAAGTAAAATTTAAAAATAGTCTCTAGTTAATAATCAAGTGAAGCTTCATTAAATGCCATCTAACAAAAACTAAAATAGGATGTAAAGGGAAGCAATTAAAATGATCATTTGAAGAATTCTGAAAGCAGGCAGACTCATTTTGGAAAGCATTGGAATGGGGCAAAACAAAGTAATGGGATCATATACAGAATGATTAGCCTCATTTAGCCCAGATTTATTTGATAAAGTTCCATTGGTCATCTTCATAAGGTTTACCTTGCCAAATGGTGATTATTAACAGAATTATAGGGTAGGAAACAGGTCCCATTTAAATTACCTAGAAAGTGAATAATAGCCAAATGACCAAAAGCCTCTTTAGTATGGATTTTTTAAAATGACACTTTTAATTATTAATAATATTATTTGTGATCATTTTGATATTAATGATATAATGATCATTAATAGCAATAATATAAATAATTATTTTTAATTGCATGTTGCTGTTTACAAAACGCTTTAATATAAGTAGATTATATATACTATATTTATAATATATTTGTATATTATCTCATTAAAACATGTCTAGTGAATAATTACAGAATCAGATCATAGTATCTATCTAGTATATTCCAAATAGATTTTGGAAGCCCAGTCCTTAAACCTGGTGGCATGATTACTACCAACTGTAATCCCTTGCCTTTGTGAAGATGCCAGAGAATTCCCTTTTTCTCCTCACTCTCACTGCTGCCAAGGATGCTTTTGCTTAATTGGCTCTGTGCTTAGTGCTGCTGAGGCTGCATTTGCCCCCTTGACTGCATCGCTGCTGTTGCTGCTCTTGCTTCCACTTACTGCTCATTTTGCCCAAAATAATTTCTTTGTTGGGCTTTGCTTTCTTTCTGTTTAATTCCAAGAGTGTTCTTCGTCTTGCTGCCGCCGAGGAGATGCCGAGGCTGCCACGGCTGTGACTTTGCTGCTGAGGGTCTTCTCGTGGGAAAGCTGAACCCTGGTCCTCCCTGGGGCACTGCCTATGCTGCCCCTGTGCTGTGTTTGCTCTTTGTTTGGAGGTCCTTGTCCCAGTTTTTGTCTTGCTCTTTCCAGAAGATGTCACAGAAAATGTTAACATTTTCGATAGAGACTTGGATGGGATTTTCCTCCAGCCTCAATTGAATTTCAGTCATTGTCATGTTTTCCTTTGGAGATGCATGCTTATGTCAGCCAAACTTGGTTTTAGTTTTATGCTGTAAGTAAAATTGAGATTTATGATGATGATGTTGTTGATTAATAAACAGGCCACAGAGCAGAGTAAGAGCTCAAGTTCTGTAATAATAGACAGCTGAGTTCAAGTCTCAGTTCTGCCCAATTCTAATCATTTGACCATGAGATTCTTATTTAACTCTCTGAATTTTTTTTTCTCCTCTGTGAAACAGACAACAATAGCATTATTCTCCTAGGGCGCTATGAGAATCCCATGAAAGAAAGGAAGTGCATGTAAAACACTTTGTATACTACTTGACACATAGTAATATTAATTTCCATTACTGGAGTATTATATTCTACACACAGCTAATAGTGTGTTTTTGTACATACAAATATTACATAAGTTTTGGTTTCATAATTAAATGAATAAATTAATATTATTAATATATGGGCCCTGCAAACCATGCAGTGGGTTGACATCTTGGGACAGCTGCTCCTGGTGGAAGGCATTGTCATCTCTGCTATCTTCCATGCAGGGCCCTCCTCCCTGTTGGTGGTAACAGGTGTCACTTGCTCAACTCTCAGTAACTCTAAGCTAATTATCTCCAATTTCAAAGTGCTACTCTTTTTTAAATTTATTTTATTCAAGTATAGTTGATTTACAATGTTGTGTTAATTTCTGCTGTACAGCAAAGTGACTCAGTTACATATACACACACACACATATGTATTCTTTTTCATATTTTTCTCCATTATGGTTTATCACAGGATACTGAATACAGTTCCCTGTGCTATACAGTAGCACCTTGTTGTTTTATCCATTCTCTATATAATAGCTTGCATCTGCCAATCCCAAACTCCCAATCCATCCATCCTCCCACCCCTTCTTCCCCTTGGCCACCACAAGTCTGTTCTCTATGTCTGTGAGTCTGTTTGTTTCATAGATAAGTTCATTTGTGTCATATTTTAGATTCCACATATAGGTGATATCATATGGTATTTGTCTTTCTCTTTCTGACTTACTTCACTAAGTATGATAATCTCTAGTTGCATCCATGTCACTGCAAATGACATTATTTCATTCTTTTTTTATGGCTGAGTAGTATCATTGTTTATATGTACCTCAAAGTGCTACTCTTAAGCATTATTCCATGTTTTCTCCCCACCCTTCTTCTAAATACAGTTGCTTCTCCTTATTTGTGGTAGTTGTTTTATAAAGTCACCACAAATACTGAATTAGCAAATAGTAAATCATTGCTCTTAGAGGAAATATAGGGTTAAGTTCCTGCAAGCCTCTGGTCACAACATTTTCTTCAATAAATCAATATATAACCTTGTTTTATGTGTTTCTGTTTAAAGACTCCTTTTTTAATATATAGTTGATTTGTTAACATTAAAATCATAGCCAATATCATTATACCTCAGGCCAGAATGAAGTTTATCTACACACATATTTTCTCTGTAAGGCACTTCACAGCCTTCTTGTGTTCAGGAACATTAGATGACACTTCAGCACTATGATTTGGTCCATTTTAAATAGCAAAATCAACAACATAAAGCACAAAAGTGCAAAAAAAGTGGCATGAAATAGCCCATGGAAAGGATACAGTGTGAGAAATGATACAGGATAGGAGAGCATCACCTTGTTTGACCTCAGCTGGGAATGTGCACATCAGGCAACTCAAATTTTTCACACATGTTTGTGAATGACTGTGAAAGCACTGGGCGTGCTGATTTTGGTGTAACAAACACGTTTTAGTGTGTATGTGAATTCACAAATACAGAATTCGCAAGTAGTAAGGATCAACTGACTGTAAATGCTTCTTAACCACTTCAGATTTACAGATTTCTTTAAGAATTTGATAAAAGTTTCTAACTAGAAAAATGCACTGTGCACATATATACACAAATCTTACATGAAATTCACTTGTGAATTCCAAAGAACCCCAGGTTAAAACTCCTGTCCTCGTGCATTTTGTCTGATTCATCTTCATGGAATTTCTTTGAAGTTGGTAGAGATAGAACATAGAGTGATGAGCTCATTTGCCCAGGTTACATCATTGGCAGCAATTACATAATTGCCCAGGATTACATAAATAACATCCCCAGGCAGCCAGAGAGACTGTTACTGAACCAAATTGGTCTGCTTACCCAACACACAGCAAAGCCAATCTACTGACATCAGGTTGTGGTGAAGGAAAATACAGCATTTATTACAGGGCACCAAGCGAGGAATACAGGTAACTAATGCCCAAAAGACCCGAACTCCCTGATGACTTTTAAGAATAGGTTTTTAAAGACAAAATGAGGGGAGTGACATTTGTGGGGAAAGTAATCAGCTCATGCACAATTTTCTGATTAGTGGGTGGTGAGGTAACCAGGTGAGGCCACAGCGGTTAATATTATCAATCTTCAGGCTCCAGCTGGTCTGGGGGGTATATGTGCTCAGGGTCACGACTCTTCATCTGGTTAGGATCTGGTTTCTGCAAAACAACTGAGGAATGTGTATTAGACTTTGCCTTCACCTGAGACAGAACTGGGAGTCCTTGGGGGATGATTTGTTTAAGCTATGGTTATTTCTCTGCCTGACTGTGCTATCTTTGTCTCTGTACTACTTAGCTGCACCAGGAAGGCCTCGACATAGGTCTCCTCTGTTTCAAGACCACTCCTGGAAATTGAAGTGCTATTTTCAGGGAACTTGCCTTTATTATGAGGTGGTCTCTTAAACATCTCTACTTTGGGACTCATCGTCATCATTCTTGTGTTCAGTGGTCTCACCCTTGCAAGTGGACAACTGGATAAGTTTTAAAGTGGCCTGATATCCAACTTTTATGTCAAATTCAGTCTTTTCAATTTTGTAATCTGTAAGAACTGCACACCCAACACAGGCTTTAGCAAATAATCACTCTCTGAACTTTCTTATGTTTCTGCTGATGGAGGGTGGGGTGATGCAGAGGAGACTAACAAAAAAAAAATTTACTCTATTTTTGCAGTCCATTTTAAAAGCTGGTTTCCTTTCCTAATTTTTTCTTGCCCATGTGAATAGTTTGATGGATTTCTATTCCCTGGAAATAAACCATGCCAGTGGAACCAAGTCATCTCATCCTTAAAATAAGGGACTAAGTTTAGAGTTTCCAGTGTCTCTTTTGTTCTAACATCCCATGGTTGTCTGATTCTATCTCAGAAGGGTTCTGGAAGGCAGAAAGAGGCCAACCAACCAAGATTAAACATGTTCTTCAGACTGTTTGCACTTTAGCAATTAAATATGAAAAAATTCTGTTCTCAATCTCTTACCAAGTTTCACAACAACAGTGAGAGAAATGATTTCCAAAAATGTTGTAGAAAAGTAGAGATTTAAGAAATGAAATACTAAGGTTTTATATAATGATGCATATTTCATGCAAAAAATGAAATATTTTGAAACAAAATATCCATGTGAATGACTTTCTAAGAGCAAAGTAAAAAATAACCTCTTTGCCAGAATCAGAACCTTTGGGGGGCATCACTATAGCAGACACACATTGCTGCACTGAATATATTTTGAAGATGACAATGTTATAAGCATCTTGAGAGATAACGTGTGACTTTTTAAAAACAGTAGCAATATAGAGTACAATATACGATCAAGCTTCTTTTCTCTAGAAGTTAATTCTACTGATTAAAAAGGATCATACAGAATATAATTTTGAATGCTGTCAGGAACAATAGGAGTTTTCTCTAAATCCCATTCCTGAAGACAGCATATACTGTACAACTGTGCATTCAGGGAGGAGGGGGAGAATCTCATTCACTCACATAGTACCAGATATATTTGTTAATTCTATGTTCTACGACTCGCTTCTATGTCACTTTGTAGCAGTAAACAAATCATACTTAAGAATGGTAAAATCTTAGCAATGGGATAATGAAGTCATCTGGAGCCTTGGCTGAACAGCTTGCAAGATTTCATTAGAGCTGTTTTAGAGATAACCTCCCTCAACCGGCACCACCCCTCTCCTCCCAGTGTAAGATAAGGATCTTGAAAAAATAGGGAGAAGAGTTCGAGAAGGATAAGTGTTAGCTCTTTGGAAGACCTAAATAGACATTTCTCCAAAGAAGATATACAGATTGCCAACAAACACATGAAAGGATGTGCAACATTACTAATCATTAGAGAAATGCAAATCAAAACTACAATGAGGTATCACCTCACACTGGTCAGAATGGCCATCACCAAAAAATCTACAAACAATAAATGCTGGAGAGGGTGTGGAGAAAAGGGAACCCTCTTGCACTATTGGTGGGAATGTAAATTGATACAGCCACTATGGAGAACAGTATGGAGGTTCCTTAAAAAAGTAAAAATAGAACTACCATATGACCCAGCAATCCCACTACTGGGCATATACACAGAGAAAACCATAATTCAAAAAGAGTCCTGTACCACAATGTTCATTGCAGCTCTATTTACAATAGCCAGGACATGGAAGCAACCCAAGTGTCCATCAACAGATGAATGGATAAAGAAGATGTGGCACATATATACAATGGAATATTACTCAGCCATGAAGAGGAACGAAATTGAGTTATTTGTAGTGGGGTGGATAGACCTAGATTCTGTCATACAGAGTGAAGTAAGTCAGAAAGAGAAAAACAAATACCGTATGCTAACACATATATATGGAATCTAAAAAAAAAGGTTCTGATGAACCTAGGGGCAGGACAGGAATAAAGACTCAGACATAGACAATGGACTTGAGGACATGGGGAGAGGGGGAAGGGTAAGCTGGGACGAACTGAGAGAGTAGCATTGACATACATACACTACCAAATGTAAAACAGCTAGTGGGAAGCAGCTGCATAGCACAGGGAGATCAGCTCAATGCTTTGTGACCACCTAGATGGGTGGGATAGGGAGGGTGGGAGGGAGGCACAAGAGGGAGGGGGATATGGGGATATATGTATATGTATAGCTGATTCACTTTGCTATACAGCAGAAACTAACACACCCTTGTAAAGCAATTATACTCCAATAAAGATGTTAAAAATAATAATAATAAATAAAATAAAATAAAAATTGGGAGAGAGCCCCTGAGATTACAAGTGTTCTTGTAATGCTGGAGAAAGTCACCAGTTGGCACAGTGTAGAAGTCCCCACACCCACATGATAATGGGATTGTCTATGGAAACATCGGAAGACCCTAACTGAAACTTTCTCCACTTTGGTTAGTCCAAACAAAGAACACCCTTTCTGTCAGCACAAATAAGAGTCTAGACATCCTCAGAAAATATAGTTTCTTTAGCTATCACCAAATCTTCCCCTCTACCTGTTTCTTATAACCATTTCTTGACATCCACGTGGACCTTCTTAATTCCTCATTCAAGTTGGTAGTACATAACAGATTCAATGATCTATCAGGTTATTATTTAACAAACACATATTGAGAGTCTTCCACTTTCCAGGCACTCTGCTAGGCAGGGATGTAACAGTAAACAAAGCCAGTCCGTCTATTATGGAGGTTGATCCAACAAGGGCTGGAAAGGGAGCCAGTACAACAGAGTCAGGGAGGTACCACAGGAGAAGCACAGCAGGCTGGGCACACAGAAGAACACCTAATTCAGTCTTAGGTGGTCAGTGAAGGAAAAGAATATTAATAAACATCTCTTAAATAGTGTTCACTGTATGCCAGACATCATTCCAAGTGCTTTATACCACTGTTTAATTCATTTAAGGATTCCAATGATGCTAAGTGAAGAGCCAATTTGTGAAGTGAGGAGAGAGGTCACTGGAGCATTCCAGGCAAAAAGAACAGCAGGTGCAAAGGCCCAGAGGTAAGAGAGCATGAAAGAGAAATAGATATAGTGGTGCCCCGGAAGCAGCTCATGCCAGCTCACCAGATCTAACTGTTAAGTATTCAGGAATTTTGTAAGCTAGTAACTGTTGGTAGCTCAAAAGTGGCC
Organism: Eschrichtius robustus; assembly: GCF_028021215.1. NCBI lineage: Eukaryota > Metazoa > Chordata > Mammalia > Artiodactyla > Eschrichtiidae > Eschrichtius > Eschrichtius robustus. Next base: position 74,496,436 of record NC_090826.1, read on the forward strand.
ACAACAGAAGTATTTATATTATGAAAGTCGGCAAATATTACAATTCAATCAGCATTGTTTTCGTGTTTTGTTTTATGTATTTTTTGAGAACCATTTATCAGTGCGTCACTGATCCTGAGGTACAGGAAATAATAACTTGAAATTCTTTGTTTGCATGTTTATCTTGGCATCAAATTCTATGGACAAAGTTATTTGCATTTTTTAATGGAGTTCAAGGTCATTTTGTTGACAGACATGATTACAATGGTGTGCCAATGTCATCTTCAAAAGAGAAAAAAGATGGCATGTTAAAATATCATATGAACATCATTTATATTTCACTGGCATTTTGACCCAATTTAAACTGAACAACTAGATCCCTACGTCGTATCTCAAATATACATAATATCTTCTATCTCAGTAGCTTAAGCTACTCTAGCCCTCTCAAATTATAAAACCCCTCTTGTTGTCATGATGCATAGATAATAGCAATTTTTACATCCAGATTAGATGTAGAGTCTATGCATAAAGCACAATGATCTTAAAACTCTTAGGAAATCATTTAGGACAAGGAGGAAAATGCCTCCAATTCTCCTCACCATGAAGTAACATTAAAATGCACATCCAAGGCAGATGCAAGCAGCCCTGAGAGGAAGAAGCTTTCGCTGATCAAGAGCAATGTTTTAAGTTTAACTGAGGGAAAAAAACACTGTCTAAAAATGGCAACATTCAGTAACAAAGAAATGCTGTGTTTCTCGTGAATATCTCTGTTCACCCGTTGCTGAGACCTAGAATATGACAAGGGGGTGTAAGCTTTGCTGCAGGGGAAACCCTGAAACGTAGAAATCATATCGTCGAGCATGAAGAATGGCTGGGTCCAGAGCAAGGAGAAGCTTCTACTGAGAAGGGAGATCACTTTTTTCTGCTTTTCTGTGGCTTCCATGCTTTTCCCTGGGTCTGCAGCAAGATCATACACCAGGTTACTTATGTGTTCATATATTTATCCAGACTTTTAAAAATTGCTGTGCAAATCCTCCGCTCAAAGTTCCCAGAAATATGTTTATGGATTTTAAAAACAACTCACTGAAAGACAACATTTTTTGGCGGTATAGTTGATTTACAACATTATATTAGTTTTAGGTATACAACATAGTAATTCAGCATTTTTATAGATTATACTTCATTTATAATTATTATAAAATATTGGCTGTATTTCCTGTGCTATACATTATCCTTGTAGTTTATTTATTTTATACGTATTAGCTGTACCTCTTAACCCCCTACACCTATCTTGCCCCTTCCCCTTGCCCCTCCCCCTTGCCTCTTCTCACTAGTAACCACTAGTGAGTTACTAGTTATAAGTCTGTCTGACTTATTTCACTTAGCATAATACCCTCCAGGTCCATCCATGTTGTTACAAATGGCAAAATTTCATTCTTTTATATGGCTGAGTAGTATTCCATTTTGTGTGTGTGTGTGTGTGTGTGTGTGTGTGTATACCATAACTTCTTTATCCATTCATCTGTTGATGGACACTTGGATTGCTTTGATATCTTGGCTATCGTAAATAGTGCTGCTGTGAACATTGGGGTGCATATACCTTTTGGAATTAGTGTTTTTGTTTTCTTCAGATATATACCCAAGAGTGGAATTGCTGGATCATATGGTAGGTCTATATTTAGTTTTTTGAGGAACTTCCATACTGTTTTCCATAGTGGCTGTACCAATTTACATTCCCTCCAACAATGTACAAGGGTTCCCTTTTCTTTACCTCCTTGCCGACATTTGTTATTTGTGGTCTTTTTGATGATGGCCATTCTGACAGGTGTGAGGTGATATCATCATTTTGATTTGCATTTCTCTGATGATTAGTGATGTTCAGCATCTTTTCACGTGCCTGTTGGCCATCTGTATGCTGAAAGACAACTTTTGTCTTGTCTACCATCTTTCCCATTCAGAGCTCACTTTTTTTTTTTTTATAGGATCATTCTGGGCAGTCTTCCTGATGCCATCACAACCTCTGCCTGAACCCCAACAGGAAGGTCCAAAGCAGCAGATGCAAACCCAGACGGGGCAAACTGGTGGATTACTCTGTGCCCAGAAAAATGGAGCTCAAGGCCACGAACAGATACACCATCCCAGGGAACCTGGCTGTCTTCCCCTATCTGACCATGGGGCTGTTGGCTATTGTCTGGTTCTTCACTCGCTGGTACTTTGTTTATGAAGCCACCTCCACCAAGCACACTCATGATATGTACAAAAAGCTTCTCATCTCCTTGGTGACCTTGCTATTCATTGACTTTGGAGTTCTCTTCCTGTTGCTCTGGGTTGGCATCTACATATGAGCTCCTAAGGGATCCAACCAGGTGGATTCATTGAATCTTGGTTTTTGTAAATTAATTTTTTTAAACTATTGCTGGAAGTGTCCCACCTGCTGCTCACAGTAAAGGCAGATGTGGAAAGGAAAGAAAAAGAAAGAAAGAAAGAAAGAAAGAAAGAAAGAAAGAAAGAAAGAAAGAAAGAAAGAAAGAAAGAAAGAAAGAAAGAAAGAAAGAAGAAAGGAAGGAAGGAAGGAAGGAAGGAAAGAATGAAGGAAGGAAGGAAGGAAGAAGAAAGGGAGGGAGGGAAAGAAAGAAAGAAAGAAAGAAAGAAAGAAAGAAAGAAAGAAAGAAAGAAAGAAAGAAAGAAAGAAAGAAAGAAAGAGAAAGAAAGAAAGAAAGAAAGAAAGAAAGAGAGAAAGAAAGAAAGAGAGAAAGAAACAAAGAAGGAAGGAAAGAAAGAAAGAAAAGAGGAGGGAGGGAGGGAAGGAGGAAGGAAGGAAGGAAAGAAGGAAGGAAGGAAGAAGGAAGGAAAGAAAGAAATCCTGAATAGGAACTTCAGAATAAGTTTGATGCTGGTAAGCTGCCCAGCATTGCCCCTGACCTTCAGAACTAGGACCATGTCATCCTCATAGCATTTACAGCCACAGCTGCAAAGTCATGGAAACCTGCAAAGCAAGCCCATCATCAGGCAATAAAAATCATAATAGGGGCTTCCCTGGTGGCGCAGTGGTTGAGAGTCTGCTTGCCAATGCAGGGGACAAGGGTTCGAGCCCTGGTCTGGGAAGATCCCACATGTCGCGGAGCAACTAGGCCCGTGAGCCACAACTACTGAGCCTGCGCGTCTGGAGCCTGTGCTCCGCAGCAAGAGAGGCCGCGATAGTGAGAGGCCCGCGCACCGCGATGAAGAGTGGCCCCCACTTGCCGCAACTAGAGAAAGCCCTCGCATAGAAACGAAGACCCAACACAGCCAAAAAAAAAAAAAAGAAAAAATCATAATAGCACTTACTATGTGCCAGGCACTGTTGATTTAGTCATTAAAAAAAAAACAAAAACAAAAGCAAAACTACCTTTTGTGGTAATGCTATTATTATCCCCCATTAGAATTCTCTAAAAAAGCCCCCCAAATACCCATAAGTAATACATGGATCAGAGTTTATCCAAAGTAAATGTCATAAGCTTCCGGCTAGCCCTAATCTGCACTCCATTAAATACGGCTTTGCCTGTGCTGATGACACTAGTTGTTAGTTAATTCTAAGGGAAGGAAACCAAGTCAGTGTTTAGGGTGTGAACTGACAGATGGATTAGCAATTCAAATCTTTCTCAAGTCAGGGGTTTTTATTTTATCTCCACAGCCACAGCCAAGGTACAGCACCCCACCTCTCACTCCCCCATTTCTAGAGCTCTTCTGTGGCTTAATTTTGAATGACTTGTCTTGGATCATCTGTCTTGAGTAGTATTGGTATAGTATCAGCATCTACCAGCAGGTGTCTCTAGGTCTCTGAAGAAGCTTGATTAGATTTTGGAGAAGGAAAGAATAAAAAGGGTATTTGGGACACAACGAGGCATGAAGCAAATACCAAGTGATGCCCTACTCCAGGACCAACCCCAAACCTCCAGGTGACAATTATAAGTGAGTGAGTGAGTGTGTGTGTGTGTGTGTGTACGCACATACATCCACCCTTCTCCTTCAATGCACATATAAGAAAAAAATATAACTTGGAACATTAGGAAACATTTAGAGCAGCCATAGAACAAATTGCAGAAATATGGATAGATGCAATACAAGTCATCTTAAAGCCTTCAAATGCCCTGCTTTTGTTTGATGTCTGTAGAAATTTGCATTTATAAACAAGAGAGTCTTTGAATGAGTATGTTAGGCTAAACCCTGCTTTCTCTGATCTTCTTGGCATGGACAGCTAAAGATAGACTCCAAAATTAGTTAAAAATCAGGGACTGTGCCTTGGCTACGCTGGGTGAGCACTGTACAGATTTGGTAGGACTGAGATCATTCTGTGAGCTTCCAGTTTCTGGAAACTCAGAGTAAAGACCCTAGAGATGAAGCAAGTTCTGGACACTACATCTGGATTTCCAAAGACTCATAACCACTTTTAAAAATCTATGATTGATATCTGAATGATACCAATCACCCAAAGAATAGTGTTAGGACAGGACGAAGTCACCTTACAATGCTTGAACACAGAGGGTCCATATCCTAGAAGAGCCAATGTGTGAAATAGAGTCTTTCCAAATTCGTGGGGTAGTCGTCAATTCCCACCAAAGAGAGAGCGGGGCGGTTGAAAAAAGGGCCTTGAGTGGCTCACTCATGGTCACCCTTAACTAGATAACACAGATAATTTGATTGAAACACTAGCTTTTCCGACCAATACTTAACAATGATGGCTATGAACTGATACTATTTTATTGTTTCATGGTAGTAAGCAATGTACAGTCAGAACCAGAAGGACTCGGGTGAATTGCAGATGGCTCATTTGGTAAAGCACGAGTGACAAGAAGGTGGATCTGAGAAGACAACTGAATGGATGTGTTTCTAAGGAAATTCACTGGTACATCCATCAGGAAGGCTTCACACCGAACTTCAGGTGGAGGGAAAGAAAGCTGGACACGCAGGTACAGTGGTGGAGGTGATATGACAGAGGTCAAGGGCCAAACAATTGACCCAGGTTTCTGAACAGAGGCGGTGTAGTGTAAAGGCTCACCTTATAGGATCCAGCGCCAGATTGCCTGGGTTCAAATATTTGCTTTATTTATTATTGATACCTGTGTGCCTTTGGGCAAGTTTTATATACTATGTGCTTCATACACTACGTGACTCATCTATAAAATGGGGACAATAATAGTACCTAGTTCACAGGGTTAAATATGTTAATAGTGTATTACGCTTTTAGAACAGTACTCGGCTTATATTAAGAACTCAATATGCGCTAAGCTATTGTTAGTAATCTTATGTAAAGGATGACGAACCACTGTTGGTGAGCTTTTAAGAAATCACGGGAGCATAAGCTGTGCCAGAGGCAGCAAATATCACAAATATTTTTAAGTCATAAAAGATAGAGTTTGGGAGATTTAACAGATCAATGAAAAATTAATAACAGTCAATCTAAAACACAAATGGAAAATTTTATTCACATCAACCTGAGGATTATAACCAAGGAGACAATCTTTCAGAAAGCTCTTGAGGACTGTTCCAAAGGCGTAAAGGGGGAGGCCAGTATATATGTGATTTCAGAGAAGGGGTATGTACGATCAAGCACACATCTTGGTAGAAGGTTACTGCTACTCGCAAGGAACAGATATCTTCTTTAAAGGTTTTAGTGCTTTTCTAAGTATGGGAAGATGCAAGAAACTGGATTCATAAGATTTTCTCCTGAATATATCTATGTGAGGGCCAGTTCTTCCATTCTTCCCAGAACACAAATTGCCTCATCCTGATCTTCGCTCTGAATTCTTTCAGGGTGTGCTGTAGGTCAGTGACTACAGTGGCTAATGACTTGATTCTTGTAGAACTGGATGGTGGGCAATAGTCTTTATTTTACAGTTTCTTCCTTTTCGGTCTTTATTTCAATCAAGGTTTGGGAAACATTTTATGACAGGTTTGTCCCACAGTGCTAAGAATGCTCATTCCCAGGTCAGGCAAGGATTTCATTGATAGGTCATTCAATGTGCTCTTACTGGACTAGGCCCTATTAACAGTAACTAAAAGCCCCTGGACAGCCTTTTTTCCTAGCCTGTTTTGGTCTAGGAAATGTTTCCCTCTTGTTGCTTCTTCCCATAACTAGAGGTACACTGTTAAAATCATTGATCTTATAGAACTCTATATTTGGTCAATCATTTCAAGTCCTCTAGTCATTATTTTTTTTATCGGTGGTTCAGTCACAAGCTGATAATGCAAGGAGCAATAATCTTGCAAAATAGGCAGAATACAAGTAATATAGCTAGTGACATCCATAAGGTCATAAGTAAGTATTTAAGCTAAGACCATCCAAAAGATGTGGCCCCGTGTCTCCCCAGGTCATCTCACCCGTCTGTTCTGCACCAATCACTATCTTTAAGGGAAGTGAGATGTTGGCATTGTACATAAAGTTCACCAAAGAGTTTGCACGCACAAGGTGAGTGGTGGGTCATCATGACCCCTTACAGGATTGAGAAAGGAATGTTATCTTCTAAGGAGTTACATGGCTGGCGAAAGGAGAAAATTGATCTTTGTGGCAGAGCAGGTATTTCTGCCATTGGGGAAGTCTGGTTAATGAATAATGCAGATGAACAATGCACACTGTAGGGAAGGGAGGAGGCCCAAATGGGCAGAGAAAAAAATTTTCTGTTTAGATTTCTCTTGTCTTGTTTTAAAATATGAATTTTATTTCATCAAGCACAACATCCATCCCTCACAAAAAATCTGGGGTAGATTTTGAAGCTGATGGTTTCAGAGCATTTCAGAGATAATCACTCAAAACCAGCAAGGGTCCACTGGCTGCAGTTCATAGGCGGTCTGCTCATTTCCACTTCTGATGGGGTTTCTAGGTCAGGAGGATGAAGCAGATAGGGTGCATCTGGCTCTCAGCAAGGCACTTGACAGTCTTTTATATTCACAGGGGCAATTTGGAAAGACGTTAGCACAATTAGGTAAATGTGTCAGAGAAAGGTTGGTCTGAACAGCTCTGTAGCTGTCCCCTCTCCCTAGTTCTTCTTAAAATTTTTCAAACAATAATCTTCTCCCAACATTGCAACCTCAATACCTCCAAAATTCAAAGCACAGCATAACTTATCCTCATACGGATGTAGTGTCCTTTGGAATAGAGCATGATTTTAAAGAGTTAGCTAGAAAACATATTTTGTCCACTTGGCTTTGAACTCTCATTTAAAAACCATTTCAAAACTAAAAGAACTATTGGTTTCCCTGTTAGCCTATACTTTTTTGAAAAGGTGCCTAATGAGGATTTATCCACTGTGGCCACTTGTAGCAGTTGATCCTCAGCCTTGACAAGATTGTAGGTCATGGAGAAGAGCAAACTTGTTTCCATGTTGTTAAGTTCACCACCATGTAGCTTAACTTTCAAAGCTTTGAATGGGTCCCAAATTCCTGCTATTAGCTGTGCACTCAGCTGTCAATGCCTCCACATCTGTAGAATTCTGTTAATTTGTCTCATCATGGTCCATTACAAGAATCCCTGATCAAGTGATATAACCCTAATCTAGTTTTACCTGTATTGAATCTTATCGCCAAATTGCTTCTAAATATTATCTAAGGTCTCCCAGGTAGATCTGTGAGTGAGAAGAACCAATTCTAGGTAATTATGTACAACACCTTTATGAATTCCATGGTGGTTATTCTCATCTAAATGTTGTAAGGTTTCCACCATCTATTTTTTTAAATGAAGAACAGTAATTAAATTTCTTTATTGCTGTGGTATCACATGATAACTTTCCATCATCAAAGTAGTCACTCAAAGATCTTATGTATCCCAAACTTGTACAGTATTTCAGTATATTTGTTAGTTACATTGGCATCTGGCCAAGTTCTGTATGGACAGAAATCTGAAGGGTAGGCCTCCTACCCTCTTTATGGAAATCAGATGTGATTGGTCCATCAATTATTTCCATCAGATTAAGTGATTTCCTGGCAGGAAAAGAGGGTCAAAGAGAATAAGATCTACTGTTTACATGAAGGGGAAGAGAATAAAGTGAATATTTGTTGATCCTACCTATGTGATAAACAATTTACCCATCTTCTTTCATTATATATTCACCATACACTGCAAAAAAATGTGGATTTAGGCTCATTTTACAGTTGACGTCAAGTAACTTGTGCAGGATCACACATCATTCATTTAGTCATTTATCCATTCAGCAACATGCATTGAGTGCTTACTATAAGCTAGGTGTTTGGTAAACAACAGGTGTTGATTTGGGTAAACAACAGCAGAAAGACATGGTTGACTTCAGGTTCTTTTCAGTTTTCCTACAGTGAGTCACAGGAATGGAAACTCAGTCCCAAATGTTTCAATTTGGAAATGAAGTTCAGAGAAGGCAGTGCCTCTTCAATTGAATGAGCATGTGTTAAGTGCCTATAGGAAGCAGAGTCCCATGTTAGAACTATTAGAACCCTAATCTTTGGCCTCGTGAGCTATCACTGTTGTTTGAAGAATGGAGCATTACCTTCCCATAAAAGAGTAGAAACTTAACATACAAAATCAATTAAAAAACAAAAAGTAGGGCTGTTCAATTTAGAAAAGGGAATACTTGAATTGTTGCTCACACACCGTCCCTCACCATGGTTCCTGGGCAGAACATCTCAGATTGTGTAGGACAGAGTTTGAAAACCACTGATCAAATCAGTACAACATTGATTAAAGAGAGTGGGCACTGAGTGTCATGCCCCCTGGGGTGCTGGTCCAGGGAAGGTGCTGGGAAGCTCTCGTCCGGGGACCCCCGGAGTGTAGAATGAGAAGCCATTCATGTTCCAGTCCCACTGGTCTTCACAACCTTCTGTTGGCAAGGGCTGAGGTCCTGTCATCTGATCATCTCCATCTGACAGCTGTGAGGAAGGTCAGCAAGTACAGGGTAGCATTCACACCCACCTCTGCAGTTCATAGACTATCTTCTTGGTGGTCACATGCAGCAGGTAGAGAGCACTGAGAATATTATAGTGTTCGACATATTTTCAGGGGCATAAATATTTCCAACCTTCCCACTGGTGTGCTCAAAGTTAACAGGGGCAGAGAGATGGGATGCCATCATAGCAGTCAGCTTTGATGGTATGAAGGCATATGAAGCTTTGATGGTGTGAAGCTTTGATGGTATGAAGGGGTCTTTGGGCCAGTAACCGTCATGTTCATCAACTTGGGGAGAATGAATCTGGAAACAAGATGGGGGAAATGGCTAAGACATTTTTCAAATCAAAACATTTGAAAGAAAATATAAAGAACATCCCTAGTATTTATGTTTAGTTCATTCTAGCAGTGTGTCTATTCATTCATCCTATAAGTATTTATCCAGTATCTGTCTGGTACCAGGCCCTAATGTGCTAACTTTGGGATAGCTCTCAGAGAACTGGAGAACATTTCCATGTTATACCTGAGGACATTCAGGTCATTTTAGGTCTTCACTTACCATAGTTTCCTCGCCAATTCCCTACCACTGCAGTTCTGAAAAGCTATGAGCTTCAGGAACCACCAGGCCCCGGGCAGCAGCCTAATTGCTCTTTGGGATCATCCCCGTGGCCCCATAGTCACCCTTGCTTTCAGCCAGCCTCCCGACCTGCACTAGGAGGACAGATCTGGTGTGGACATGGGGCAGGGTTTTATCATCTGTAGGCAGAAATCCGACTGGGTTCCTCTCAGATGAGAAAGAGAGAACTAATTTCTCTTGGACCGCATTCACAAGGTCACAAGAGGACAGACCTCGGTGACCATGGGGAGACTGCAGTGAAGGAAGAAGATGGAGTTTAGGATGACGCCGAGGTTTTGGCTCGAGCAGTTTGGTAAATGACAGCGCAGCTGACCAAAGTAAAGAAAGGAGTACAGCAAGTGAGGGAGGGTGCTGCTGGTGGGGAGAATGCAGTCCATTTGATTGGGGATCTGCTGAGTTTAAGACGCCTGTTGGATGGGAGACAAAAAGAGAAGCCAATTTCAAGTTGGCAGGAACCAGTGTTAAGGAGAAAATATTCCAGTGGTTTTTAAATGACCACTAAAGATTTTGCACTTGAGAAAGCAACGAAACCGGTAAGATAAA